>NW_021703782.1:52749851-53349851 GCF_005190385.1 Monodon monoceros | reverse complement strand
ATACTAGAAAAAAATATAAACTCAAGTCATTAGGATAAACTGGTTAAGATATAAGAAACTAGAGACCTATAAGGTCCCTTCACTGAAAAAGGCATTGTAAAGAAGACTGAATACTAAGAAAATATCAAATTAGTAAATAAAATAAAATAAACATAGGCAGAGAGGAAGAGAGCAAAGAGTGTGGAGAAAAGAAAGAAAAAATATATTTTTTAAATTTATAATAATTTACTATAATTTATAATAATTTATGAAATTCTGGAATACATATTAGATATAAACCTTTGGAATGTTAACAACTTTCGGTAAGTAACAAAGTAGTCTTAAAAATATAAACAGCCTTTGCAACTATTTTTTATACCTCTGAGACCCTCTCCTAAAAAATTATCTGAAACTTGAAACAATTCTTACAAAGATGCTTACCAAGGACTATTTTTGGTAGCAAAAATTAGAACTGATCTGAATACCAAAAATTAGGGAAATTATTAATTATTTCATATCTATATAATGACCATCCAAAATGTTAGGTGAAAATTAAAAAGAATTCAAAATTCTATATGTAATGTGATCCTAATAGAGTACAAAATGTTTAGGGAGGAAATAAGAAGCAGAAAAAAAAGAGGGAAGTATTCTGCTTCTGGTACCAGCTGGCACCTGGAATGACTGTAATATTAGCTGAGCTGAGATTATTCAATCCAGACAAAGGTAGCCTGAGTAGAGTCATTTCCTTTTACAACAGTACCAGACCTGAGAGAGGTGATATTTTGTTGTTGAATCCAGGACTGACTACAACAGCATCTCTAACAGCACAGAAACAAGTGCAGACTTGTGGAATCACTAATATTACTTTTTGTTCTCAGATCTGCCACTCCCATCTCTCTTTTTCTATTCTAACTGTTCAAATTCTTTTGTGATCAATTCACTGTACTGACCTCCTCCCTCTTTTGAAATATGTAGAGTGGTTTCTGTTTCAATGCCTAGGTCCTGACATACAAATACAGCATTCTTTTTCATTTTATTTTTCTTTATAGTCATGAGAAAGATATAAATATTATTTAATAAATAACCCACTGAACTTCATCTTCTGTCTGCCAGAAATAACCAGTTGACTATACAAGAAGGTGAAGTCCAATGAGAAGGCTTGACTGAAATTGACCGTTTCTAGGCCTCAATTTTCTCCTCTGTTAGACAAAGGGCTTCCTGAAAAGAATGTCTAATATTTCTCACAGGCCATATATTGCTCATCACTTGCTTATACAGAAATGTATACACAAATGCAGGCCCAACTTTCTCTTTAAAGACCTAGTTCATGAAAAGGCCTTGTCATTTACCTAAATGCCCAAACCAAAACTGAAAAATTTATTCTCATCTTAGACTACTGAAATAGAATTTTAACTTGTCTCCCTGATGCTTAAATTCACCCTTATAATATTCAATATATTCTTGGTACTGTGTTAAAGTCCCTCATTGGTTCTTCACTGTCTACAAGATACATTCATATCACTGAACAAATACTTTTGTAGCAAGGATTATGCACCAGGCATAATGTGTTGAGAATGGCGAATCAGACATGATTCTGCCCCCATGGGGCTTACAGTCTGCTAAAGGAGATAGGCATTCAAAAACAGCCCAACAAATAATTTAGGAAATTATGCTATAGTAAGTACTGCAAATTTTTTAAAGGTATTACGGAAACGTACAATTTTTGAAAACCTCTTCAGGATAATGTGTAAAAACTTCAGTAACCTGGCTTCCTATCTTACCAACGCTTAACTTGCAACCTAGTGTCCTATAGCAACATTTTCAAAATTCCTGACTCCTTTATACATCTGAGCCTTTGAACATTCCATTTCTTAGCTCTGCTACACATTTACTTCATCATTTTTCCTTGTTAAACAAACGTACAGAAAAGTATATTTTTAAAAAGTTCCCATCAATTTTCACATGGCTAACTCCCACTTAACATTTAAGACTCAATTTAAGAGGTTTTATTTACTCTACAAAGAATTCTGTGAAATTACCTCTTTCCTTCCTGATCAATCCCCATGTTACATGTCCCTCCCATGTGTTTTCATAGTATGCCTGCCTTCCTCTGTCTTGATATTTATTCAGCACTATTGCAAGAGTCTGCATATCTTCTTTCTTCTGGTGGACTAGGAGTACCTTTTTTTTTTTTTTTTTTTTTGCGGTACGCGGGCCTCTCACTGTTATGGACTCTCCCGTTGTGGAGCACAGGCTCCGGACGCGCAGGCTCAGCAGCCATGGCTCACGGGCCCAGCCGCTCCGCGGCATGTGGGATCTTCCCGGACCGGGGCACGAACCCGTGTCCCCTGCATCGGCAGGCGGACTCTCAACCACTGCGCCACCAGGGAAGCCCTAGGAGTACCTTTAAGAGCAAAGATTATATTTCATATTCCTAGAACCATTTTTAGAATGAATTATATAAGAATCCATACTTTTCTAAAACTTAATTTACCTTGGTTGCAAAATCAAAATAAAATACCTTTTAATAGGTTTCAAAGAAAAATCTATTACATATTAGTAATCATACAAAAGTTCACTTTTTGGTGTTATTTAGTCAAACAGTATAGCTTGTTTAAAGATAATCAGAATATTGAAGTTCCATTTTCTTGTGATAAGATTTCTATTGTAATTCTGGGAAATATTATCCATAAGTGGTTTACAAAGTATACTCCTGCAGTGTGACCTTCTTTCAGAAGACAGTCTGAAGCAGGTGTGGTTCTACTGGGGAGGTGGCTGAAGTCTTACCCTTTTGTCTACCCTTGATACCCATGATTTGGTCTCTAAAGCCATCTATTTGTAATCCAAGAGTTGAATGCAATACAGTGCAAAATACATACTAATATATAGTACAGGAAGTGCAGACTTTAAATACACATTGCTTTTTACAAAGCCTTACTTCATTTACTAACCAAAAAAATCATAATCTAAATTTTAGTGTATGCATATTTGATACTTAACTTTCTAATTAAGTATGTATATAATTTAGAATTTCAGCTGTCACAAGTTAAATCAAAGCAATAGTTCCCATCATTAAACAATTGGAACCAATTGGCATGTTCTTTGTATTGTGATAAGAGTAAGTCTTTGCTCTCATTTCCAGGAGGCTCAGAGCCAAAGTGGTACTAAACTTAACTATGCCAATATTCTTGATTAACAGAGATACCTGGTCCTTCTCCCCTTCCATGTTCTAGTTTTCTGATTTTTTTAAAATAGTGTTTTATTAACCTATTTGCATATGTGCTATGTGATCTAAGTTATTAAAAATTCATCCTGTATATTTGTTTGTATGTATATCTGTATATATACACAGCTTTTACTTCCATCGAATAAATGCAATAGAAATATATTGCTAATTTATCTAGAATCTTGGTTGATAAATTACAGTGATTGTTTTCCTTGCTATGTAATTCATTATAACAGTCTCTCCATAACCCACTTTTCCTTAATTTTCTAAATCTGTCAGGTTCAATCACAAACATATTTCTTTCTTCAAAGTAGAACATTATGAAATTGTGCTTTATTTGATCACGCAACAAATTCTTTTGTAGGTAAGTTATATTTTTGGAGTATTTTATCTTAAGTGAATTAAAATCATGTATATAAGTAATAAGCTCAGGCATATTTATGGATGGGAAGAAAAATGGGTTCAAAATAGTAGACAATCTAAAATGATGGAATAACATCAACATTATTCATTTGACAACCTTATTACCTGCTTTGAAGAGATGTTTTCTATGTTTTGTCCCTATCATAGCATTCAATGCACTGTACCAGAACTGTGTGTCCACTCAGCTGCATTTCCAACATCACCCCAACGCTATCTAGATTATAACATTTTGAAGGTAGAGATATCTTGTTCACCACTGTATCAGTAGTGCCTGGCATGTTATAGTCATTCCAAAAATATTACTGAATGAATAAAGAAAAAAAGAAGATTGCTGAAATAATTCTCTCTCTTTTAATCCTTTCTTTAGAGCTCCCCTATAACATTTATCACATTCAAACTTCCCTGGTAGATATTTCTGTATATGGCTTATATCCCCCTTTAGAGGTAATGGGAGGCACCTAATTCTCACATTTTCCTATAACCCTTGGAACTGTGTTCTGTCCAGAGTAGGTACACAATATGTGTATTTTAAACAAAGAAGATATAAAATATTTTTAAGTATGTAAGGAATTTAAGTGTCTTCTCATAGTTACTCAACGAACTATTTGTTTTTAAACACCATATAAAACAACAGCTGTATGCAGTAGATCAGGCCACAAGTCACTTGACTAATTTAAAACAGCTTTTGAATATCTACTATATATGTCACATTGTTCTACATGCTGGGAAAACAATAATGATGAAGACACAAGAGTCTCTCTTCTTACAGTGCTTATAGCCAGGAAGAAAGAAAAATAATGTACGTGTGATGATAAACTTGGGAAGGAAGAGCTATTGGGTTTCTCCAAGAGAGCTGGAGATTTTATAAGTGACATTTCATCTGTTTGGATCATGTAGAGAATGTATAGCAGTTCTAAAGGCAAAAAATTGGTGGAAAACTGTTTAAAAGGCAGGAAAAAAAATGCTGTGCTTAAAAATATGGAAAATCTAAAAAATATTAAATGTCTGGGGGAAACAGAATATGCTGAATGGATTAAACTAAAACTCAACTTCTCTTTACATCGTAAAAATAGCCTTTGTGCAATATTAACATAATCAATACATCTATACAATAAGCCAGCATTAATGTGATTGCCTACATACATTAAAGAGATCATTTTCATAGTACACTGTAATATTTCCTAACGTTTAAGGTGCTAAGTCAAATTATTAACTCAGATTCTAGATTTTCAAACAGAATCTCGAGGAAATAGTCCATGGTTCTCTCTCTCATCCATCTATCCCCTTCATAAACCATTGGGCCAAATGCCATCTGTTTTTGCTTTGTTATCCATACCCTCACTTTGATAATCTAGAAGATCCAGAAATATCCACATTTTACTATTCAAGAAAAAATGTTTATCAGTCTCAATTTATTAAGAACGCCACAAGATACTACACAGTGGCACTGCAAGAAAGTGGCCTAAAAGTCACAAATGATCATGGTGAAATGAAATTGCTAAACCAAGATTTATTTCAGCAACACACTTTCTCCCTTTCTTCCAATCCTATGAGAAGGCAACATGATTTTTTCCACCTAAATTACTACAAAAAGATACTAAAATGAAAGATAATAGAGATGGTGTTGAGAGGAGGAATAGAATAACTTTCATCTAAATTTGGAAACCTGAAGATGAATTCAGATCAAGTGCTAGAAAAATGCATGTGTGCATACACATATGCATACACACAGGAGGGAGACTTATTTTACACCCTGGCCTGCTTTCTTCAGGACTTTCCTAGCTAGTACTAGCTGCCAATTCAGCTCTCTCCCTCACCTAAAAATCTGCAAATGTAATCAGTCCAAATCCAGAACACACATATAGTTACATTGTACTAGAGGTTGCAGGACACTATGTCTTAAAGCCGGGAGCTCAGGCTTCCTGTGCAATACTTGCTTATCATTTCCTATATGTTCAACATTCCTGGGTATGCCTGGAAACTTACCCACTTGTCAATAACACAATTTTTTTTTGTCTATTTGGCTACCTTTTTTCCCCCATGTACAGCTCCCTTGGCTCATAGTACTGTAGGGAGAGGAATGAATGAAAAGATTCTGGAATCAGAACTCTACCTGAAACCCATAACAACATGCAGCTGAATGTATCAAAAGGTCATGCTGCTGGTTTCAGTGGCATTTTCATTCATCTGCCTTGCTATTTTATGACTATTGCATGACAGTGTAGCATTTTGTAAATATTTATGGCATTGTAGAGAGCATGCTGCACATTTTGTTATTTTTGAGAACATATAATATAGTTAAAATATGTGACATTAATGATTCATTCCAATTTTTAATCTAATTTTTCTTTTATGAAGGCACCAACAGATCACATTAGGTTATCAGTAGTTATAAAAATTTAACTTAGACAGATTTACATCAGGGAGATTTTGCCACAGTTCATTAAAAACTAATGCCACGGGGACTTCCCTGGTGGCGCAGTAGTTAAGAATCCGCCTGCCAATGCAGGGGACTCGGTCCGGGAAGATTCCACATGCCGCGAAGCAACTAAGTCCGTGCGCCACAACTACTGAGCCCGCGCTCTAGAGCCCGCGAGCAACAAGTACTGAGCCCACGTGCCACAACTACTGAAGTCCATGTGCCTAGAGCCCGTGCTCCGAAACAAGAGAAGCCACCACAATGAGAAGCCCACGCACCACAACGAAGAGTAGCCCCTGCTCACTGTAAGTAGAGAAAGCCCATGTGCAGCAACGAAGACCCAATGCAGCCAAAAATATTAATTAATTAAAAACAAAAACTAATGCCACAGCCATCTGACATTTACATTATACCTAACTTCAGTACACTCATATTTTTGATACACTTGAGTATTTTCCTTATAATAATCTAAGAGAATGTTACTTTTATTTTATGTGTTGTCATCAGATATCATAAATGCTTCATTAATTTCTAAAGGCTTCTATGATATAGTAGAAAAACTAGCCTTTGGAATGTGACAGGTCTGGATTTAAATCCAGGTCTGTAACTAATTGGATGAGTGGTCTTGGAATTGTATTGTTTTCTGTGAGCCTCAGTTTCCTCACCTGTTAAGTGGTCATAACCACTGTCCTAGAGTCTTACCTTAAAACTGCATATGTAAAAAGCCAATCATATAAAAATTTTCAGTCACTGTGCACTCTCCCTAATGCAGGACCCTACTTGAGAGGGTGACAGGAAACACTGGACTTTACATTTTCGGTGCCATCTTCACAATTTTTAGAAAGTGAAACAAACTGTATTTTCTCATTATGGATATATCATCTAAGAACTCATGTAGCTGTACAGGAAAGTACAGTATTTTCTGAGAATCATTAACTCTCCCAGATTCAAGGGCCTTATGGGGAATTACAGTGAGTGTTTTAAAGCTGTGAAAAAGTTAAAATAGCCATTAGGCCAGTATGTCTAAGTCATTGTACTACCATATGTCCACAAGGGCTCACAGTTTATAGGTTCATCTCTAATAGTATTGTTCCTGGAGGAGAAGGAGAGTTGTTTGAAACACAAAGTACAGTAGAGTGAAATAAGTCACTGACGGTCAATTGTTTTCTGGACAAATCATCTCAATACTACACTGTGAAGAAAGTTATTTAACCAACTCTTTAAACTTGTTCCCATGAGGTAAATTGGAAGGAAGGATGATGGTCCCAAGGCCCAAAACAATGATATAAGAAGCTAATCACAAGGCATACCAACAAGTATCCAAAATACAAAGATGTCAGCACTTGGACTGGACAGGAAAAGCTATTCTTACCAATTAAAAAAATATATTAGTTGTTCATGGCTATGATGTATCTATAACTCATAGCAAGCAATGAATCTTAAGGCTTATTTCCATAGAACATTGTTCTATGTATTTAACACTCCATTAAGAGTCAAGCAAATATATCGACTCTACATAAGAAGATGGTGAACAGCTTTTATTGATAAAAGTGTCATTTCTGGGGGAAAATTGGTGTCTCCGTAGAACCAGAATGAATTACAATCATCCCTTGATATCCACAGGGGATTGGTTCCAGGACCAAAATCTGAGGATGCTCAAGTCCATTACATAAATGGCATATTTGCATATCATCCTGTATCCTTTACATCATCTCTAGATTTCTTATAATACCTAATACAATGTAAATGCTATGTAAATAATTGTAAATACAAAGTAAATGCTATATAAATAGTTACCAGTACATGGCATATTAAAGTTTTGCTTTTGGTAACTTTCTAGAATTTTTTTTCCAAATACTTTTGATCCATGGTCAGTTGAATCTGAGGATGCAGAACCAGTGGATATGAGGGTTGACTGTATTGTCCAGTGAAAGAGTTCACCTCCCCTTTTTCACATGCTAGATAAGTTGCTATGATGCCTTTGTTTTAGAAGACTTAAATTGAAAACAGGCAGGATGGGTCCATTCCTGAAAGGGTATTGTATAGAACCACTGTTGTATTTTGAGTGGGAAACTGATCATTGAGTTGTCAACTGAAATGTGACAGAATCCGTGCAACCTCCAACAGAAGTAGTAGGTATATGACTTGTGAGTGTATAAGTAGCCCCAATATACCATGCTTATGAACCAAGAAATAGGAGAACAAGATTCCAAATCCTAGAAATGAAAATACATTTTACAATTACTAAAAGGAATGATCTTACTTTATATATTCAGATATTTATATATTTCAGTGGTTTTTACTCCATTAAACAGAGGGGTGGGATAGGGAGGGTGGGAGGGAGGGGACGCAAGAGGGAAGACATATGGGGACATATGTATATGTATAACTGATTCACTTTGTTATAAAGCAGAAACACACCATTGTAGAGCAATTATACTCCAATAAAGATGTTTAAAAAAAAGGGGGGGGGCTTCGCAGGTGGCGCAGTGGTTGAGGGTCCGCCTGCCAATGCAGGGGACACAGGTTCGTGCCCCAGTCTGGGAGGATCCCACGTGCCGCGGAGCGGCTAGGCCCATGAGCCATGGCCGCTGAGCCTGCGCGTCCGGAGCCTGTGCTCCGCAACGGGAGAGGCCACAACAGTGAGAGGCCCGTGTATGGCAAAAAAAAAAAAAAAAAAAAACAACTATATTCAGTTATTGAACGTTATTTAATCCCAATAAACATATTCAGCTCCAAATGTAAGTTCCCCTAAATCAAAATCCTTAATTCACCAAACTGACTTCTGTATACTCATCCAGTAATTTTCCACGTTTGAATTCAGATACACACACATTGCACATATTTCAAGTCATTTTTGTTTGGAATATGAAATATTATTTCTATCTCAAATATTTGTTGAGAGTAAGAAATAAGAAAGAATAATGAATAAATAAAAGAATGGGGGAATTCAAAGGTTAGGAGAGATAAGTAAGGCATACATGAGGAGAAAAACTGTTTTGAGTAAAGCCGTGAGAAGGGTTAAAAAGATGAGTAAGAATAAACTCAGAAGAGTGAAGCAGGATAGAGCTGGATAGGAACAGGTCATGCATGGGGTCTGCCACTGAAGGATCCAGAATGTTGAAGTCTATAAATTGAGCTGTATAAATCAGATAGATATCTAGGTAATAAAATAAATTGGGATGGGGGAGCATCCTGTATATAACATCTGTAACAAATACAATGATTTTATAAATATCTCACTTAAGTTGGTGGGAAGGCAGAGCCCAGTAAGATAGGTTGGTAGGTAGGTAGGTAGATAGATGGATGGATAGGTAGACAGATAGATGGAGCATCAATTTAAGTATGCTGGGTTATCTTCTCTACAATGACTGTGTAATGAATTCATGACATTTATAGTTAGTTTCCTGGTCTATTTCTGCCTCTAATCCTATTTTCTAATTAATATTTTCAAGCTTTTCATTACAGAGTTTTCTCCCCAGATTTTCAGATTATAGAAGAAAGATAACTGAACATCAAAATGCTAACTCACTCTCAATAAATTAAGCAGAACAGTATATTGGATTGATTACTGTACCCTGAGGCACCAGGTCAGGGTTGAATTCTAAATCTGTGACTATGAAGAAACCACCTATCATCTCTGCCTTCACTTTCCTATCAGTAAAAAAGAAAGATAAATTATATCATTTCTAAGATTTGGCTAAGATATGGAAAGTTTATGATTGCAATACGTTTGTGAGTTAAAGTTCATTAAGCTCCTTGGATAGCTTAAGCAATGCAACACAAAGTTTTCATAGAAAAGCTGAGGGCTTCGCTGGTGGCGCACTGGTTAAGAGTCCGCCTGCCGATGCAGGGGACATGGGTCCATGCCCCGGTCCGGGAAGATCTCATATGCTGCGGAGCGGCTGGGCCCATGAGCCATGGCCGCTGAGCCTGCGCGTCCGGAGCCTGTGCTCCGCAACGGGAGAGGCCACAACGGTGAGAGGCCCGCATACCGCAAAAAAAAAAAAAAAAAGCTGAGTAAAGGAATGATTATATGATCTGTTCAAGAAAGTATACCTTCTATATTAATTTATATCAAATTCACATTACTTTGGATAAATTATACACAGTTAAAATAAATATCTTAGATTCTCCTCCACGTTTACATGATTCATTGCCTAAATAAACTACTTTTTCTCACTTGATTCTCAACAACAGGAGTTTAAAATGACTTTCCAGAAGTTTTTGAGAATAAATCTCACAGTAAGCAACTTTAGAAAAGTGCAGTGTGGGCTAAAAAATCAAACAAGCAAAAATCATCAGGGCACAAAAATTATTTTTAAAATACGGAAAATATTTATAATATTGTGATATTAGGCAATGTAACCAACATCCTTTAGATTAGTGAAATCACTGCCTATCTTTCCCTTGGAAAATATCCCTATTATTTGACACTGTAGACATCAACAAAATTACCTATATGCTTTCAAATTATTAATCATTATCATTAAGAATTTATAGCTGATGGAGAACAATTTCAAATACTAACTATAACTAAATATACTCTTTTGAAGACTGTGAAGGTTGGGAAAATTATTAATATTTGCTATTAAATAACAGCAAATTTCAAAAGGAATACTAAAAAGATTTTTCTGAAAATCAAATGGGAAAAAAACAATGTGCTCTACCTAGTCATTGCATTTTATGACAGCAATAATCGAATTTTTTAGTCATGATCTAAGGTAGAAGAGGAGTTGTAAAACACTAGTATCTTTGTTTATGATCTAGAAATTAACTGTACACATTCCGCTTGATAATTAAGAAAAGAACATTGTCATTTAAACCACTCTTATAAAGCATGACTTTATTATACATGCAGGATCAATAAAATGCATGAGTGTCAATCCAGGTCTGCTGTATCTGTCTGCCAACAAAAGAAAGTAGTCACTTATGGTGATTACCAACCACATCAAGTGTAGTCTATATGTCACATCTTCACAAGAGACAGGTGGCAGCTTGATGAATTTTCTTTTTTAGCACCAGTCTCTCCCTCTGTCTGGTCCTCTCCTCCCATACTCTTTTTGTTTCTCTCCCTCCACTCTTTCTCTCCCTAGGGGTTCAAATGTCATTGCTACATTGCTCAGGAGATGAATCAGTTTTCTTTCCGCTAACTCCCCTTCCTGGGAAGACTGAGGATCTCCTCATTGATTCTGACTAGGGAATTTTTTATTTTTTTAAGTAGAACAGACTTCTGACCTTTCAAATGATCAGATTAGGATGGTTATTTTCACATTATTAAGTAATCAAGGAACAAATGTATTAGAAAAGAGTTTGGTTCACAGGCGGGTCGGTCGGATTCTAAAAAAATATTTTGCCCTGACAGCTAACCCAGATTACATTTCTTCCTTTGCCTGTGAACCACAGGGGAAGCTAAAATGCATTTTAACATTGCATTTTGCCTAAAGGCTATCAGTAAAATTTAATTTTCTTACTGCATTGATTTTTCCATTATAAGTTGTAACAGTCTAATCATACCTCATAAGAATTTTCAGTATTGAGGAAAAGGATGTGAATGGTTTAACAATGATAACTGCTTGGGAACACAGTGTGATTTTAAAACAAATCTTCTATGTCTCTTTTTGATGCACAGTTGTTTAAAACTATGATATATTTCATACTCTTAGTGCTTAGATGATGCTTTTAACTTACCCATTATAAAGTTTAATATGTAACATTCCCCTTAAAAAAACAGAATCCCAATATTTGAAATCAAAACATTTTATCATAGGCATCAAATTCAGTATGTAGATACAGGGCTAGCTGGTTGTTAAAAATTAATGTGCCACACTGAAATAAGGTGACTAAAAGACACTAGAGTGTAAGGCTCTTGGCTCTTAGCCTAGACTGCATTTAGTAAAGGTCGACACCTTATCCTAAATACTTCAAAAATATCAAGTTGTCATATTTTTATTTTGAGTTTGGACAAAGCAAGTATCAAAGATATCACACAGCCATGTCCCTACCAAAAAACAAACAAACAAACAGAAAAGCCTCTGATTCTTTTCTTTTAAATGGTTGTCTCATTGCTGAAGCTTCAGCAAAACTGAAAATAACCATGTTGAGAAAACATATAAAAAAAACAGAACCAGTGTCAAAGTGAAATCAACAGAGAATTCAATGTGCCATATGTTCAATAGCTCCAAGGGAATATTTTAATTATTATTTCACATTGTCATAAACACATGTGGTTATAAATATGAAATGGAGATTTGTGAACAAAAAGCTAACCAAGTTAAATACCTCATTGTTAACAAGGGTAGATGCCACCAAATGGAAAACGTCTTAATTGTTATCACTCACCCTTATCTTTAGTATGTTAATTGTGGGCATGTCTCTGATACTTATTTTCACGCAATTTGGTTTCCTTTTTTTTTTAACATTTAAAGGGCTTGAAATAGAAATGGAGAACATCTGTTTCAAAGAAATAAATTGTTATTTAAAATGTCATCAAAATAATTTAGAAAGTCAATCGTTTTCCTATTGTAAAACTCTAAATTTTAATGTTTAAACTCTAAATTTTAATGTGTAAACCACTGTGCATACTGGGATAACTTTATTGAAAGAATAAAGAAAATTATGCCTTCACTCTTGAATAAAGATATCCATTTCTGAGTAACTTAATAGACCCTTCCATATCAATAAACTTTCCAAATGTTTAGTTTTAGGAACTAATGTGTCTTGTGTTTAGTCAATATAACCAGACAAAATTTATAATTATCAACTAATTATTACCCCTTCATTATTCATTGTCACCACTTCTGAGATATTGATCATCCATAGTAAATGAAAAATAAAATTACAGATTAAAGGCAAACATCTGAGCCAATGGTGTTAATGACCAGATTTCGCTTTTATAATTTCCAACTTATCTTGACTGGGTCATGTTACATTGTTAACCTGTATTCACCTAGTTAACATATTTATTTATAAGTTGTAAAAACATGGGTCACATGGTAATTTGGAGTAGAAAACATCTGAAGTTGATTTTTCATTTTTAAGTTTTGCAATTAAGAACCAGAAGTTAATTTATTCTGAATAAATAAAAACATGACAACAAAGAAAAATTCTTTTAATCAGCCACTCATACTCTGAAATTTCTTCCATCTATGCTTAGGTTTATAAAAGTACCTCAGAGATGTAACACTTATAAATACGCTACCTATTGTACAAGGCTCTCCTGAATGGTCACTTTACCCTAGAAGTCTTTTCCAACATTCCTAAATGGAATTAACAGCTAATCTTAATGAACAAGACATGCATTTACTGTTTCTTCTACTTCAGCTGGTTGATCTTTAGCCTGTCCCCTCCAAAATATGGTAATTTACTTCATAAAAAAAAATAAACAAAAAGCCAAAATATCCAGAAGAAGATACATACGTGTTTTAGCATGCAGTAAGTTAAGAAAATAAATGTCCTAAATGAACCACCTTTATCTGGTGAAAGTGCTTTTTATTGCAAGTAAGGAAACTCACTCAACTTACTTATGCAAAGGGAAAGAAACTGACTGCAGAATCTAGGAATAAGTCTGGCTGTGTGCTACTAAATATTCAAGAAGTGGCCCTCCATCCCACATTCATAGCATTTGACAATTTCCACGGTGTAAATACTCCCATCAGGGTTGAATTCAAGCTACGAACATAAAGTCATTGAATACAGTATTAGGAAGATATACACACACTTGTCTCTCAAAAGCTCGTTCTCCAGAAAACTACTAGAGCTAATCAATGAATTCGGTAAAGTAGCAGGATACAAAATTAATGCACAGAAATCACTTGCATTCCCATATACTAATGATGAAAAATCTGAAAGAGAAATTAAGGAAACACTCCCATTTACCACTGCAATGCAAAGAATAAAATACCCAGGAAAAAACCTACCTAAGGAGACAAAAGACCTGTATGCAGAAAACTATAAGACACTGATGAAAGAAATTAAAGGTGATACAAAGAGATGGAGAGATATACCATGTTCTTGCATTGGAAGAATCAATATTGTGAAAATGATTATACTACCCAAAGCAATCTACAGATTCAATGCAATCCCTATCAAACTACCAATAGCATTTTTCACAGAATTAGAGCAAAAAATTTCACAATTTGTATGGAAACACAAAAGATGCCTAGTAGCCAAAGCAATCTTGAGAAAGAAAAATGGAGCTGGAGGAATCAGGCTCCCTGACTTCAGACTATACGACAAAGCTACAGTAATCAAGACAGTATGGTACAGGCAGAAAAATAGAAATATAGATCAGTGGAACAGGATAAAAAGCCCAGAGATAAACCCACACACATATGGTCACCTTATCTTTGATAAAGGAGGCAAGAATATACAGTGGAGAAAAGACAGCCTCTTCAATAAGTGGTGCTGGGAAAACTGGACAGCTATATGTAAAAGAATGAAATTAGAACACTCCAAACACCATACACCAAAATAAACTCAAAATGGATTAAAGACCTAAATGTAAGGCCAGACACTATAAAACTCTTAGAGGAAAACATAGGAAGAACACTCTTTGACATAAATCACAGCAAGATCCTTTTTGACCCACCTCCTAGAGAACTGGAAATAAAAACAAAAATAAACAAATGAAACCTAATGAAACTTAAAGGCTTTTGCACAGCAGAGAAAACCATAAACAAGATGAAAAGACAACCCTCAGGGTGGGAGAAAATATTTGCAAATGAAGCAACTGACAAAGGACTGATCTCCAAAATATACAAGCAGCCCATGTGGCTCAATATCAAAAAAAACAAACAACCCAATCCAAAAATGGGCAGAAGATCTAAACAGACATTTCTCCAAAGAAGATATACAGATTGCCAACAAACACATGAAAGGATGCTCACCATCACTAATCATTAGAGAAATGCAAATCAAAACTATACTGAGGGCTTCCCTGGTGGCGCAGTGGTTGAGAGTTCGCCTGCCAATGCAGGGGACACGAGTTCGCGCCCCGGTCCGGGAAGACCCCACATGCCGCAGAGCGGCTGGGCCACTGAGCCATGGCCACTGAGCCTGCGCATCTGGAGCCTGTGCTCCACAACGGGAGAGGCCACAACAGTGAGAGGCCCACGTACCGCAAAAAAAAAAAAAAAAAAAAAAAAAACCGATGAGATATTACCTCACACCAGTCAGAATGGTCATCATCAAAAAATCTACAAACAATAAATGCTGGAGAGGGTGTGGAGAAAAGGGAACTCTCTTGCACTGTTGGTGGGAATGTAAATTGATACAGTCACTATGGAGAACAGTATGGAGGTTCCTTAAAAAACTAAAAATAGAACTACCATATGACCCAGCAATCCCACTACCAGGCATATACGCTAAGAAAACCATAATTCAAGAAGAGTCATTGACCACAATGTTCATCGCAGCTCTGTTTACAATAGCCAGGACATGGAAGCAACCTACGTGTCCATCAACATATGAATGGATAAAGAAGATGTGGCACATATATACAGGGGAATATTACTCAGCCATAAAAGGAAACAAAATTGAGTTATTTGTAAGTGAGGTGGATGGACCTAGAGTCTGTCATACAGAGTGAAGCAAGTCAGAAAGAGAAAAACAAAGACCATATGCTAACACATATATATGGAATCTAAAAAAAAAAAAAAGGTTCTGATGAACCTAGGGGCAGGACAGGAATAAAGATGCAGACGTTGAGAATGGACTTGAGGACACGACGTGGGGGAAGGGTAAGTTGCGACGAAGTGAGAGAGTAGCAATGACATATATACATTACCAAATGTAAAATAGCTAGCTAGTGAGAAGCAGCTGCATCGCACAGAGATCAGCTCGATGTTTTGTGACCACCTAGTGGGATGGGATAGGGATGGTGGGAGGGAGACACAAGAAGGAAGGGATATGAGGATATATGTATACGTATAGCTGATTCACTTTGTTATACAGCAGAAACTAACACAACATTGTAAAGCAATTATACTCCAATAAAGATGTTAAAAAACAAATTAATTTAAAAAAAATTTTTAAAAAATAGCTGGTTCTATCACACTATTGGCTTGCCATAAAACTCAAGGGCAATATGAATAGGCAGGCCTCACATGGAGTGAAACCATGAACTAGGAAGCCATGAATAAATGAGGATACTCTTGTGTTTCTTAATGGCCAGGTGGGGTCCTTTCTCTACTCTTCTTTCTGCATGTGCTTCAATTTTTCTTCTGCAGGCAGAGAGGCACTCCACGCTTTCTTCCTAGCCCATATTTCACCCAAAAGGCCTTTTCATCTGGTTTTCTTACCATATGTCTGCTCAAGTCATAGAAGATACAGATGATCATTCTTAATCTTGAGTATATAAATTTTCTGGAGGGACAATTTTGCTCAGCTTGAATGTAATAACCATCTCTGTATTATGACGGTGATGGCGGTAATTGTAATCGTGTGTGTGTGTGTGTGTTGTATGTTCTTGAGAAATATTTGGACTACTGTCAAACATGGAAATAACAGAAATAGAGGAGTACATCACTGTGGATAGAGGCATAGTTTTCCAAGCAGGAAAAAGGGCCTGGCTTAGGCAGCTACCTATACCTCTTTCTGAAAATGTCTATTGTGCTCACTGGGGTAAACAGAATAATGCCCCTCCCCACCCCAGAGATGTTCATGCCTTAATCCCTAGAATCTTTGAATATGTTACCTTACATAGTAAAAAGAACTTTGCAGATATAATTAAACTAAAGAGCTTGAGATGGGGAGATTATCAGGAATTATCTCATGGGCCCAATGTAATCAAAAACTTCCTTTTAAATGAAAGAGCCTGGCAGGAGAATTAGAGCCAGAAAAAGTTGCTAATGGAAGCAGAGTTCAGAGTTCAGTACTAGCAATAACAGTAATCATATTAGTAGTATTGCTAGTAACTGCCATAAAATAAAAAGTGATTCATTATGTATGAATAATATCTGAAAGTTATAAATTATAATACCCATCCTACAGAGTAAGAAACTAGGTATAAGGGAGATAAAATTATTTCCACTGTATCACATGCGTAGTGTATCTGGACACACAACCAGGAGTATCTGATCCTTAAATCAATTTTCTTTCTACAACATAATTTTATATGCTACATTTGAAGTATCATTAGACACATACAGATCTTAATATAGCATACATATGCATGTCTAATGAGAAACAAATAGTTCACTGATTTTCCTCAAATATAGGAAATGTTTATCAGAAAAACATTGCTGTCTCAGTCAGTTTGGGCTGCTAAAACAGAATACCATAGAATGGGTGGCTTAAACAACAAACATTTATTTCTCATAGTTCTGGAGGAGAAGTCCAAGATCACAGTGTCAGCATGGTTGGGTTCTTGGTGAAGGCCCTCTTCTTGTTTTACAGACAACCAATTTATCATTGTATCCTCACATGGTGGAGACAGAGAAGGGGTTAGCTTTCTTCCTCTTTTAATAAAGTCACTAATTCCATCATGGGGGTTCCACCCTCATAACCTAATTACCACCCAAAGGCCCCATCTTCAAATACCCTCACATTATGGCTTCAACAAACGCATTATGGGGGTTGCAAACATTCAGTCCATAGCAAGTGTTCCTACAATAAGAGGCAGCAAAACACAGGAGCCTACAGTGAAGATTTAGGTGCTAGACTGCATGGGTTCCCATCTTGCTTCTTCCACTTTCCAGGTGTGTACATTTACACAAGTTATATGCCACCTCTATCCTTCAATTTCCTCTTTTCTAGGATGAAGACAGAAATCATCCTTACCCCATTAAACTATTATGACGATTAATAGTCAATATTTATAAAGTACTTAGAATAGTATCTGGTGTATGTAAGGCACTGTGGAAGTATTGGTATTTGTTTAACAAATGAAAGACAATATTAGGTCTCAGAAGAACTGTGTCAATCTTAAAATGAACCAGTGGATTTTAATTGTATTCCAAATTCTGAAGAAAGATTATATGAGTGTGTGTTTTTCATAATATTTTCTATTTATTTATTTATTTATTGCAAGAAAAGATATTTGTCTTATAACTACTCTACACTTGAAAGGAGATTGACAAGTTTATAGACTGCTGATTCGTTTATTCACAGACTTAACCAAACAGTTTAAACCTTCTCTTTTAATATTATGATGAATGTCACAGCAGGAGCAGTTAAAGAACTGAACTCTTGTCAAATAGTCCTTGAAGAAATATTCAATGAGTGACCAAGCAGAAGCATTCATGATTTCAGCTAATTTAGGACTATGATGCTATCCTCAGTGGTAGTAACCAGGAATCAAATTAATGCCAGTGCATTTAGCAGGGTTTGTGTATTTTGTGTACAATTACCCACCACATGCTGAAGTGAGACGACTCACTTGCTGTGTTAATTGGGTAGATCACCTTTTTTATTTCTCTATCCCTCAGTTTGGTCTCAGCAGTTCAAGTCATTTCTGAGGGATATCAGAGTATTAAATAGAATGGAAATGATATTATAAAAAGTTGAATATATTTAACTTTCTGATAGACATATAGCTTAAAATACAGGTTCTTATATTACTATTTCTCATAAGGTAATCACCAACAAGCTACATTGCTGATAAGGAAGTGAAATCCTCTAACATTTTCACCAATGAAAAAAAAAATAAACCAAGAATCTTGGATTTAAAAGTCCTACCACACAAGGATGCATGAACTCTGGAGTTGGAAATGTCTGGGGGAGTATGGTAGCCTTTTGGCAGAAGCGAAAAATAAAACAGTTTTTTTCTAGAGATTTGGTCAAGTGCTTCTTGGAAGTCTTCTCCTTTATTCCTCACAGAAAGTAAGCCAGGTTATGTGAGATCTAACCATATATTAGAGACACAATCTAGCTCAAGATGCTTCTGGATTAATGGGCATCAGGGCAAAGCTGTTAGTCAACAATAAGCAGCATGAACCATTATCCATTTCATCAATGAAGGCCAATTTCTATACCTAGATTTGAATTTTTCATACATTTCTCCTCTAATTTTCCCTTTCTCTTTTAGCTCTGCTTATGTTGTTGGCATTATGTCCCACTCCAAAACATAAGGTCTCAATGAAATGTGAAATCAATGTTATACTAATATGAACTAGAATTAATGCTACAATTCTTTTCAAAATTAACACAACAAATATATATTTGATTAGCTTATTTTTCTACTTTACCAGTACTGTATAGACAAATTAATTGTTATTTCATTTTGATCTAGAAAAAGCAAAGACTCAGAATTTCAGCAAACTCTATAAATCTCCTCTACCACATCTCTATTGTTACTACCCAACCATTCTTGATTATGTCCATTTTGGAGCAGATGCAATATGTATCCATCCATTTAATACACATTTACTGAATGCTCCCTGTGTTCTGGATAAATGTGTAATAAAACAGACACAGGCCTTCTGGTAAAAAAACTTATATTCTAAATGAATTAATGATACTAAAGAAAAATTACAGAAATAATTGTAATTGGGATAAATACTGTGAAAATTAATTCAAACCTACTGTAAAAGTCAATAATAGCATAACCTGACCTAGTTAGCAGTGACAGGAATAATTTACTTAAGAGGAAGTAATATTTTAGTTAATTTACAAGGGAACAATAGAAGAAAATAAGATGAAGTGGAAGGAGGCAAAGGAGAGGAATATTTTTGATTAAGTCTACCCAGGCCAGTATAGATTACAGGCAATAAAGTCTGTGAGTAGGCAATATAAAAAAAGTGATGAAAACGATAGAATGCAGATTATCATTAAAAAGTAACCAAGATAATGGGCCATAGAATCAGGGGAGTATAGAGTGAGAGATAAAGACTGAGAGGATGCACCCATTTACAATTGCATCAAAAAGAATAAAATATCTAGGAATAAGTTTAACCAAGGAAGTGAAAAAGCAGTATATTGAAAACTACAAGACATTAATGAAGAAAAAAAACAAAAGAAGGCACAAATAAATAGAGAGATATACCATGCTCATGGATTGGAACAATTAATATTGTTAAAATGTCTAAACTACCCAAAGCAATCTACAGATTCAATGAAATCCCTACCAAAATACCAATGGGACTTTCACAGAACTGAAACAAATAATTCTAAAATTTGTATGGAACCACAAAAGACCAGGAATAGACAAAGTGATTTGAGAAAGAATATAGTTGGAGGAATCACATAAACTCCCTGATTTAAAACTCTATTACAAAGCTATACTAATTAAAACCATATGGGGCTTCCCTGGTGGCACAGTGGTTGAGAGTCCGCCTGCCGATGCAGGGGACACGGGTTCGTGCCCCGGTCTGGGAACATCTCACATGCCACAGAGCGGCTAGGCCCATGAGCCATGGCCACTAAGCCTGCGCATCCGGAGCCTGTGCTCCACAATGGGAGAGGCCACAACAGTGAGAGACCTGCGTACCGCAATAAAACAAAAACAAAAAAACCCATATGGTATTAATATAGAAACAGACATATAGATAAATGGAACAGAACAGAGAGCCCAGGAATAAACCCATGATTATACGGTCAATTAATTTCCAACAAAGGTGTCAAGAATATACAATGGGGAAAGGACAGTGTCTCCGATAAATTGTGCTGGGGAAATTGGACAGCCATATGCATAAGAATCAAACTGGACCACTATCTTACACCATACACAAAAATTAACTCAAAATGGATTCAAGATTTGAACATAAGACCTGAAACCATAAGACTCCTAGAAGGAAGCAGAGGCAGAAGAAGCTTCTTAACATAGGTCTTGGCCATGAGTTTTTGAACCTGACGCCAAAAGCAAAAGCGATAAGATCAAAAGTAAACAAGTAGGACTACACCAAATTAAAAAGCACCTTCACAGTCAGGGAAACCATCAACAAGGCAACTACTAAATGGAAGAAAATATTTGTAAATCATATATCTGTTAAAAGGCTAATTATCCAAAATATATAAAAGACTCATACTACTCAACAGCAAAAAATAAACAAACAATCCAACTAAAATGAGCAGAAGATCTGAACAGACATTTTTCCAAAGAACACATACAGATGGCTAACAGGTATATGAAAAGATGTTCTACATCATTAATCATCAGGGAAATGCAAATCAAAACCACAATGAGATATCACCTCACCTCACCTCACATCTGTTAGAACAGCTATTATCAAAAAGACTAAAAATAGCAAGTGTTGGCTAGGATGGGGAGAAACGAGAACCACTGTGCACTGTTGGTGGGAATGTAAACTGGTGCAGCCATTATGGAAAACAGTAAGAAGAATCCTCAGAAAGTTAAAAAGAGAACTACCGTATAATCCAGCAATTCTACTTCTGGGTATTTACTGGAAGAAAATGAAAATATTAACTCTAAAAGATATGTGCACCTCCAAGTTCATTGCAGCACCATTTACTAGACAAGTTATGAAAACAATCTAAGCATCTATCAATGGATGAATGGATAAAAAAAACTGTAGTGTATATATATATATGTGTGTGTGTGTGTGTATATATATATATATACATATATATAATGCAATATTATTCAGCTTCAAAAAATAATGAGATCTTGCCATTTCTGACAAGATTGATGGACCCTGAGGTCATTATGCTAAGTGAAGTATGTCAGACAGAGAAGGATAAATACCGTATGATCTCTCTTATATGTGGAATCTAAAAATGAATAAATAAATAAAACTCAAACTTACAGATGCAGAGAACAAATTGGTTATTGCCTGACCTGGGAGATGAAGGATTGGGAAAAATGGGTGAGTTTTTATTTAGCTTAATTAAACTTAATTTAATAATAAGAAAACAAGGAGCTACTATGAACAACCCTAAGGATACAAATTCATCAACTTTGATGGGCTTTACTAATTCCTCCAAAAGTACAATTTACCAAAAATTCACACAATATAAGACAGGTAATCTCAATAGTTCCATAATTATTAAAATATATTGTACTTGTAATTTAAAACTTTCCAAAAAACTTATTACCGGGCCTAAATAAATTTGCTGGTGCAGACTGCCAGACTTCTAAAGAAGAAATAACGCCAGTTCTACAAAATATCTTCCAGAAAATATTTCCCAACTTATTTTATGATTTTTCATTATCCTGATACCAAAATCAAATGAAAATAGTGAAAAAATGAACAGAAAACAAAAACAAAAATTACAACCAATACATCAGGAACATCAGGATATAACCAAGTGAAGCTTATCCTAGAAACGCAAGGCTGGTTAAATATTCAGACATCAACCAATGTATTCCCAAAGTTTATATTACAACAAACACATGATCATATCAACTGATAAAGGAAAATTTTTTTTTTAATTCATCGTCCTTTCATGAAAAAAGATCTCAGTTAATTAGGAGTGGAAAAGAATCTTCAATATGATAAAGGACATCTTCAAAAAAACCTACAGATAACATCAAACGTCAAACTTAAAGATAAATGCTTACTTGCTAAGGTCAAAAACTGGTGAAGATGTCCTCTCCTCTCCTCATTCCTATTCAACATCATACTGGAAGTCCAAGGCAGTAAAAGAAACAAAAGACCTTCTAATTAGAAGGATAGCAACAAAATTGTTCTTTTTCACAGGCAACATTATTGTCTATGTGTGTAACTCTAAGAAAACTACAAATAAATTCCTAGAACTAATAAGTGATTTAGCAACTTTGTAGGATATAAGATCAACACCCAAAAAAACCAAATAAATTTCATTTTTTAAAATTGAAGTTGAGATATAGATATATATATATATACGTATAATGGTATTGCTTTCCATTCATGTGTGTCATCTTCAATTTACTTGATCAATGTCATATAGTTTTCATAGTACAGGTCTTTCACCTCCATGATTCAATTTATTTCCAGGTATTTTATTCTTTTTGATGCAATTGTAAAGGGGATTGTTTTCTTAGTTCTCATTCTGATAGCTAGTTATTAGTATATAGAATCACAACATATTTCTGTATATTGGTTTTACAGTCTCAATTTTGTTGAATTCATGTATTAATTCTAATAGTTTTTGTTTTTTGGTGGAGCCATTAGGGCTTCTATGTATAATATCATGTTATCTACAAATAGTGACATTTTTACTTCTATCTTTCAAATTTGGGTGATTTTATCTATTTTTCTTATCTGATTGCTGTGGCTAGGACTTTCAATATTATGTTGAATATAAGTGGCAAGAATGGGGCTTCCCTGGTGGCGCAGTGGTTGAGAGTCTGCCTGCCAATGCAGGGGACACAGGTTCGTGCCCCAGTCCGGGAGGATCCCACATGCCACAGAGAGGCTAGGCCCGTGAGCCATGGCCGCTGAGCCTGCGTGTCCGGAGCCTGTGCTCCGCAACGGGAGAGGCCACAATGGTGAGAGGCCCGTGTATCGAAAAAAAAAAAAGTGTCAAGAGTGGACATCCTTGCTCCTGATCTTAGAGAAAAGCCTTTCAGTTTTTCACCACTGAGTATTATGTTACCTGTGGGTTTGTCATATATGGCCTTTATTATGTCAATGTATGTTCCCTCTATACTCACTTTGTTAAGAGTTTTTGTAATAAATAGATGTTGAATTTTGTCAAATGCTTTATCTGCATCTTTTGACATGATCATATGATTTTTATTCTTCATTCTGGTAATACAGTGTATCACACTGATTTGTGGATATTTAACCACCCTTGAATTCCTAAAATAAATCCCACTTGATTATGGTGTATAATACTTTCCATGAATTGGATTTGCTAATATTTTGTTAAGGATTTCTGCATGTATGTTCATCTAGGATATCAGACTGTAATTTTCTCTTTTGTGGTGTCCTTACCTGGTTTTGCTATCAGAATAATGCTGGCCTCAAAGAATGAATTTGGGAGCATTTGTTTGTGGAGAAGAATAAGTATTAACTCTTCTTTAAAAGTTTGGTAGCATTTGACTGTGAAGCTGTCAGGTCCAGGACTTTTGATTTTCAGGAGGTTTTTTTTTTCTTTTTTTCCTGACTCAGTTTCATTAATAGTGATGAGTCTGTTCAGATTTTCTATTTCTTCCTGGCTCAGTCTTGAAACATTGCATGTTTCTAGGAATTATTCATTTCTTTTAGGTTGTCCAATTTGGTGGCATATTAATTGTTCATCGTAATTGGTTATGATCCTTTGTGTTTCTGGGGTGTGGGTTGTAACTTCTCCTTTTTCATTTCTGATTTTATTTATTTGGGCCCTCTCTTTTTCCCTGATGAGTGTGGCTAAAGTTTATCAATTTTGTTTCTTTTCAAAGAACTCTTTCATTGACCTTTTTCTATTGCTTTTTTACATCTGTATTTCATTTATTTCTGCTTTGATCCTTATTATTTCCTTCCTTATACTAACTTTGAGTTTCATTTCTTCTTCTTTTTCTACTTCCTTTAGGTATAAGGTTAGATTGTTTATCTGAGATTTTTCTTGTTTCTTGAGGTAGGCCTTTATTGCTATAAACTTCCCGCCTAGAACTGCTTTTGCTGTATCCCATAAATTTCAGACCATTTTGTTTTCACTTTCATTTTTCTCAAGCTACATTTTTATTTCCTCTTTGATTTTTTTTTTGTTGAGTCATTGACTTAGTAGCATGTTGTTTAGCCTCCACATGTTTGTGTGGGTTTTTTTTTTCCATTTTTCTTCTCATAAATGAGTTCTAGTTTCATACCATGTGGTCAGAAAAGATGTTTGATTATTATTTCAATCTTCTTAAACTTACTGAGATTTGTGTTTTGGCATATCTTGTAGAATGTTCCATGTGCCCTTGAAAAGAACATGTACTCTGCTACTGGAGTGGAATGTCTGTATATATCTATTAAGTTCCTCTGATCTAATGAGTCACTTAAGACCAATATTCCCTTACTGATTTTCTGTCTGAATGATGTATCCATTGATGTAAGTGGGGTGTTAAAGTCCTCGACTATTATTGTATTACTGTCAATATCTTCCTTTATATCTGTTAATAAATGCTTTATGTATTTAGGTGCTCCTGTGCTGGGTTGACAGATATTTACAAGTGTCATATCTTCTTGTTGGATTGATCCCTTCAACATCCCAAAGGGATCCTTTGATCCCTTCAAAGGGTGTTATGCAACATCCTTCTTTCTCTCGTTACCGTCTTTGTTTTAAAGTCTATTTTGTCTGATGTAAGTATTACCACCTCAGCTATCTTTTTGTTTCTATCTGCATGGTATATCTTCTCCATTGCTTCAATTTTGGTTTTTGTGTGTCTTTAAATCTGAAGCAAGTCTCTTGTTTTTGTTTTTTGCTTTTTGTTTTTTTTGCGGTACATGGGCCTCTCACTCTTGTGGCCTCTCCCGTTGCGGAGCACAGGCTCCGGACGCACAGGCTCAGTGGCCATGGCTCACGGGCCCAGCCGCTCCGCGGCATGTGGGATCTTCCCGGACCGGGGCACGAACCCGTGTCCCATGCATCGGCAGGCGGACTGTCAACCACTGCACCACCAGGGAAGCCCTGAAGCAAGTCTCTTGTTGGCACTATATATATGGGTTTTGTTGTTCTATCTTTTCAGCCACGCTATGTCTTTTGATTGAAACATTTAGTCCACTTACATTAAAGTAATTATTGACAGGTTTGTACTTTATGCATTTTGTTAATTGTTTTCTGTTTGTTTTTGTAGTTCTTCTCTATTCCCTTCTCTTTTCTTTTCCCTTGTTATTTGCTGACAATCTTTAGTGTTATGTTTGGATTCCTTTCTCTTTATATTTTGTGTATCCCTTATAGGTTTTTGGTTTCCATGAGGTTCATATATAACAACCCATGTATATAGCAGTCTATTTTAAGTTGATGGTTGCTTGAGTTCGAGCACATTTTAAAAAACACTACAGTTTTACTTTCCCCCACGTTTTATGTTTTTGACATCATATTTTACATCCTTTTGTGTACTGCTTACCTATTTTAAATATAGATGATTTTTACCATTTTTGTCTTTTAACCTTCATACTAGCTCTATACGTAGTTGACCCATTACCTATACTAAGTGTTTGCCTTTACCAGTGAGATTATTTTTTGCAATTTCATGTTCTTAGTTATGGCCTTTTTCCATTTAAAGAAATCCCTTTAACATTTCTTGTAACACTGGTTTAGTGGTGATGAACTCCTTCAGCTTTTGTTTGTCTGGGAAACTCTTAATCCTTAATTCTGAATGATAACTTTGCCAGGTAGGGTATTCTTGGTTAAAAGATTTTTTTTTCTTTTAGCATTTTGAATATATTGTGCCAGTCTCTTTTATACTATAAAGTGTCTACTGAAAAATTGAATAATAGTCTTACAGGGGTTCCCTTGTACTTAACTAGTTGTTTCTCCCTTTCCACTTTTAAGGTTCTTTATTTTTCTGATTATAATGTTTCTTGGTATGAGTCTCTTTGAGTTCATCTTATTTGGACTCTATGTGCTTCCTGGACTTGGATGTCTGGTTAGGGAACTTTTACGCCATTATTTCTTCAAATAGGTTCTCTGGCCCTTTCTCTCTTTTCTCCTTCTGGGACTCCTATAATACACACGTTACTATGCTTAATGTTGTCCCAAGGTTCCCTTAAACTATCCTCATTTTTGTTGTTTTTTTTCCTGCTTGCTGTTCTGATTTGGTGATTTTCACTACCTTATCACTGATCCATTTTTCTGCATCCACTAATCTGCTATTGATTTCTTCTAGTGCATTTTTCATTTCAGTTATTATATTCTTTAGTACTGATTGGTTCTTTTTTCTATTTTCTATTTCTTTGCTAAAGTTCTTCTCCAGAATTCATTCAACATCTTTATGACTATTACTTTGAACTCTTTATCGGGTAAATTGCTTATCTGTTTCATTTAGTTCTTTTTCTGAGGTTTTGTCTTGATCTTTCCTATGGAAGGTATTTCTTTGTCTCCTCATTTGGCTAACTCTCTGTCTTTTTTCTAGGTATCAGGTATATCAGCTATGTCTCCCAGTCTTGAAAGAGTGGCCCATATGCAGAAAGTGTCCTGTGTGTCCAGTGGCACAATCTTCCCCAGTCAACACAATGAGGTGCTCCAGGGGTACCCTCTGTGTGGACTGTGTGCCCTCCTGTGTGGTTGGGCTGCAACTGCTGCAGGAATGTTGGTGGGTGGGGCTGGCCCCCATCCAGGCAGGCTGAGAGTTACAGGCCATGACTGCAGCAGGTGCACTGATGTTTGGGACTAGCCCCCAGCGTGACTGGCTATGAGGCCCCACCATGATGGTTGTGAGTGCACTGTTGTGTGGGGCTGTCCTCCTGGAGCAGGATACATTTTGGAGGGGTGCTGGTGCCAGCTGAGGCCACATGCTAGGTGGGGTGAGGTGAGAGCTGCTTTGGAGGACCAGGCAGACTGGGTGGGGCTAGTACGCAGGGGAACACCTAGGCAGGACACATGGTGTTGGCTTGGTTGATGGAAAGTGACAGATATGATATCCGCTAGTGCCACGCCAGCTAGTTGGGAGTTTAAAAAAAAAAAAAAAATGGCATCTGCCAGCACTTCCATCCCCAGAGAAAGTTCTACTAGATCCCTATCCTCCCAGCACATGCCCTAAAATTAGTCAATGAATCTCCTTCTTGCATGACCCAGGTGCTTTCCAAGCTGCTGCCTCTGAACTGTGACTTGGAGTGAGTGATCTTATCTGAAAGCCCTTCAAGACCTGTTTCCCACAGCTGTCAGCTCTCCTGGACATAAGTCCTATTGGTTTTCAAAGCCAAATATAATGGGGGCTTGTCTTCCCAGTGCAGATGTCCCAAGCTTAGGAGTCTGATGTTTGGCTCAGAACCTCCACCTCTCATGAGGTACCTCCAAGATTGTGATATCCTTCCCACTTGTGGATCACCATGCCAGGGATGCGAGTTCTGACTAGACCACTTTTCTGTCCCTCCTACCTGTATAGATATGGCTTTTTCTTTATATTCGTAGTTGTAGAACATATGTTCTATGAGTCTTCTCTTCATTCTCAGAGATAGTTATCCTATGTGTAGTTGTAGTTTTGCTGTGTCCATGGGAGAAGGTGAGATTGGAATCTCCCTCTCCACCATCTTGATCCAGATGTCCCCTCAAATACATTTCTATATATGAAGCAAAGTATAATTTGAAACTCAAACCTACATATCAATACTCCAAAATAGTAATATTCATTTACCACTATAACAAAATATGTACAGGATCTATAGCTGAGAACTATAAAAATCTGATGAAGTAAATCAAATAAGACTTAAAAAAAAAAAGAAGACTGGGAGACTGCAAAAGGACTGATGGGCTGCTGCCACCCATGGGTTTAGCAGGCATGGTAGGAATTTTATATTGGATTTGATTAACATTTACAAGTACAATCAATATGCTAATGACTTCAGGTTACTGATGAGATTGTTTTGTGATTTGTGTATTATAACACTGACCCAAGCTCATCAAGCAAAATGGAATGTTCATATAGCCTCAATATTCTGTGCAGTTATATTTTCTGGCAGGTCTTCGATCAAAGTCACAAATCTCAGTATACAAGAAATAAAATTATAAGCTTAAACTAATGACTATAGCTTATCACTCACCAAAACCTCATTCCTCAAACCTCAGGTCCCAAAATGAGTATATATGTTTATACAGATACTCTTTACATCTTGCAAATAGTAAGTTATTATGATTCTCTGTTAATACAGAGGGGAACGTAAGCTATTGGGCTGGCCAAAAAGTGCGTTGGGTTTTTCCATGATGTTAAGGAAAATTCCAAATGAACTTTTGGCCAACCGAGTATTTGCATCCCAACAAATGATATATACCAGTAGAGATAATCCATTGAGGGCAAGGGCCAAATCCTATTCATCTTCAAAGGTGCAACATAGACTTGGTTGCCACAGAAGTTTGTTCAATGAATGAATGTATCAATGAACAACAACAAGTATACAGCTCTAGTTGTTTAATAAGGGAAAGCCTCTTGAACTTTTTTTTTTTTTTTTTTTTTGCCGTACGCAGGCCTCTCACTGTTGTGGCCTCTCCCGTTGCGGAGCACAGGCTCCGGACGCGCAGGCTCAGCGGCCATGGCTCACGGGCCCAGCCGCTCCGCGGCATGTGGGATCCTCCCGAACCGGGGCACAAACCCGTGTCCCCTGCATCGGCAGGCAGACTCTCAACCACTGCGCCACCAGGGAAGCCCTCTTGAACTATTTTTGAACTAGAAATTTGACACCACTGCCAGAGGGACATTCATATTTTAGTTGCACCTTTGACAGCATCATCCAAACTACTCTTAGGCCAAAAATAACATGGTATCTAGCTTAACAAATTTGAGCTTTCTGATAATAAATAACTGATGATGGTCTAAAATGTTAAACTAATTTTATCTTCCTTTGAATCATGTTTTACAGATTTGAGCATCCTAAAGTAAACTGTGAAATAGGCTCATAATAATACTTATTATTATATTTTAGTGCTCCTTCCTCCCATTCATCACTATTTGTGCAATTCTCTCATTGATGGAAACCCACCTGTAGATAATACCTTATATTCTGTACCTTTCAGACAACCTCCTAACTCTTACCCAGACTTACCTGGCTAGGAGATAATAATTTATCTGATTAAATAAATTCATCTTTAAAAATAATAAAGTGAATATATTATCCAATTTAGGGAAAAAATTACATTTTCAAGAAGGCTTTTAGAAAATGCATACTTTAAACCCAACAGAATTTTAGGGCTGGAAATTTGGTGGAGAAATCTCACATCACATAATGGTAACTACTACAGCAACAGATATATTGAATCTAAAAGTATATGATTTTTTTATGTTGCTTTTTTCTTCAAATAAAAAAAATTGGAAGAAAATTAAAGTGTCTCTAAGCCCTATGAGTACAATCAAAAGACCATTAGGTTAAAAGATAAAACACACACACACATTCACACATACACACACACATACACACACACTCACACACACACATACACACACATACACACACACACACACATACCTGTGTGCTGGGAAAAGACCCCCCCCCATTAAAATATTGGAGACTTTTCAGAATAATAGCTGAGCTTTCCATTTTTTATCATTTAAATAGCTTAGATTAAAAAAATAACCCATTTCACACGTTTAATGCATGAAAAACTATGTAAATGAATTCTACTCAGTGATGTAACTAGGTTAGCATGAAGAACCTGAAATTTAATGCTGATAAACAGAAAGTAATACAGTGGGAGCACAAAACTACAAATATAAATGCATGGTAAGATTCATACTTAACATGAGATATGTACTTGAAGCTATACAGGTAAGATGTGCTTTTTAAAACACAATCCAGTTAAAAATACATAAAAATAAATTATAAAAAAATTTAAGTAATCAAAAGTTTTTCTGAGGTTTCTGTTTTTGGCTATCGGGCAAATGTCTCTCCACATTTTGCAATAAAATATTTAGTAGAGAGACTCAATAAGGACACACAATTATTTTATCTAGGATTAAACGGCATGAGCTATGAGCATAATACGAAAAAAAAGTGAACCTTACATCTTTGTAGCCTCACAAAGATGGTGAGAGGAGTTTTACAAGAAAGAATGCTAAATATAGACTGGTATCATGCCAATCTAAAATTGCTGTATTCAGCTCAATAAAAAATGACATGGAAAAGAACATTCATGGGAATGAAAATATTCAGAAAAGATGTCAAAAAGCACTTTTTTTTAAAGGAAGCATAAAAATTACATGGCAATTCTACCTAAAGTAGTTTTTGAGAAAAAATCTTCTGCAGTTAGTCATAAGGGAAACAAACCACAATGATAGTAAGAATCCAAAAAGGATGAACTACATTCTCATGTCTTTCATCAGGTTTGCTTGTGGGCATAAAATTTTCTTGAAAACTAAAATGCAGTAATGACTAAAGTGCAGAGAAAGCCTTATTTCCTTTTACTTAATACTCAGAAAAGAGCAAGGGACTGTCAATCATGAAATGATTCTTCAAAAATTTATGGGTGTGTACACACACACACACACACACACACACACACACAACTTTTAAAAACAATGCTTTTTGTTGTTGATATAATTAAAGTTCCAGATGGATAACTACTCTCAGTTCACAAAAATGTTTCCTTATTTTCCAACCCTATAGAATGTTAACTCAACGCTCTTTCACTTATCCTTTGCATTTTACATGAAAATATCTTGCCTATATTTCTCAATGAAATTAACAGTAGACTTTAAAGGCAGGCTATTTCACCATCAAGATCGTAGAAATGTAATATCTGATAAAGAGAAACAGTGTTAAAATTTCGAGGTGATATTTATCACTAATAACAAGTCACTTAAATCGATAAAGTGGAGAACGTGTTAGAACAAAGAGACGCATTGTGACAGATGAGGCACAAACTAGCCAGAGCAGCTGACAGCAAAAGTCCTACTTTCAGCTACAAGGAAGCTGCAGAGGACAGCTCAGGCATCTGCAGGCTTGACGTCCTTAGGAGGCTATTTCCCTTAGCAGTGTGCTCCACAAATTTGTATTGTGGAGCAAATTATATTCACTCACCAGTATTTATATAACATGTATTCTAGTGCTACATACCTAATAGAGGCTCAATAAACATTATTTATGGACTTGAATTAATGAAAATCTGTGGTATATATAGCATTTTCAATTCAATGCAAACAGCATCTACTTCCTAAACATGAACATGTAACAATAATAATTATTAAGTATTCTTTTCATTATAATAATAAAGTATATCATTATATTTATATATTAATTATATATTACATTAATAATAATAATAATTATTATTATAAGGGAGAGGAGGAAAAGTTACAGGAGGAAGAAAACAAGAGGAGATAGTAGACTTTGTTAAAAGTATCTGATCCAGATTATTGCATTTAACCCTCACAACAAACCTCTGATAGGCATGTCATGCTTACATCCATCCTTTCAGAAGAAACTGACTTAGAGAAACTTAATGGCCAAGAGCACATAGCTTGTCACCAGAGGAGAACACGTCAGCTTACACCTCCTCAATTAAGGACTATTAATGTATACCGTGTTCTCAGCACTGAACAAGGTACTCAAGATATAAACCTGAAGATGTGGCTTCTGCCTTTCACACAGTCTAGTGAGGGGACCATAGAGCTCAGGCATACATACAAATGCTCTATAAACACAGATGAAGGAAGAAACATGAAGAGCTCAAGGAAAACAGAAAATGAGGGATGGAACCAAAAATTGAATGAAAGCAGATCTTGCTGACAAGAAGTTTATATTCTTAGTCTACTAGAAGGAACTCCAGCTCACATATAAGGGTCACCCCTACAAAGATGAATCCAATACGTATCATACCATATATCTAATATGTAATAGGAAATAATGCTTTGTAAGTTATAAAGCACTATGTAAAACATGTTTTAGAAAGGGAAAGAGATAACTCATCTGTGAGGCCAGCAAGTAGTAGTTTCATGATGGTGACTTTCTAGACACCATTTTACCCTCAGTACCTTATGCAGTGCCTGATTCAAAATAGATGCTCAGCAACAACACTGAATTATAAGTGGTCTCAGTTTTATATCTGCAGTAACTCAAGTTTAGGTGTTTGTCAGCATGTGGTCAGACATTAAATTTAGGGGCTAAGATTGAAATCAAAAGTTTTCTGACTCCAAAGTGTGGGCTTTTTCTAAGGCAATCCAAAGTAAGTGACTAAGACGGTGTTCATGAGAGAAACAAGAATTCTGGAAGTGAGGATTCTCCACTTGGTGGTGATTTTAAAAATGCTACCAAGTAAGTATGCCAGCAGCCTATATAGGATCACTAAGTAGGTGTCACTGTGGCTTGCTGTACAAAAAAACACATGTGGTTGTCTAAACAATAAAACTAAAAATAGGTTAATCTCAATTATGTGGATAAATAGCCCATAGAATTAGAACTCATATTGTAATATTGATGCTAGAAGAGCACCAGTTATACAGAATCGTAATGCATACACTCAGGAACATTGCTTATTACTAAAATTTTGCTACTGAACAAGAAATTACTAAGTATATTTCACTGTGAGAAATTATCATCTTTGATGCCTTCTAAACAAGGGTCTGGAAGGCACTTAAAAATTTCTCTTCTGTAAGCTTTTTCCTCATATGCTTCCTTTTCAATGAAAGTCTCTCTGATCCCCTGTTTAAAATTTTATACCCCACTGCCTATAGCACCTTCATTACTTTATTTTTACTTCTTAGCACTTAATATCTAATATATTATGTATATTTAAAATTTTTAACTTATTTCCCCCACTAGGATATAAGTGCTACAAAAGGAAATCTTACTGAATGAATTAATGAAGTAAAGTTTCTCATTTTGCTGATGGAAAAATGGAGTTGAGATATGCTCTATGACGTCTCAGGCCTGGACCAAAAAGAATATCTTAAGTTCATCTCCTGTATAGAATGTTATCAGGACTAAGGCCTTTAATTCTGGGTAAGGTTGGAATCATATGAGTGTCAGGAAACAGAGTAGGAATCCTCAATGAACCTAAACTGGGATTTCAGAAATGTCTGTGTGGGTCTGATACACAGGTCAAACGAATTGAGAAACTCTGTTATCAAAAGAAACTGAGAATATCATTTAAATAGAACATAGCCTAAGAGAAGAGGGAGCCAGACACATTGAATTTGACCTAATAAAAAAGATTTAGTCATGGGAGAAGAAAGGAAATTATCAGTCAAGAGTGGAACCAGACACTCAAATTACCCAGGGTTGTGTTTCACATGTGAGTCCTATGGAGCAAAGAAGTGTTGCAAAGGAACTTGTAAATAAAACTGAAGGAACTGTCTCAACAAAATGACTAAGGCCTTAGAGCATAAGCAGAAACTCTATAGTAAAGTGTGACAGAAAAATTAAAGGGAGGGGGTGTGAGGAGAAGACATTCTTGTCTAGTTTGGCAATGTATTACCATGGAAACAGCCAGAGGCCTCCAGTGCTTCAACTAGGAGACAGGATGGAAACTATGGGCCCAGCAAATTCTTCACAGAATATAGCAGAACCTGAGGGATCCAGTGGCCATGGGATGTCAGGTGGACATAGCATTACCCAGCAAAAGGCTTAGAATCAGGAAAAGAGGAAAGCATGACTATAGGCCAAGTAATAGCTGATTTGTTACCTGACTGAATTTGTGTTTGCACACATGTGAAATAACCTGTCTGGGACGCCTCAGAATACTTAGGAAGCATTTTTCCCAAAGGCTAAGAACATGTATAAACTAGAAACTTTCAATAAAAAATTAAATTTATGTTATTACTATTAATGTGACTCCATTTGTAACCACAGGATAATGAGGCCTATAGAAACTCATGCCAGTGAAAGAAGTACGAAAATAAATTTTAAATTTTTAAAAATAAAGTCTAATTGTCTAACTTTGACATCTGTGTCAAAGGAAAACATCTACAATGTCATACTTTCAAAACTGAACTTTTGATGTGCAATTCACAAATATAAAGTGATAATCAGCAAGATTCAAATTCAATGCTTTAAGAAAATTCATATGAATCAGAGTACTCAGGTTGAAACTCAGTCCATAATATTTTGTAATAGTAGGTAGAAGTTAGAAAATGCCATGTAATTATTGCAAATACTTCTGCCACAAGAAATGGACTAGCAAATTCGTTTTAAAAATATTTTTTAAATCAGTTTTATTGAGGTGTAACTCAGGTACAATTAATGCACCCATTTTAAGTGAACAGTTTAATTTGTCAAATATATATACTCATGTAATTATTATCTTAAGATACAGAGCATTTTCATTATCCTAAAATTACCAAAATGCCCCTTTGCAGTCAATATCCTGCATCTTCCCCTCCCTCAGGCAGCCGCTGATCTGATTTCTAACATTGTAATTTAGTATTGCTTGTTTTAGAACTTCATAGAAACAAAAACATATCGTAACTAAACTTTTCCTCTGGCTTCTTTCCATAAGCATACATTTTTCTGAGATTTATTTGCATTCTTAAGTGTGTCAATAGTATTTTGTATAGCTATATAGTACTCCATTATAAGAATACACTATAATGTACTTAGCTATTCTCTACTAAATTCATTTTTGAAGCAGTTTCTTCCATTACCTAAACAGCTCATTCAAAATCTCTCTTTACTTTCACAAATGTAAGGCAACAACCCACCCATTATTTGTAGTGCAGAAATATGAAACTATCAGTCTGGATGCAGATATTTTATATTGAAAACTCAACACCTGGTGGTATGCAAATTACCTAATCTGCATATGTGCCTGTCTGTATGTGCATGGGGGGGAGGGGTTTCCAAGTGGAAGACAACTTTAAGGGAAGAAATATTATGAAATTTGTATGTATGTAAATGGCACCATTTACATGGCTTATACTACTGTGTGTTTTGGTGAATGTGAATGTTCTTGTGGATCTGTTCATTTTGTGTTGTTCTGGTTTGAAAGTTTCTTGCAGGAAATAAGAAGCCAAGATGGAAAGGCTTCAGAAATGATTTAAGGAGAGTTATCATCTAGCGGAGAAGCAGATGATATAGAACAGTGCAAAGGTGATCCACCTGTTAATGTACCTGTAGTCTTATGTACTGCACAGTATAGTGACATTGCCCTTTGGGAGTAGAGAACGAAATCATACCTTGAGAGAAGGACCACTTACCAATCACCCTGAGGAAAAGACTGTGGAAAGCAACCTCCAAGATAGCCCCAATGATCCCAGCCTCCTGGTATTCACACCCTTTATGATTTCTACCTGTTGTGTGTGGACTGCACTTAGTGACTCAATTCTACTGAATTCAAAGAGGGAGAAGAGATGTTCTGTGACTAGGAGACTAAGTAATAAAAGGCAGCATGACATTTCTTTCCTTTTCTCTCTCCCTACTCTGTCTCCTGTCTTGTCATGAGCAACAACAGTGAGCCACATGGCAAGGAATGGAGGCTTCTAGCTTAGACCCAGTCAGGTCAGAGTGACAGCATCCCCCCCTCTACCTCTGGTACTTGACTGCAGACTTGTGAGAGACTCAGCCAGAACCATCCTGCTGAAAGCTCCCAGATTCTGGACTCCAGAAACTCTTAGATATGACTGTTAGTTATTTTAAGCCACTGAGTTTTAGAGTAACTTGTTGGGCAGCAACACATAATTAATACAAGGTCTAACCTAGATCAAAAAATGAGAACTCTAGTGGTGAGCCTTAGACGGAAGTGAGTTAGAAACTTCTTACTCTGATAACACTTCCTAGGAGTTAGGTCTGAAACCCTCAGAAACATATGGTTCAATACTTATGGAAAGGGATCCTATGGCAAAGAGTGGTGAGCTAAATGAGGAAGCATCCTACAGTCCCCTGGAGACAAGTCTGAGCCTGTGAACTAAAAGAAATGAAATGGAGCTGCCAACAGTAAGCTACTCTTTAGGTATGCTGAACTGTCACTGTCTCCAAAACTTTAAAAAAAGATGTTTAAAACTACAGCATGTGTGACAAAGTGAGAGAGTGGCATGGACATATATACACTACCAAACGTAAAATAGATAGCTAGTGGGAAGCAATTGCATAGCACAGGGAGATCAGCTCTGTGCTTTGTGACCACCTAGAGGGGTGGGGTAGGGAGGGTGGGAGGGAGGGAGACACAAGAGGGAAGAGATATGAGAACATATGTATATGTATAACTGATTCACTTTGTTATAAAGCAGAAACTAACACACCATTGTAAAGCAATTATACTCCAATAAAGATGTTAAAAAAAAAATTACAGCATGGTTTCTTTTTGTGTGAAATTAAGGGGAGGGTTGCTTAATGGTTGAGGGAAAGTGTTAAAAGATAGAACATTACAAACATCTCATAAGAACAGAGTTGTGACCCCAGCTACAGGTAACAGCCACGCCAGTTACAAGTGGCCAAACAGTGACCTAATATGTCCTTTGACAGAATATAAAGTGACATGGCACTTTGACAAGTGAACCAAATCAGAAAAACATGGAGTTGAATTCTAAAATGCTGCTTAAACCTAACAGGAACTACTTGGGGATCTTCTTAAATAAAGATGATAATTCAAAAAGCCCAGCGTGGGGCCTGAGAGTCTGCATTTTGAACAAGCTTCCAGATGATATGCATGCCACAGGTCCACAAACTATAATCTGAGTAACAAAGTTTTAGGGCATATGTGACAGTGATTGCCCATGAAGACATAAACAGAGCATTGGAACAGACGTTGTTTAAGGCCCCAAATTCCTGCAACTAAAAACATGTAAGCTCAAAGCCATCATTATTTGAATATTATTACAAAAATGACTTTCCTTTATATTTACAGGCTGGTTCAACCTAGACCAACAAGTTTTGTATAGAAAAAAAGAGGGATCTGGAGGTCACCAAGTGGTTTCAGAACCTTGTTTTTGTTCTAAACATGTCTATATTTCTCTACGGATACATCATGCATAATCCTGCTTCAATATATATGACACACTTCATATTAATACAAAGAGCCTGGGAATTCTCTAAGAATTTTGGCAGACAGACAACATTTTGGAACTTGAGCCAAAGAGATTTTAATGAACTATTTTCAAAGGAAGGGAAAGCTTGAAGCAAAATATGCATTTCTATTAAAAAAAAAAAAACCAAAAAACCTAAGCCTATTTGTAACCTTGACTAAATGCGTTTTTTTTTTTCTTATTGCTGAGACGGAAAATACAAAATCTACAATTTGAAATCTTACCTCTATCCAGGAAGGTGTTGCTTTTTTTTTTTTCTTAATTCAAGTCATTTCTCTCTCATTGCCATTACTGCCCTCTCCTTTGTTTTTAAAAATATACATTCAGTGCGTAGCAAAATCACATTATCATTAAAAGAAGTATTTAGATTTTACTCTTTCTTCCTAAAAAGAAAAATTAAACTCCTTTTTGAGTTGTGCTTCTATCTTTCCTACTTATTTTGAATTGTTTATATTAGTTGCCATCCATTGTGCAGAATAAGCCTAAACAAGCAGATTATATAATTTCCTTTACTGGCAATTACAGAGGACAGTTTCCTCTAGTTGTGAGAAAGCATGTGTTCTCTACTTTCCTTAAAAATAAATAAAGGAGAAATTAAATTGCACATGTCTTGAGTACAATTCAACTGGATATTGCTTTTTCAGTGCTTTGTAGTGACAGAGGAAATGACTTTTTATATTTCAATCTTCACTCAACTAAACTCAAAAGAGTAAAGCACCTATAAAATTATGATCACTGATTAATATCAAATCAGTCTAAATGCAAGCAAGGAGCTTAGTATAGCAAAAATAAAGTGATGCTATTTATACCTGAATTTTCAGTTAATTTATGTTCTTTGAACTGCTGATTGCTTTAAGAGAGGCAGATATAAAAATGTCTTGAATAAATTGCTGCATTTCTCAAACAACTTGGTATGTTGTTGGAGTTTTGTGGCTGGCAGCCTAATGAGAACGAATGGCTTACAATCAACTGGGACTGACCCACTTAGTCATTCACACCATTCATCAAATGGGAGAATGCTTCAGAGATACAAGGTCACACCCTTGCCACAATTATTCTGTCTAATGAGGTATCACGAGATGTCTACTAGTTCAAAGGTGTGTGGTAAGGGCAGCTGAGATGAAATATTTTGTATCCTTACACTGAAGTACGGATACACATTTCTGAGTGGGTCTTTGTCACAATATCAAATTAAATGAAAAATGCCACTTCTTTATGAAATCATTTGCACTTTAAAGAGGTAGAAGTGATACAAATTTTACTTTCATGTTGTCTAGAAGTGAAGAAAAAAAAAAACCCTCAGGAGAGGTTTTTTTTCCTCCAAAAAAGCTCAATGACAGGTTGACTTAATTATTCAAATGGTAATTTTTTATAGTAGATAATTAGATCATATGTTAACCTCAGAATGTAAAATAACCAATTTGCTTACATTGTGTGGTTCTTGTCTAACTCTGTAGAGGTACCATTTTCAGAGTGAAAAATGAGGCTTAGGTCAAATGAAAGCATCCATTAACATATTATTGTCTCCACAGAAATCCATAGGAGTGTATTAATTATCTAGGCAGCTGATCTAAAGAAGTTTTTTTATTGTTAATTGCTAATTAAAGAAAATCAATGGTAAAAGTAAATTAAAAAATAAAAACATAGATGAACTATAAAAGATAATGAGGCAATTTACAATTAATTGAATAGTTTTACATGAATTTTCCCTCAAATAACCAATAATTAATTCCAAATAAGTTGGAAAAATCAGTGACAATTCATTAAGCTATCTTGGCTTTAAATTTCTACAAAGTGAAGCAAACATAACCAAGGCTTTTCAGAAAGATATGTTTCCTTCTCAGTTCACTCACCAAATAAGCTGATCTTCTATAGGCAGTTGGGTTTTGCTTTTTGGCTCATATTGCTGGGTAGCTTCAGGGTCATAACTATGCCTTAAATACAATTTGCCCACATTATTAATAGTTCTGGGAACTTTTTTATTCAATCTGTGGATGTTATAAATAAATTATAATAAATTTATATAATAAATTTATTTATATAATAGATTAAAATTAGAATTGTGTATGTATCAGTGATAAGCATTAACTAATTTCCAAAGCCCACCTTAATGTGCATTTTAAAATACTTTCCCTACAAGCTACAGCTACTTTATTTTAAAAAAATAAAAAATAAAACCTAATGAATGTACCAAGTGCTTTTTTCCATAATAAATCTAAGACTTTAAAAATTAAGAACATAACATGATGATCTCATGTAATGAGATAAAAAATGCATATGCATTAGTTCACTGTATATTAATTAAATACATTCTATACATTCTAAAAGAGAAAGGATGAGATACTGCCATTACCCCTACCTCTTTATGCATATTATTTGTAGTGTGATTTTAAAAATAATTGAAACTATTTTCCTTTCAAATATTTTCTTCTAATCCCTCATAATCACAGTCACATACATACAAACATACACCTTTATTTATACCTACATTTATGTTCTGACTTAATTCTACAAAAACACCTTAAAGGTAAGTAATAGGATTTCTGCTTTACAGATGAAAAAATTCAAGTTTGCTGACATTAGTAACTGGCTGAAGACCAAGAATCTAATAATTATTAGAGCTAGAATTGATCTGAGTTTCACTATTTCTAAAGCCCAGGTTCCTAATCAATTTAACTATTAAACACTATACTTAAAAATAGTGAACTGCTTACTTTGTTATCAAATTTGTTAATCATTTATTTTGTTATAGAATGTATATTGAACAAAAAGAAGTAAAAGTTGTCAAAACTTCCCAAAAGCACTTAATTATGTTTATATGTAGCATATTCATCACATCCACAGCCACATGTGTTGTGTGTTTGTGTGCATATGTATATATATACATCTGTATATACATATACACACACATATGTTTGTTAATCTACTCACTCACATTTAATGAGTCCATGTCATACACAATTAGATTAGGCCCTCATAGTCTAGCAATTACTAAGATAATTTTTTTCTCAAATAATATTTTTTGTGTGGTTATAAACAATGACCAAATTTTAAAGAGAGCATAAAATAAAAGGAAGCAAAGAATAAGCATACATATTACAATGATTGTATACTATTTCTTATGGGCTTCATAATTTAATATGTACATTAATTATTTTCGTTAAATGGAGCACTGGGTAAATTTACCTTTGACTCCAAATTGGGTATAATGGTGAACACCTTGAAGAGCTGGTAAAATGTAAAAAATGAGAAGCTAGCAGTCAAGAATTGAAGTTACAGAAAAATAACTTATTTTGTTAGGAAATATATAATTTATACATATAAGAATTAGTTAAACTATAAGTTACAAGCCTCACAGTTGTTCAGAGTATTTGAATTTACTATTAGAATAACATTTGGTTACAGGGTATGAGAATAAGTATAACATGCGCAAACATGATATATCTGACTGGTAATAAAGACCAAGTCCTAGGTAGTATATGTAACTTTTGCCAAGTAAATCAAATCAAACATGAAAAATTTATGACTGTTTCTAAAAAGAATGATCCAAAAAGGCTAAAGACATCGTATAGCTATCTTTGTATCATGATTATTAAAGGATTTTCTCTAGTTACATCATGGTCTTTGATTTATTTTTTGCTATTATACATAGCAAATGAGACACAAAGTATTGCATGAAAAAACATGCTTCATTACCACAGATAATAAGAATATAAAAGGCTCCCTTGGGCTTCCCTGGTGGCGCAGTGGTTGAGAGTCCACCTGCCGATGCAGGGGGACACGGGTTTGTGCCCCAGCCCGGGAAGATCCCACATGCCGTGGAGCGCCTGGGCCCGTGAGCCATGGCCACTGAACCTGCGCATCCGGAGCCTGTGCTCCGCAAGGGGAGAGGCCACAACAGTGAGAGGCCTGCGTACCGCAAAAAAATAAATAAATAAAAAAGGCTCTCTCAAAATTTCTCCCGCAAATATACTATTATTTGGTGGCAAGATTGTCCATTAAATTATTTAGCATATACAAATACACATGTTAAGTAGTTTATTTGGTACCAGATAATAATATATTTGGGGAAGAAACTTGGGGGGAGCCTTTTTAATGCCCTTACTTATTATCTGTACTATTGGTAATGAAGCATGTCATTACTTGGTATAATGATTGTCCCTGAAGGTTGTTTAGAATATGCAGATACATGTGTTAAACAGTTTATTTGGCACCCAATAACATATTTGGGGAAGAAATTTTGTGGGTGTCCTTTTATGTCCTTGCTTATTATCCATACTATTGGTAACAAAGCATGTTATATTTTGGTACCAAGACTGTCATTAAAATTTTTAGCACATGCAAATATACTTGTTAAATACTTTATTTATAGCCGGTAATAATTTAATAACTTATTTGATTTTTTTCTATCCAGAGCAAACTGATAAAAAACTATTCTTTGTATAAACATACATTGAGCACTATCAGAGTTTCATTCTTCAAATGAATTTACTGAACTAATTCAATGAGTCACCATTTGACTCTATGAAGAAAAATTGGCATTTTACTAACACTGAAATACCAAATGAACAGAAATCAAAAAATGCAGTTGGATTCATTTAAGATCCATTTTAAAATAATGCATGACTTGAAACTTTTTTAAGGCATTAAAACAGCACATTTTAGATTAGAAAATATTTTTAATTAAAGCATCCTGCACTTCAACAGCAAGTTCTATAATACAACTGCAATGGTAAGCAAAGATTTCATTAACTTCCGCCAGAAGTCCCAGATTTAGGAATATCGGCTGTAATTAGAAAAATTAAAGCTACACTTCAGTATTAATTGAAATTATTAAAGTGTTTACTCTTGCATTATTTATAGCTAGAATGTCAGCAAGAAGCATTTTACACCTTCTCATAAGTAATTCTACAGTGTATATTAACAACATAACATGACTTCCATTGAATATTGGGTCTTTCCAGATGGGCCTGCTATAAGTTACCATTTTATTGTGATTCCCTGGACAACTTCATAAAAATTCTTCCCTGGGAAAGCATGAAGACTAATGCATTCCTGATGGATGGGTGTGATGCAAGATTCAGGCATTTGCTGCCCTCATCAAATTTACCAGCAGGATTCACCAGAAACCAAGATAGTCTTATCAGACAACTGCACTGTGTATGGAGTGACCAGCAAGCCACAGATTGAGGCTCAGTTTTCTAAAGGCAGAAAATTTTACAAAACCTGAAAACACATGGATTATAACTGTAAAGTATCAATTCTATGTTTTTATTAACTCATTCTTTGATTTCATCTCAGACACTGTATTCATTTTTATCGTATTACGTATTTTGAATTTCTTAGCTCAAAGTAGATGTGTCTTCAGAGAAAGGAATTGACCTACTGTCATAATTTAAAGCAAATAAGACTCAGCCCATGATTTCTGTTTGTGAGCTCAACCCACACAGCACAGATAAATTCACTGTCATGGACGGAAAATGAAGGTTAAAAAGAAAAATTAGCTGCAACAATTTAGCAATCTTCTTTAAAGTTTTACATTTTTAGGTGATTCTCTGTATAAAATACATTAAAATTTTACAGAAGTCCAGACACATTCTTTATTGCACAGTAGTCTGAAATGTCAGTTAAGTTACCTGGGTTCTAATTTCACATTTAATTCTGAAAAAATAATTATAAAAACTTGGTATTGAATATCATGGAGCCTCTTGTTCATTATTAGTAATACTAAATGTTTTCACCTAGACTTTTTCTTGCTAATCCAAACAACAGAATAGACAACAAAACATCTCAACTACCTATTCTAGATTCAGAGTATAGAAAAGTTATGCAAGATATAAAGAAAAGAAGGGAGACAATGTTAAGTTCTCACCAATTTTTTTATAAGATGTAAATAACTAAAGTGGAGAATACTAACTCCTTCAGTATCTGTTTTCCTCTTCCTCCTTTTAATAGAAGCAACTCCCCAATTTAGCTAGTGACCTGGCCACCCAGCTAGGCACTACATTTCCCAGCTTCCCTTGCAGCCAGATATGACCATATGACTAGACTCAACGCGACTGGAATGGAAATTCCCTTAAAGCAACGCTGTTTCCCTTAACTTCCTATCTATTTATTATCTAAATTTGACCCTGAAGATAAGGACTCCTCTCTAGGTAATGGCTGAGCAGCAAGATGGAAGAAACCTGGGTCCATGAATGTCCTTGTGAAACAAGTGTCATCCCATCAGCCTGAGCCACTCAACTGAGGACTATTATGTAAGAAAAATATTTCTATTTCATTTCAGATACTTTGTTTTGGGGTCACACAGTTATAAAGGTTTAATGTGTAATCTAACTTGTACAATGTTGAATGCTGACTCTTTATAATTATTTACTACTGATTTATTTTTTGAAGTGTACCATCTGGGTTAATAAGTATTTTAAATTCATTTAATTTTAAATCAATTAGGAATACCGATAGATGAGCCAAAATGTGGGCGATGGGCTCTGGAATTCTTAGATTGGTTACTCTATGGGAAAAGACAAACAAATGAACAACCAACTGCTTACCAGGACAAATACTGCAACTTTTTTTCAAAGTTTGGTCATGAATATTTTATAATTTTCCAAGCTATTCCAGTGATCATGTGGCTTTTAAGTTACTTAATCACAGAACTCAATTCTGAGATTTTGCATGGATTGCAATAACTCAAGATTACTCTATTTTCCAAAAAAATAGACATTTTTCCCCCTGAGTTTTGTGACTTTTTCAGCAATAACATCTTGATTCTTTCCTCTTCTGCTCAGCTTTCCCCCTTCCCAGTCCTTCCAATCTCCCCAACAGATCAGACTCAATAATTATCAGCTTTAGTTACTGATACAAAGAAACAGACCCAATAAAATGGGTTCTTTAGACCACAGAAATATATTAATATGGACCCAATCAATATTTTTGCAGTCATCACATTATTTTGGATGTGTAGTCTAAAAAGGGGTTCATGCAATATTTTCAAAGGTCACTAAAAATGCAGACATGGAAGCTGTGATTACATGCTTACTTCATCTTATGATATATCACTTTAAAATCTGGGGTACCTTTCCTAAGACAAAATGGATTAAAAAAAATCAATGATTTTTTTCAAGCCCTTGTATAAACAAATTTCCTTAAAAAATAATTTCTACCTGGTAATTCAACAGAAAAGCAGTCATATGTTATCTAAATATCCAACAAAGGTTTTTCGGAAGTTCTTAATATCAAAGCTACATTGTAAAAACATACCATGAACTGTTTCCCTTTTTGATCTGCAACATTCTCTTCAAGACAGATTTCATGTTATACAATGTGTGCCACGATCCTGGAAAGTGCACCCAAATTCTTAAGATTGATGACAGTAACTACATACATGCCATACCCAACAGATGTTACAGTAGCATTTCCAGCAACAAAGACCTGGAGCCCAGCCAAGCTGTGAGCAGCAGAGTCTGTTCTTATGAGGGCTGGGCTACAGTAAGAAACCCACACAGTTCCAGGATGGTAAGCCAAAGGAGGCTGACCACTTTGGAGTTGGCAGGGGAAACACAACATAAAATTTTGCTAGAGATCATTACTTTGTATGGCAGATACTGGCCGCTGCTGGGAAGCAACAGAAAACTGATTGATTTGTTGTGCAGAAATAATACAGTAGGTGGTTCATCTTGAGCAAAGCCACAAAAAGAAAGAAGTCCCTCAAATTTGGCATTCTATTGTATATATGTCATTGACTGGAAAGGATACTCATGATACTCTGAAATCAGATTCAAAATTAGTGTATGAAGGACACATACATGTAATAGTGCAAAATTTGAGAAGCCTCTTCAACAAGGAAAAAGCAATTATAAATCGTCATCATCGTTATCATTTTCATCATAAGCTACCTAAATTATTCAGTTGTTAACTTCAATGTGTTTATATGGCTTTATTATAGAGTACATAGTGCAGCAGGGGAGAAGGCAAGAAATAATGATGAAAAGGTTGCAACCTGAGTCAGGAAGGCCCATTTATGGCACACTAAGTTTTCCTTTTAACATTATACTCCAGGCAATAAAGAATCTTTTAATGCTTTAAGCATGATCAGATTTGCATTTTGGAAAAAAAAAATCTTTTGGTGGCAGAGAAAAGAATAGAGGAGATAATAAGGTAGAAGTGGGAAGACAGGAAGTAGTCATCCAGGTAAGATTTGTGCTATGGACTGAATGTTGCCTCCTTCCAAAATTCTTATGTTGAAATGTATTCCCCCATGTGATGGTATATGGAGGTGGGACTTTTAGGAGGTGTAGGTCATGAAGGTAGAGCCGTCATGAATGGAATTAGTGCCCTTACAAAGAGACTGCGAGGAGCTCCCCTGCCCTTTCCACCATGTGAGAATACAGCAGGAGGAAGGCTGCTTACTAACCAAGAAATGGGCTCTCACCAGACACCAAAACTGCCAGCACCTTGACCTTGGACATGCCAGCTTCCAGAACTGTGAGGAATACATTTCTGTTGTTTATAAGCTACCTAGTCTATGGTATTTTTGTTATAGCAGCCTGAATGGAATATGACAATTTGGTAAGACCCTGAAGCAAAATTATGGCATGGGGGAAATTTTAGTAAATAATACAGGGTGGGCCTGACAGAACTTGGTCACTAATAGTTATCATTTTTGAGGTAGGACCCCACTGAGATAAAGGTGGATGCTGGCACAAATTTGATGAGACAACCCAGACCTTTAAAAAACTTTACTCTCTTGAAGTTGCAGATTCTGCTTATTTTAGCTAATTTTCTGCACCTATTACATTTGTTTGCCTGCAGAGATCTAATCCAAGGTATCTTGTATAACCCATACTGTATATGCAAATTATACTGTATATAATGAGTATATTACATTTTAATAATAATTAGGACTACCCGTTTAAAAACACTTCGGATCTGAATATTATGTCTTCTTTGTTCATAAATCAAAAGAAATAAAAAGATATTATTGCCAATGTGTGAAAGAGTCCAGGGTTGCTTTGTTTTTTATTTTTGACCACTGCTCCTCCTACAAGCTTTTCAGGGACAGAAGGCCAAACCCTTGCTTGTCACAAGCATTTTAACAGTTTAGCAGTCCTACAAAGGTCTCCAGGGGACAAGTTTGCATCACAGAACTGCCCAGTCTGGCACATTTTCTACTCCTCAATTCTCACTTTGAAAGGAAAATCCATTGAATTTTCTTGGCAAGTAATCAGAACACCTTAGGGAGGAAAGACTTTAGGAAGACCTTGGGGGGAAAAGATAATCCAATAAACTTGTTCATTAAGTGTTTCCATACCTTTCACACCTGTAAGGAAGAGGTTTGTGCCTCTTGAAAGATGAGTTATAAAATAACTTTAACTTTCTATTTTTGGTATTATGTATTTCCCCCAATATAGGGAACATGGGATTTTTTGTATATGCTTTGCCATCTTGTGGTATTAATTAAAATTATAACTTGACAAATGTACAGCTAATATTTTATTCAGTTTGATTTTTAAAACGTCAACAATTTCTGATAATTTTACAGAACATCTGAGATATTTCTCATGTCCTTTCAAAATTAGGGCACCAGATTTCCACCAATAAGCATTGAGCATTTCTCATGTATTAGAAACCAAATAAATGTTTACTAAGATTATTTTATTCAACCTTTCTAAATTTGGTTAATGTACAGGTAATAGTTTAACTTTTCAATTCTTATAATCTTAAAATTAAATCATGATTTATGCTGTAACTCATATTCCCTCAATTTAAGTTTCAAGTAAGCAGTCATGCAAAAATTCAAGAAAAGTGATCAACACACTGGAAAAAAAAGAAAAGCAAAAGTAGTTTACTATTGCCATCAAATGAAATTTACAATGAATTTAATCCAATGTGATGCAATGGTGTAAATAATACCCATACTACATGGCAATGAGACATAAATAGTAAGAGTTCACAAAAATAATTGTAATTAAAATGACTCTTACAGGACCAATGTTTGGTTTTCCTCTTCTTAATTTCTTTACTGCTTATAAACAGCAACACTTATACTTTGTACCAGTTAGTTATGCCAGTCTCATGTCATTATCATGGGAAACATTCATTAAAGTACTGGTAGATGGGGCCCTCTTGACCCTAAATCTCACTCCATGGTACATCCTGAGCTCATCTTCCCTGCCTTTTCATTTCTATTCCTCTATGCCTTCTACATAAGACAAACTGACTCACACATCTTGGTTGATTCTCAAAAATTGTGGCTCTTGGTCACCAGTCACTACGTGTAACAAGGTATGTAAAAAGCTGATACAGCATAAAATCTATGGCCAAGAAGGGGCCTGCCTGTTTGGTGGGAACCACCTTGCTCAACCTACTCCTGAGAAGGGACCTGAGCTTGGAGGGACACCACTGGCAAAAACAGAGAGCACATCAGGTTCTCTTTCTACCAGATCAACACTCTCCAAGGAAGAAAAGAAATAGACACTACTATATATAAAATAGATACCTGATAAGGACCTACTGTAGAGCACAGGGAACTCTACTCAGTACCCTGTAATGACCTATATCAGAAAAGAATCTAAAAAGGCGTGGGTATATGTATATATATAACTGATTCACTTTGCTGTACAGCAGAAACTAACACAACATTGTAAATCAACTATTCTCCAATAAAAAATTTAAAAAAAAGAAAAGAAAAGCAATACACTATAAAGCATTTGCACAGCCCTTACCCACTCAACTTTGGCAAGAGCTATCTGGAGATAGTTGGCCTTGGTGTGATTTGTCCTCACTTCTTTGTTTCCCTGAGCAACACTTCCACAGTGTTCCATTCCTGTATGTTATCATTTACTTACAATAATTTGTGTTGGCTTCATTTTAAAGGAATTGTATCATAAAAGCAAAGCTGGGATACCTCATGTTTTCCACATTTGATATATAAAACCTATGCAATTGTGGAATTCTTACATACTAATGTTGTACATATGCGAGAACATATTATAAATCTATGTCAAAATGTCAATATAGCAAAGTGGTTTAAAATGTGGGATGTGCAGGCAGAGCACAAAGGTGCTTCACTTGATATGCTACAATGGGCAAATTTCCCTTGCTTCTATGAGCTTTAGTTTCCTCATCTGTAAATTAAAGATAATAACTGTACTGATTCCATGGGGCTGAGGTGAGAATAAATGAGTTAATGCCCATGAAGCCCTTAAAATACTGACTGGCACACATTAAAGAGTCAATAAATGTTAGCTATTATTATCACCTCCTATCTTAAGGTTTTTTCAGAGCTCATGAGAAGATTCCACAGAGCCAAAAAATTCCAAAACCCATGATGCCATCACTGATTAGGGAAAAAAATTGCTTCTTTCTTTTAATGTAATAAGAAGTGATGACTAGAACCATAAGAAGTGATGGACTAGTTATGAAATGTAGATTGTTATATCGATGAGAGCGATGACTGAGATGTAATGGAACTGCACAATACAAACAATGCTGTAATCTATTAACAAATCTTAACAATATACACTTTTATATTCTCACGTGACCAACAGTCATCCCTGTGTAACTGTGGCACCGGGTTCCTATTAAGATCAAAGGAAATGAGCAAAAAAGGGAAACTTGGCAGTAGAAATAGAAATGGGAAGAGATACTCAATTCCTACTGAATAAGGGAGAAAGGAAGCCTGCTCTAGTAGGAAACATATGATCGCTTCGGACCTAGCTCCATAAACGGATTTGTCTCCAGGTTCAGCCTATAAGACTTCACACCAAAACAAATATTGCCTGAAATTTCTTTCTCTGAAAACTGCATATATATAAACGCACACACACACAGAGCATATATATATTGTCTATATTATATATATATATATATATATTACAATTAGAATATTTCTTTAGATGTACTACTTCAAAAAGCCAGTAAGTATCAATGTGTCTTAGGGAATGTGTAATTTATGATATTAAATCTGGCAACTTTCCACAATGGAGGTGGTCTATGGGAAAGTAGAAAGCACTAGAAAAAAAAAAAAAGCACAAGAGGAAGGCATGCCATCCTGAGGGGCAGGGAAATGAGACACTGAAGTGCTGAATTCAATCCTGAGAGCACACAATTCTACCACAAGAAAGCCCTGTTGTCTTGAACCACACAGGTATAAATGATGAGGCTAAGACATGTCTTACAGAGCTAACCACATATATTTCCTAGGAGAAGACAAATGGATAGCACAAATGACACAGAATGAACACATCCATTCAGAGGAGAAGCCACCAGACATCCTTACACACTAAAATTACAAGCAATGATCCACTGCAATAAATACCATTAATAAATATTAAGAACTGAGTATATTATAAAATAAAATGGAAAATAACAAATGATGGGAAGATACTTTCCTACCTTTTTAATGCACATAGTCCAGCATTAAAATTTAGAAATGTAAAAGTTTCCTCGAAGGTGAAACAATACACTATCTCAGGACGGTTTTTCAGATATTACTGTTGAGTAGTACAGTATCTTTGATAAGGGCTCTTAAGGTGAATAAAAACAGAAACTCTTTAAAATTATATTAGAAACTAGAGAAATCAAGAGGTGAATTTATGGTAATTTTTTAACTCCAAAGATATCTAACAATCCAAGTAAGTTTCTAAAAATTTAAATTACACTTTTGTCTTCCTCTTTGGTTATTTGATCCAAAGTACATATTATAAGACCGCTTATGAAAATAAGCCACACAGCAAAATGTACAGGTAGAATTTCCTCTCTTTTTCTCTGTTCTCTTTCCCCGTAAAACCAATACACTTCTCCAATGATGCTTTGGTTACAACTGAAACAACACGATCGTTGACTATAACTTGTATTGTATCCCATGAATTTGGAAATACAAGGGACTGGTAGGTGGACTATAAACTGCTACAGTGGTCTGGAGATTTATTTGTGTTTTCCATATCTTGTCAATATGAGGAGGGTAGAGTGATACGCTTATCATGCCCTACTGCCTGCCTCTCTGGAACTTTGGAGAGTGGGGAACATGACCAATTAGCATTGGAGTAATACAGCTTTGAAGATGTTGAAAGATGTCAACCTTGCAGTGGAATACAGCATAGCCTACAGCTGCTACATAAGCAAAAAGGATTCCACCCAGCTTCTAGAAGAGATGCCTCTGACTCAGGATGACAGCCAGTGAGCAGGGGGAGATGATAAAAGAAGCCATGTACCGAGAAATTTTCCTGTGATTTAAGAGAAGGGATTCTTTAGGGAGATTACATTTTCTCCATGGAATAAAAAAAAAAAAAAAAAAATTCTTGATAATGGGGAAACATTTCATAAGAATATAAGATGGTCGCAATTTGGGCAATTTTAACTTGCTACCTTACGACTGTTTACTCAGCGTTGCTTGGAACACTGGAGACAATAAATATTTGGGGATCAAGTGTTATATGGGTTATGCCGCCATGTGGTACATATTGCATAATCCTGACTAGTGATTCTGACTTGAAAATATATCCAAAATGGGAAATAGAAGAGAATGTTACTTCTAGGAGTAGTGCATACGGTGCCTGTATTTTCCTGTCCTTGATTTTTGTGGCAAAATCAAAGAGGAATTAATACAGATCAGGAACTGATAAACTAACCTCCTTAACAGTTCCAGATGGATACAAGGTAGCAATGGCAAAACCTGGGACTATGGCACAGTGAAGGTATGAGCCAGATTCCCTGTTAATCTGATGACCATTTACTCCAAGGTGAAAAGTCATATCTCAAAGTTTGAAACCAATTTGTGGGAAGAATAAAAAGTGGAAGAATATGGCTTCTAAGGCAAGATTAACAATTCTCTCCTTTCTTCCATCCTCTCCACTCTGCATCCTTCATTCTACCTCTAAGTAGAATTTATGATCTTGATCCTAAAGATTCTAGGTCACTGTACTTGGACAACATCTCAGGGATACAGCATGGATGAGTATTTTTTTTTTCCCTACCTAAATAAATATCTTGGACAAGTGGCCTAGAACAGTTCATTTACAAATAGGAAACACTCTACTGCTCTTATTTTTTCTTGGTCTGTATTATAAATTAACCTTTTCTAGAACTGGAAGGAAGCTATGTTCTAGGCCTTTGTCCCAAGACAATCTAATGAAAGAAACAGGAGTATATCCTATGATACAAATCCCATAATACATGTGTTTAGTGGGTAAGTAGTAAAGAGGTCTATGTGCACACGTGCTTGCCAGGCTTTGTTCTCTGTTCTTGTAGCTGCTGAAAAGGTCTATTTTTCAACAGTACAAACTATATTTGAGAAATATAACTTTGGGTAGTCTTTGAAAAGTATAATTCACAGGGGTCCCAACACAATAAATGTATTAATAGACTTGTGTAGCTGATTGCTTACATATTTGCATTCTTAAAATGGATTTTTTGTAAAAGTTCACTAATTCTGCATTTAAGTGTAATATTTTTTGTTCTTTGACAAAGTAAATCAGATAGCATCATATATGCAATGAATCTTACAAAAAGACATCCCAGTTAAAATTATACACATTTAATTTGAGGTTAAAGATGGCTACTTTTAAGTCACCAACCATGTTATAATCAAATATGAATCTGTTCCTTTCCTTTTTTAGCACCTAATGTAAATACATACACTTAACCAGGTAAGTAAGGTCCATAATAGCACATGTAAAAGAACAGTAATTATGTTCTCTGCAATTCTATACATTTCAACCTTAAGAATATTTAATTATTACAATGTGGTTTTTAGAAAATATATGAAATTATTACAAGGCGGAAGGCCTTGGTAATATGGTATATTGTTGAAATTTCATTTGATTTAAGGACTAATCAGAGAGCAATTTGATACAGTACAGCCTAATATATGTTCTCTGTTGACTACTCAATTATTGTATATACACTTCTAAACTTTTTAAGCACACTATTTTCACTAATTTCCATCTTGAACAGATGCATTTAAACACACACACATACACACGGGCACACATGCAAATACACACAAAGAAAAGCAAATACACTCTCTATAATTAATCAGCCATAAAATTTGCATTCAAAAGTAAACAAATTTTAAATATAGCATGATCTCCCGGTCTCCCATGATTTAAAATATAAAACATTTATAAAAATATAGGCCACTTGCTACCATTCAGAGATTTCTGTCAGAAAAGGAAAGGACTGGGCACACTGATTTTCTTAGAGGGGAGGAAGTTTCCAATTTCATCAGTTATATAACATGAATTGTATCTAGATAAATTGTATCTACAATTTTTAACTGTATAAATTATTGGCTTTTTCTATTTTAAAAAGAGCACTTAAAATTAACACCATATGTATTCTTTCTCTGTGTTCATTTTCCATGATGAGAAGTATGATCACTATAAAATTTTTAATGAAATGTATCCTACATCATCAATGAGATTTTTTTAACTTATAATTTACTAACGAGTATATAAATGACTGTCGGTGTGTTTTCTTGCCCATGTAGTATCTTAGATACTATTGCTCTGTGATGGAAAGCCTCTCTGTGAACTTCGGAAATTTATGTCACCTTTATAGTTTTTAATCTTTGAAGTCTTTAGTTTTGTCTTTAAAATATAGGGGTTGAAATAAATTCTTCTATGGTTTCTTCTAGCTGTGACATCTATAACAGGTATCACAGAAAAAAATATGAGTTGACTTCAATTGTGCATATTTATCTAAACATTACATTGTAAGATAGCTTACGTCAAGTAATTAAGAGAAGTAAAAAGGATGTTAAAAGAGACTAAGCAATTCCTCTTATTTTTACCTTCTCATACCCTCTGGTATTGAATAGAGTAACAAATCCAAAAACACTTATTTATACGATATTCTTTCAGTAGCAAGAGGGAAGGGTGATTTAGAGAAAATTTAATCAACCCCCTTCCTTCCATAATCTCCATCCTCCTCCTTTAAAACCACTCCAAATAAACATTCAATCTACATAGCAACAGTGTCCAAGCACTTCCAACATGGCTTCAGAACAATTTCCTTAGCCACCCTTCAAACAAGATGGCTGCCCCAACGCCTACATAGATTCTCAAGCTGCCATAGTGTAATTCAACAATTTGCTAAACACTAATACTAACTATATTAGTAATTACATTAGCTTGTTTCTCAGATTTTGTTACTGAAATATTTTCAGACTGTAGGCCAATTTCTCTACAGAGAAGAAAACCCAGGTACAGAGAGTCCAGGTTACCTCCCTGGGGTCACACAGCCAATTATAACGGTGAGAGGAAAACTCAAAACTTCTGATTCTACAATCACATAAATGTTCACTTTGTGGGTAATGTTCATTTTTGGTTCTTCATTCATTTTCCTTCATTCAACACATTTTTAAAGGGTTTGAAGAAACATAACCATTATTGCAAGTACAGTTAACATATACATTGTTTAACTGCACCAGTGGAAATCCATTTATTGTTCATTGATGGCAAATTGCTTTTGAAAAGCCTGATTAAAACTGACTGAACTGACAGTAGTCATAAAAAATTGCATTTAAATATATAAGGAGATAAACGAATTCAAAAGGCACTCAACTGGATACAAAATCCAATTCATCCAATATTCACCATATCTTTTAAATTAGCATTATCAAATATATATTTTCATATAATTTGCATTGCTGAAGTTTATTAAATTCAGTATAAGTGTAAGTCCAAAAAAGACATAACTGAAATTGAGATGTTTTCTCCAAACAACGGAGGAATCTTAGTTATTTGTGGTATTAAATTTGAGATTCATAGATAGAGACATATTGATAGATATTCAATTAGGCAATTTTGAAAGTCACATATTTTTCAGAAATGTCTGAAAAGAAGATTTTGGATGGGTGAATTTGAAATGTGTAACATGCATTTCAGGCCATCTGCTCTCAAATTACCATATAAAATCCATCCATTCCCCACCTACTCCCATAAGCCAGTCCTAGAAATGCAGAGATATCAGAAGTTACATCAATATTACTTTTCTAACAGCAAAACAATTTACACCAGTGGTAGCCACAACTGTCATGTGCACTAGTAGCCATTCCTAAAATTTCAACATAGTATCCAGCTAATGATTTTATATAAACCAGCAATATTTTAGCTTTTCTCTTATACTTAACCTCACTAAAGAAAAATGTCCTTTGCCCTTGCAGGTTGCATCTGCACCCTACTAGTAGTACACAGGAGAGAAAGTATGTCATTTCATAGAGGGAAAAACAAAGTAATTTTTAACCACAGTTTAGCCTTCCAAAATCACATCTACTTAACAATGTCTTACTTTCTAAATTAAAAGTTTTAAGAAAATAATAATCACATTTAAGGGTTCCCTAAAATGTAAGACCATGTGGTCTACAAAAAACCACCTTTAAGTAATGATAGTTACAGGACTACACCTGTAAATTCTACGTTAATATTAAGAGAAAGAAAAGTATGTTTGCCCTCACCAACTGCAATTGAAAGCAAATGCAGGTATACAGTACTCTATTAGTAAGAACTCCTTTAGTAAGCACATGTTTCGAGGAATTAATCATTCATTCCCTGTAGACTGCTTATGTATTTCATAGGGCCATTATCTGATCTGAATAACAAGAACAATTGCATAATAAAACACATTACTGCTGACATTAGCAACTTTCTTTTTTCAACTTTAAAGTTGCAACCTCTGTATTCCACAAAAAGCTGGTGGCAAAAAAACCTGACAACTGAATCACCCCATCCAGCTTTGACTTTTTTCTCTCTTATTACATAGAGACAGTGATCAAATATAATATGTGCAAGCTTTACTAGAAATGGTTTTAATTCAGGCTATCTTCCCCAGCACTATGACATAATTAGAGACCGAATATGTGTCAGATTAGTTTTCATGTTAAGTATAAATCTTTCAGAAATTCAAACAGGATGAAGAATTCTGTCATGTCTTTTCTTCTGTGGAATATGTGTCTAACAGTAATATAGGTAATAACATGTTTGAACCACTCTTAAGTTTGACTACCTCAGTACAAACTCACCTTTTATTTTTCAATAATTATTTTTTCAAACATCAAGTATGCCTTCAGATATTTGAGGTCACAAATGAGTAGAGGTCATTTGCTATAATCCAAATCTGATCAACCAAAGCCTTCATTTTAAATTATTTAAATTCACTTTAAACCAATGATAGAAATGGCAGCTTAGAGCAGTAATACGTCTAAGAAAACACATTTGTATAGAAAATAAAGTAATATACAAGAAACAATGATATATCTATCCAAAATGATTTCCACGTATGGTAACTTCATGTCAACAAATTCATCAACTGTCCTACTGTTATTTCATTACCTCCAAAACTTATGTCCCAAGATATTCAGAGCTTCTGATATTGAATAACCATAACAACTCTAAGAAGAGCTTTCACTTTTTTATACCACTGTACATTAGTTCACTCTTAAATTTTTAAAAATCAATGCCAAATGAATTTAGCTGCTTTTATATATTTACTTGAGTAAATATAAAGGTAATTGTTTTTCACTTTACCATCATCAGCAACTAAATATAAGAAAACCCTCAGGTATTATTTGATAGTGAGGTGTTTTGTTAAAAATTATCTGTGAGATAAGTGATTTTAATTTTCAAAGGATTTGATTTGAAAATCAAACTAACTCTTCAAAGGATTTGATTAGAAAAGTGTATATTATACTAACACAGAAAGTTGAAAGTTAAAGATAAAACAGAAAAACTTTTCCTAATCACTATTCTACACTAGTCAGTATGAGTGCTATTATGTCAAAGAAGTTTTAATTTGTTAAAAATCACCTCTGTTTTAACTAAACTGCAATTCCTACTGTATCTACTGTATATGTAACAATGCAGGAAGAATTAGATTCAGAATCCATTTGGCAGTGATAAAGGAAAAAAAATGCTGAAATGTTATTGATTCTCTCCCTCTTGTGCAAAACAGACTGACTCAACTGTATTTTTCCTGACATAACACAAAGGTTTTATTTAGATATTACAAAATACTGGCAAATGTTAGACTGTATATCTCTCTTTTTTAAATTTTAAGATATTAACCCTTTCACAGAGAGATGAAGAGTGTCCTACTTGTTTTTACAGAAATGCTGCAGCTACTGACATGGTAATGTTAGCCCCAAGAGGAATACCACCTGCAAAAGTTTTTGATGCAGAGATATTCAGTCCTAGGAGACACCTTAAACCTGTCACTGGCTGCTGAGCCCCTGTCACAAGTTATAACCTGCTGTGTCAAAGTCACAGCCTCAGCTCCTGCCCTCTCCAAAACATTTTTCACATTCCCTCTCCAAATTAATTTCATCCAGTTTTTTTACAAACTAGGCTAAAATTCCCAGATTTTCTTCCACATCTCCTCTACCTACAAGCATAACGAAACCTCAGCAGGGTTTTATTCCAGTCTTTCAAACCACCTATATTAACTTTCCCTTGACCCAATTTTTTCTTTTTTTTTTTTAACAAGCTCTCTTCAGAACCAAAGATAAAACAAGCAACCAACTAAGTCAGAGAAGGATGAGAGTTGCTGTGGATTAAGGCTGAGGTTGAAGCTAGCAGTAGAAGGGAACCAGTAGGGTTAGAATGCTCAAGCTTTTTTTAAGGAAACCATCCTTAAATCTTAGAACCAACCAACGTTTCACAAACCAGGCTTTCCATAGCCCTTGAACAATCAGCGTTTAAAAAATCGGATTCCCAGCAAGACTGCCCACACTGAAGTCTGCTTAATGCAATGGTCTTCCAAAAAAGAAAGAAGAGAGAGAGAGAGAGAAAGAAGAACGGAAGGAAGAATGGAAGGAAGGAAGGAAGGAAGGAAGGAAGAAAAAGAAAGAGGGAAAGAAGGAAAGAAAGAAAGAAAGAAAAAGGAAAGAAAGAAAGCTTAGCAAACCACTTCTCAATTAAGAACTAGTGAAGTTATATAAATTAACTTCTTCCCCGGTAAAACGAAAAAACTGCCCGCCCATACCATCGGGGGGAAAAGCATTCATCCAGCATATGCCTCAATTTAAGACAAGAAATACAGAAGCACAGTTTACTTACTAAAGCAGCCGCTCCAGTCCTCCTTGAAGCCTGAGGAGTCTTCTCGTTTCTCCCCTACCAGTCAAATAAAGAATTGTCTTTCTATTCCACACAGGCCCAGAATAAACTGCAAGAAAGGACAGCACAAGAACAGCCGCCCGTCGGGCTTTGGCTTTGGTCGGATGCTTCGGGTTCTGGTTGTTTCAAAAGTGGGGTCTTCTTTTCGGGAGGGAGGGGGGCGAAGACAGGAGAAAATGAGGGCGCTCCGCTAGCTCGCCGGGGTCCTACAAATTATTCTGAAGGCAAAGTACCTGCACTCTCCCCGCGGAGGCTGCCTGTCAGCGCCGCGCTGAGGGGAGGACGCCGAGGGGGAGGAGCAGCCGGAGGGCTCGGGCTGGGAGGGAGCGCGGGGCGGGGGAGGCCGGCGAGCTGCTGGCGGAGAAGCCGGGGGGCCAGCCGCTTTCAGGGTGAGGCGCTGCCCCACGCGCTCGGGCCGCCGGGTGTGGGCGCGGCGGGGCACGGAGCCGAGGCGGCGGGCATCTCCCGGCAGCTCCCGCACTGGCCGGCTCGCTCGCGCTCCCTCTTGCTCCCGCTCGCACACACAGGCACACACCCCACGTCTCCGACAGCAGCCGACCCGCCGCAAGCACTCACCTGCATTTCCTTAACAAGCCACTTGATGGCTGCCAGCGGCGCGGGCCCGGCTCCCGCTGGCGGGCAGGCGGGAGCCCAGGGCGTGGAGGACGCGGCGCGGGATGTTCTGAGCGCCCGGCCGGGAGGCGGCGGCGGCGCCAACGGCGGCGGCGGTGCGGGCGCGGGCTGGGGCGGGAGGAGGGAAGCCGCGCCGCGCCCCCGAGCTGCCCGGGCGCTGACCTGACTGACCCCGCGCCCCCGGGACCCTGGCGGGATTCCAGGGCTCGGGGGTCCAGTGGTGTCGGCGCAGGGAGAGGAGGACATGTCGGGCCCGGGCTATTCCCGACTACTAAAGCCACACAGGACTTGTCCAGGTGTGAATCCCGCTTGCGCTTCTTCAGGTGTTCGCGTGCTTTCGTTTATTTTACAGGTGTTTTCGCTTTTTGTTTTGGAGGGAAGCTGGTGGTTAGGGTTAGCGGGGGAGGGTTTAAAAATGCAAGGGCTAAAGATTTAACTTGCAATACGATCGATGCTTGGGAAGAGCCCCCTTTAGTGAGAGGTAAGGAAGGGGAGCGGAGGCTCCGTGGCGCCCGGGGTGTTCTGCATCTCAGATACAGGATGTATCAATAGTCGTCGTTTGGGGTGCTTGGCAGCCTGGCTGCCGGGATACAGGGAGACACTGGGCTCTGCCGAGGTGGTACTTGAGAAGGGAAAAACCTGTAAAAGAGTTGCTGGGAAATAGCCTCGCTATTGAGGAGAGGACGCGGACAGGCATTGGGGGAGCAATTTCTTCCCCACCTGCTCAGTCCCCCACCATAGAGCGGCCAACGCCACTAAGGTGGTGTGCCACAGACTCGGGATACCAGGGAACAGGAACTTAGGTCCCCTGAGCAAAGCTAGAAAAGGGGACTGGAGCTGGGGAAGAGGGTGGGCAGGATGAAAGAAATCTAGCAGAAAGCTTATCACTCCACCGTCATTTATGTCTGATCAGAGCATACAGCTATGGCAATAAATGCTCTCTCTTTCTTGCTAAAGAGAGAGCAATGTCACTACGTCAGTGCTTTAAAAAAAAAAAAAAAAGGCCAAAATAATTATCCTGTTTGTAATAACGCAACAGAGAGACTTCCAGGTACCCTTTAGTCAAACGTGCTGTAAGCACTATGGACACAAACAGAAAGCAGTGAGCCATCTACTTATTTGTCCATGACCTAATAGCAGAAATGTCACTTTCTCCCAAAGAGAAACAAAGCTTAATCAATATAGGTGACATTTTCCCCAGGGTGATTTTTCTATTCATGCCTGCTTCATTGCTTGCCATGCCCCTTTGCTCTTCAGGAGTGACCCTTCTTCTGAACCCATCCCCTACCAAGCTCCCTGCTCTGCCACCTTAAACCCACTGAGCTCACCCATTCAAGAAGGTTCACTTGAACACAGTATCACTTAAAGCTGTTCTTGTAAATAGGATATAAACCAAAAAGACTTCTCCTGCACGTGCAAGTGTGTGTGTATGTGTACTGCATGTCTATCTTTGTATTATGCAAAGCACCTGCCCCCCTTACGGTGTTGTCTGTGCAAGATGATGACTAACTCATTCTCTCTTCCTCTCTCCTTCTTTCCCTCCCTCCTTCTCCCTCTGCACAAATACACACCACTCACCCCGTCTCAGTTCCTTCCTGTCAGTGTTCAGTAATGGTTTTACATGAACTTTCTGTTAGACAGCCTCTTGACTACGAAGAGCGAGTTGGAACGGATTGGTAGGAGAAATGCTGGGGCTGAACACTGCTGCTATGTTTCCTGTCATCACTCACTCATTACATACACTACTGTACCTCATGCCAAGTGGCAGCAGAAATGATTTCCGCTCTTGCTATTTGTAATCATGTATTTGCCCTCCCCCGGAAACACTTATAATTAATAATAAAAGAAATAATGCATCTTGAAACGGTGGGAAGAGCAGATGGATGCTGATGTGGTGGCGTTAGTCACCTTTTCTGTTGCTGCTGCAAAGACAGTGTGACCACCTCTCCCTTTCTGCTGCTTCTGGCGGGTTAGGCAAAGCATCTGGCCCTTTTACTGTGTTCTCTTCTCCATCTTTCCCTTGACAATAGTTTGTGTATTTTAAATAAAGATTTCATTCTGCCAACCCGCAGGAAGCTTTTAACAAGGTGCAGCTGAGTGTATCGATGTCATATCTTTTTACTGCTCTATGGGGGTGTTTAGCCGCTTGAAACTCATCTCAACTTCAACTCAAAGCTGGCATCTCACACTCACAGTGCTCCCTGGGGCTGATTTACTCTTACTTCTACACAACTATCTTTTGGTGTCCTCTAGAAGAACACAGGATTCTGAAAACAATCAAAGACTGAGACTTATAATCAATCCCCTTCCTGCTGTACCTCTCCCCCCGCCCCAGCTTAATGACACCACACAGGTTAATTGTGATTAGCTTATTGTAGAGATTTTATTAGTGATTCATTAGAGTTGGACTGGGGTGTCTTTTCTGAGGATAATGGCTCCAAGCCTGAAGAATTCAGACAATTTCATTATCTAACTACCTATCTTCACCTCCTATAATATTATGGTTTATTTTTCTTTTTTAAATGAAAAGGCAGCTTTAAATGTCCTCTTTGGGTTATTGTTGTATATTTACTTTTAAAAGGCAGCAATCTCTTTAGATTGGTCATTGAACGATGTGTTTAAAACAGTCATAACAAACATGAAGTAGAAATTAAAAAAAAAAAAGTGGGATAGGGTAAAACAGGGTGGTCCTGAATATCAGTCATCTAAGATTAGTCTCTTTTGAAATTCTCTTTATTTTGGTTAATTTACCAAAACTTTAGTTAGCCATGTTACATTTAAGCTTATAATTGATTTTAAAAGCCTGCTTATGCAGAAGAAATCTCCAAATTTATATTTGGATTTTTGAGGGAATTAAGTACTTTCTTATCTTAGTTTTTGAATTAAGCTTAACAGTGCAACAAAAGCAACTCTGTGGCAATAATTTCCTGTTCTAATATGTCCTTTAAATGTATTAATAGCATTGTGATAAAACTTCCTAATTATTCAGCAGTCCGTATTGTGGAATTGAAAATAAAGGAGAAGATATAGGTAACAGGGTAGTAAGGGAGCTAGGAAGAGCAAGTAACCTGCTACAAGGGAGACAGTGATCAGTAATTGAAAGAGGGTAATTCTGTGACCACCTGATGGGTGGGTTTGATTTGTCAATAGTAGTCTCTCACACTTTACCATCTTTTTTCTTTCTTCTTCAGTCTGCATAAATGGTGTACACTTAATTTCTTCTCCCTTTTCTCAACTTTTGCTTCTCAAGTTATGCTGACTGGCAGAAACAGTCGTATATTGATAATACAGTGTGAAATCATGCACTTAATGAGTCAGACTGCTTGTACTTATCTCACCTGAGACAAGGATAATCCTCTACTCTTCTACTTTTATTTTGGTCAGTGAGGGTAGAGTTCTAATCGAGTAAATCGGCCTAATTTACCTAATTTGTTACACATGCTTTGCTGCCAAGACATCTGCTTAGGAAACCTTAAAACACAATGAGAGGGCTTCCCTGGTGGCGCAGTGGTTGAGAATCTGCCTGCCAGTGTAGGGGATACGGGTTCGAGCCCTAGATCTGGGAGGATCCCACATGCCGCGGAGCAACTGGGCCCATGAGCCACAACTACTGAGCCTGCGTATCTGGAGCCTGTGCTCCGCAAGGGGAAGAGCCGTGACAGTGAGAGGCCCGCGCACTGCGATGAAGAGTGGCCATGCTCGCCGCAACTGGAGAAAGCCCTCACACATGAAACAAGACCCAACACAGACAAAAATAAAAAAATACATTTTTAAAAAGCTTAAAAACAACAACACACACACACACACAAAATGAGAAAAAAAATGCCTTGGCTGTACCCAACTTAAGGAGCCTTAATGAGTGGAGTCATTTGTGATAATTGTCGGCTCATGTGTGTGCACATACTACTTTTCTAAAATTTTTAAAGGTCATTAGCAGTACACTGTCTAAATTTTAGACCTAAGAAACATGGAACACAGAAAACTGAGGTGGATTAGCTGACCCCAGAACAAAAAGTTATGTTAGCATTTATTTTTATCACAGGTTTTATGTATATTTTCAAAAATTAAAATTGTGGATTTTTAAAATAGAAGCAAAAGAAAGAAATGTGACGACCGCATCGTATAGGACTCTGCTTTTTAAGTCTACATTTTATAGGTGACATGCAAATTAGAAACTTCTCTTTTTTTTATGGAAGGATATTTAAAGTAAATCAAAACAGCAATCCTATAGAGGCTTTAAAATTAATTTTTCCACGTAATTATCACTATTGCAACACAAGATGACTTGGCACAGCACCCTCACCTTCTTCCCCATTTTACACTACTAAACCCAGTGTAGGTGAAATGTTCATTTTTACATGACCAATGAGTGAAGTTCTGCTATTTCCAGGCAACTTTCCTCATCATAATTTAAGGAATACTTTTTTTTTTTAAGGAATACTTTTAATGTAAGAACATTTCATATATACACATATGTGTGTATGTGTGTGTGTATTATTTAAATTTAGTGCTTTTGTTATTTAAATTACAATGTGTGTTTTCATGAGCCCTGTCTCATTATCTTTTATGAGAAAAGTATTAAACTAAATCTTTAAACAAAATTTAAATGAGTCATTGAACAATCACTGCTATACTTAAAAGGGGAAAGAATCAGGAAAGACTTCTAGCAGGGAGTCTTCAAGAAAGGGTGAAGAGATGATGTGGCTAGTGAGGCATCATCTTTATGAGTTGTTTCACTACTAGTAGTAATCAAAATTCTCATCAGAGTTTCATCTAAGCTATAAAAATGTGAACAAAATAGGAATATAGGTCATGAATATGAATGTGATGGGGAAAGGATTTATTAATGCTAGTGTGTTCCCCACCAAAATCTCCTCCTGCCTCTTCCTCTTTTTCTCAGACACACACATGCATACACACCCCTACAGACACACTCAGAGAATATGAGTTTATATCTTCCATGCTCAGCTCCAGTTCCTATCCTCCCCTCTATGGCTTTTTTGCCCCCCTTGTTCTCAGGCTTCTGTCATGCAGAAACTAGAGAAGTGGAAGCAATCTGGGAATGAAAAGACTCAGATCAGGGATTTAGGGAACTAGAGAGAGATAAGATTTAACACAGTTATAAAGTAAGAATCTCCCAAGCAACTATGAGATGTGAGAAAGTTGGAAAGAAGAGAAAAACACTATGTTTTGTAGAAGTGTCACTGGGGGATATGAATCAGGGCCTCCCAATAATGCTTTTGAAGGGCCCAGTATTAAAGACTGGAATACATTTTTATTACTTTTTTGTTTTTAGTCTTTGTATTTCCTCGGACAGTCAAAAGCTCTTATAGCATACCATAAGGAGAATGGAATTTTTTGTGGTTTTACACACACACACACACACACACATGCATATACATACACAGACAAATGTTTTTCACCCAGACAAATATAGGTTACATAATTTATAAATTGATTTTAAAGTCTTAAGTTATTTTTAAAGGGTACCAGCTTGATTTTAATATAAATAGGGTAAATATATTTTCTATATTAAAATTATTTTTCCTAAATCCCATAATATAAATATATTATTTACATTGAAGTTTTAATTAAATAAATTTTCAAATCTTTAGTGACAACTATAATATGTTCTCAAAAGAAAATGCTTATACATCATAAATATAAAGTACTATCTAATAAATAATAAAATGCTTTATTTTAACATTGATTTATTTGGTAAAAACGCCTATAAACACTTTTCCTCACTTTGATTCTCTAGGAGAAATGTAAAAAGTATTACTGAAAGCCGCATTATTTTTGAGGAATCCAATCAGTGCTTCTCAGATATTTTTATATCCAAAGCTCTCCCCTCAGTCTCTACTTAATAAGTCCTATGCAAGCCCCTGACACACAAAAATCTAGAATATACTCATTCAGACAAAAAAGATACTAACCACATTATCCATCCTTTGTTGTATTCCCATTGTGCCAATAATAGGTGGCAGTTAGGACCAAAAGTAATACAAGACCATCATACAGTTTATTTAAATACATCTTATATGTCTTTTGGTGTAGTAAAACGGAGGGTACCAAATTTTAATGGACTTAGTGAGGACTTATTGTATGCAAAGTAGATGAGAACACATTTGTGAGAACTTATTGTATGCAAAGTTGATGGTGTATGTGTGTAAGGGGTAGGGGGAGGAAGGGGGGGTGGAGTGCAGCTAAATGACTAATGCCCATATGCCCATAAACAAACATAATTCAGAAGTCTGGGAGCACATGATTAGATTTAAAAGATTTAACACGGAAAATTTAATCAAATTCATCAGGCAACCTTGCAACTAACATTGTAATACAGAATATTCAAAGAAATCTACATGTCAGCAAGATGTCTTAAGTACTCAGCCTGTCAAAACTCCAAACTGAAATTACTGAGGAAATGCTAAATTAAAAAATATTTTTCAAAATCTCTGGAAATTTAGTAAGGGTGCTCTCAACTATTAAAATTAAAAGAAATTCATAGTCCATAAACTATGTTTGTTTATAGAATTATAGACAAATAAGATATGTATGGCTAATTTCAAATTTGATCCTTCAGAATATAAGCACAGTGTCAAGGAAAATAAGCAGGAATATTCTGGAAAAACTCACTAAAATCCTTACATTTCTAGGGATAAGGATGGGCCACGAGGCAAGAAAGGAAACTGAAAAATGGTAGGAAACAGAAAGTATGAATAAGCAGCATTGCTGGATGTTAAAACAAGGGGAGTAGGTTCCTCCTATTTGCAGTAGGTGGCAGCAAGGGCTAATGAGTAATAAAAGCAAAGAAATATTTTGGCCCAGTTATCAACATGCTCTTTTAAAGATGTGTAAAGAAGATTTTGTAAAATAATGGGAGGAATGTGGAGGAAGTTATCACTTGAAACAATGTTTGAAAATAAACAAAAAATAGAAATTTCAGAAACACCTGCAATAAGCTTTGTAAAATTAAGAATATAAGGTGCTTTTGAAGCCACAATAAAAACAGAAAAGTGAAAGCAGATAATAGACTATAGTGTAAAATTTAAAAGTTAGCTTTCTGAGGAGGAAGACATAGAAAGAAATAGGTAAAAATTAAATTGTAAAAAGCTACAAATTAGTCAATAACATCAGAATTAGAAAGCAAAATGCAACAGAAATGGCAGAATTCATAATGCCAAAAATTACAGTTGAACATCAAGGTTTCTATTTAATAGTAAATATATTTTTTCTCAAAATTATTTAAAAACAGCATCATTTTCCCTTTATAATGTTAATTAATGCAAAAGATATATGTAGGTGTGTGTATATATGTGTATATACTTATATATACATATATATGTATCTGTATATCTGGATATATATATATGTGTGTATCTATTCATCTATCCTAATCTTGTATTATATATGCAAGAACAAGATAATATGCACTGTAATAACTAGAACTATTTTAATTTTTTGTACGTCTGTATTTGCTAAAATAAAATGATTCATTTTCATTACCAGAAGTATGTTTTAAATATATATAATTTTAAAATGGCTTTGAAATATACTCTGGCAGTAAGTAAGTCCTTTTCTTTTAAGTGTTCCCATTGCTTCCAGTAGAACATATACAGAATTTACAAAAGCCGCCAAATCAAAGTAATTACTATATGCAAATTTTTACAATACTCTTAAGTAGAGTTCCATAATAACTTTTCTATTTTTCATCTTACCTTATTTTCTGCTGTATATATTAAATAGTAAAAGATGGTAAAACTAATGCTTCACCTTATTTGAAAAGCTTTTGCAAAATTAAATTTTGAAGAAAGTCTTTTCTATATTTTCTAAATATCTCCAGAACTTATTGCTGTAATTAAATTTGTAAAGATTCACTTTGCACATTATGTCTCTCTTGACAAAAATTGTTTCCATTCATAAAGGGAACAAATTGATAACTGAATAGTGCCAGAAATAAAAAAGTTCAAGAAAGTTCAAATATGTGGTCTTTGAATGTTTTGTACAGGCATATTGTTTCTCTAAGTTCAGTTAAATGGTTCAGAATTGTGCTCCAGTAATAACCTTTAAAAAATTAGACGGTACATTTGCATCAAATTGAATGGCCAGCTAAAATTTTAGGTTTTAACAATTCTAATTGAAAAGGTTTTAAAGTAGAAAAGGAATAGCTCATAATGTGAGTACATAAATGGTAAAACATTTAAAAATATATTTCTTTTTCTTTTAACATTTTAATAGTACTCTTAAATCTCATATAGAGATGCACATCTGCACACTATTGATTGTGCATTATAGAGATTTCATAATGAAATACCATGATATAACTTATGTGAATCACTCTACATTTTCTCAACTAAAGCCTAGGGTTTTAAAGCACAGAATGAGAATCATACAGCCCAAAATACTGAGTGCATAATGATTAAATGATTGCCTTAAATTAACTTGATGACTAGGTGATTTCAAATTTAATTCTGATAAACTAAAATCACTAGTGTTCTAACTACAAAAATATGCTCCTATCAGATATTTCATAAAGAAAGCCAGGGTAAAGGACAATAATTTCATTTATTTTAATTTTTATTTTTATAAGTCATATTTGGAATCAGAGTTGTAAAGATGCCATAGTTAACTTGAAAATCATGATTTTCTGAAACAGAAAGAATGCGAGAAGGAGAGGGAAAGAAGAGAGAGACTTGTTTCTCCTTGAGGTTAACCTCCATTGTACTGCTCCATACCATTTTACACTCAAAATGGAAATCTCTTAAGGAGAGATAATGCCACGATAGAGAATGCTTGTGGGTTATTTTTTCCCCTTTTGGACTTCTCTGTGAACTTTTTAAGTCCCTTTTCTAGGATGATTCTTCTCCATGGTAGAGGATTCCCAAGATAAGGAACTGACATTTTCTATTACAAGTGCCAATTTTGTAAGTGGTTTTAGTGGTTTGAACATTTGTCCAAGAGTAACAAGAGAGAAACCACCAATGTGCATCATATACACCACCAAAGAGCCATCAGACCCAAGTGGCTTTCAGTCACCATTAATTTCAGCTGTCTGAAAATACAGTTTCACAAATTTTGCTTATTAACAAGACTTTCTTTCTGCCTTATTTTACTTTCCCACATTTTAATGTTTACATACAAAGAGCAAACGCTAAAATAGAGTACCAAATATTTTAAGATTGGATAATATCAACAAGCCCTATCTATCATCAGACAACGCTGAGTTTCCTGTTCCCATTCTACAGGTGAGTCAGCAGAAGGTAAGAGAAGGTAAAATTTACTTTTCTAAAAAGAATTAGTAGCAATTTTACTAAGAGGGAATGATTTTCCTTAAAAACAGTATGGAAGATAATGCGATTTGAAGGTTATATGTATGCACTCAGGAGACAAACTGCCTAGGTTCACACCCCTGTTCTTCTACTTGCCAATCTGGGTAAATAATTTATGTAGAAGTAAAGTTTTTACTTCTACATAAACTTCCCTTCTCTGTAAAATGGGGATAATAATAAATTTCCTTCAGCCTCCTTCCCTTGTTAAATGTTAATAATCATAATATCTTCCTCACAGGATTGCTGTGAGGAATATCATAAGTAAAGCACTAGTAAATGGTAAAGAGTATATGAGAATTAACCCTCTATAAATATTATAAACAAATATGGATGAACTCTACTGCTCAGCTTCCCTTGCCAGATATTTTATCTTTTATTGCTACTCTGGTTTAAGTGTTCAGAGTAGTTAAATTTTGGAGTGCCTACCAAAATCACACCCCTGCTTTGAAAATACTCCTTACTGATAGCTCCCACTAATGGGGTTCTATTTGCATATAGCTGATTATGCCAGGAGGGGAAAGCTGATCCATGGGAAAACAGAACATCCTCTTATTTCCTACATTCCATCTTCCAAGGATTTCAATGACCAGATTCAGAAAACATAGCCTGAAGGGGATATGTTGGGAAACTCTGAAGTCATGTAGATTTTGGGCAGACACACCTATTCAGCCTTGCATTAGCAGAGAGACTTGACCACAAAGCGGAAGAGAAAGAGCGAGCCTGGGAGATGGGGAGAGGAAAGAGGTTATGCAATCAAAGAGGTGTGTCTCAGCTCCTGACTTTCCTTCTCTACATCTAATTAAGCTTGTAATAAGACTGGCTAAAGTTTGTCTTACTACTTGAATTCTAATAAAGACATCTCAGCCTAATGAACTTGAACTAGGATAAGTTCTATTTCTTTCAACTAAATGATCTCTGCCTCAAACAGATGTTTTTCTATTGCACAACTATATGCATAAAGTTCTGTAAAAAATGCATTTAGTGATAAGTGTAAGCAAACTGTGGGGGAGGGGAGGAGTGAGCTGATTGCAGGCAATGCCAAGCATCTCTGCGCTGAAAATGAACCTAGAAGAATTAATTCCTCTCATATCAGCAATGGATATTTGGAAAGAAGCACATCACAAGGCACTGTGAAAGAAAAAGTGATACATTTTTGCCAAAACGGAGAGAAGCGTTTAGAAGGGACAACCCAAAAAAGTAATCTCCTACAAGAGCATGTTTAAGGGAGAAGTTCACAAGATGGTATCAGTTTACTCAGAAATTTGGAAGGAAAGGAACCTAGGTAGAAGAAATAATGATGATGATGATGATAGCTGAATATAAGTGAAAAGGAGTAACATTATAGGGAGGTTGCAAAGTGTAATATAATGAGCTCAGAGGGTTACCTTTGATAGATTTGCAGAAAAACCTCAATTCTGCCTTGGACAAATGATTTCACACCTCTCCCCTCTGCCTCGTTATTCTAAAATTGGTATAGCAATGCTTACCATGCAGGTTGTCATGAAGATTAACAATAAGAACTTTGTCATCAAAGAGACCTAAGTTCCTATCCTGATCCATAAATTAAAGCTCAAAAAATGGGTTTTGTTGGTTTGTTTTTGCTTCTCATAATGATTTTTATTATTGCTTCCCAATCACAAGGGTTATTCATAAAAGAGGAATGGAGATTTAGCTTGAACCATTAAGCTTTAAACAACAGGAAGATTTTACCATAATCTTTTATTGGAATTCATTATTAAATTGTTCATTGTTTATCCACATAGCAACTTGCTGTTCTTAATAGCACATGAGATACTGAGGAACAACAGACCTCAGTAATGGTTATTTGTTCATGTTTTGTAATGACATTGCTCTCAATCCTCCGTGTCACTTAGAGCATAACCCCTATCTTTGTTCATGTGTCTGAACAGTTGTCATGTCCTCTCTATTCAGTTATAATAGGGGCTCTTAGTTTTACAAGTAAAATCTTAAATCCTTAAAGAATTCTGAAATTAATTCATAAGGAATTTTACAACTTCTATATGCTCAATAAATATCATCATCTCTCTGAACATCAGTTTCATCATCTGTGAGGTAGAATTAATAACTAACTCTTAATATGGCGTCAAGTTGTGAGGACAAACACCAATCTCTCTGGCAAAATCTTGGAAAATGTATACCAACTCTACAGCTACAATCATAAAAGCAAACAAGCATAGCTCAAAGTGCTAAGCTTTTTCAAAAAGTTTATATAATTAAGCCCATTTCCATATTATATATATATTTCAAACCATTTCTCTAAATTTAGCTCTCTTTATTCACCATAAAGCCTATACAGAAGTAGTGGAGGGCTTCCCTGGTGGCGCAGTGGTTGAGAGTCCGCCTGCCGATGCAGGGGACACGGGTTCGTGCCCCGGTCCGGGAAGATCCCACATGCCGCGGAGTGGCTGGGCCCGTGAGCCATGGCCGCTGAGCCTGCGTGTCCGGAGCCTGTGCTCCGCAATGGGAGAGGCCACAACAGTGAGAGGCCCGCGTATCGAGAAAAAAAAAAAAAAAAAAGTAGTGGAAAAGAGCCTCATCATGTACATTAAATAAACTTAAACCAGAAATGAAAACTTAATCATGAATGTGAGCAAATGTGCCCTTTCAGTGATTCATGACCAGCCAATTTGCACTTGGAATCCTTTGAGAATAACATACTCAAATTCCCTCTGCACTGGTAATACATGTCGTGGTATGTGCTGCTAATTGTCTACTCAGTATCCATTCTCATTGTCTTCCTTATTAACCTGAGCTTGATGGGGGTGGGGGAACATACGCAGATAATATTAGTCATTTTACTAACACTCTTGTAGCTAGGAGTGGCCATGACAAATAATGTTGGCCAATTAGATACAAGAATCACTGGGTGGGGATTCCTGGAAATATCTGCAGAAAGAATATTGATATAAAATGAACGATTGTGTTCCCACAAAATTCATACATTGAAATCTAATCCCCATTGTGTTGGTATTTGGAGGTGGACCCTTTTGGAAGTAATGAGATCATGCAGGTGGAGCCTTCATGAATGGGATTAGTGCTCTTCTAAGAGCGGGCTAGACAGCTAGCTCACCCTTCTTCCATTTGAGGATCAAAAAGAAGTTGGCAGTCTGCAACCTGGAACAAGGCTCTTACCAGGACCCAACCATGCTAGCACCCTGCTCTCAGACCTCTAGGCTCCAGAATTAGGAGAAACAAAGTTCTGTTGTTTGTAAGCCACCCAGTCTATGGTAATTTGCCATAGCAGCCTAAATTGACTAAGACAGAAACATTCAGTTGCCAATGCTCAATTTTGCCTTTTCAACTTTCATCTTCTTGCTGGTAACCCAGATATGATGTCTATGATGTTGAAAGCCACAGATAGGGATAATGGAGAAAAAAGAAAAATAAAGCTTAGGTGCCTGCTGCCATCACTGAGACACTCCTCCAACCCTGGACCAATAGATCCCTAAATTTCTTGTTTCATGAAAAAAGTAAGTCTTCATCAATTTAAGGCACTGTTGATTGGACTCTTGCCTACAGACAAAAGCCTTCATCACTAATAGTGTAGTCATCTTCAGTATTCTAACATCAAGACATAGGTGCTTCATGATTAAACATATCTTTATAAGTATGAGAAAGATAAAGAAGGAAAATACAAGATATTTTAAGATAGATGGAATTCAAGAGGTTATTTTGGGGCTATATCAAATATGAAAATGTGCAAGAGGGATTAGAAAACCAAGCAGAAACAGTGAGTCAGATTTAACTGAATATAGTTGACCCCATTTCAGTTTGAGTAAGTCTCCTTTTAAGCAGCCCCTATAGAAAACAGCAATAGAAGCAAAACACCTTTCTTTAGTTAAGGTGATATGCACATTTTTATTACTGACATGCACACACCCATACACACACACATATATGTACTTATAAATCTATGAATTATGTTAAAATGTAAGGATGCAAAGAGAGAAATAAATAGGCACACGATTTGAAAAGGAGGAACTATATCAGTTACCAACTTGATTCCACAAATGTTCTGCTTATCTCATCAATTTAAGGTCACTTGCTAAATTTACATCAGAGCAACTGCATGAATCTACTTTAAGAAAATAATAGGAAGATAAAAGCACTTATGGCAATTATATTTTTGAAAGAAGATTAACTGATGTGTGTTCTAAATAATATGGAAGCAATTACTATTCAGTCCTACTAAATTATATATCTTGAATCATCTCTTCATAATATTTTGAAGCTAAAAAGGAATCTTAAGAGTATGTTGTTCAAATTATTTTTTTTCCATTATGAGAAAACTGAGTCCTGGAACAATGATGGAATTACTCAATGATGCTCCTTCAATTTAACTATTTTTTTAAAAAGTTGATATCAGGGTTAACATTTCAAATTGCTAACAGGACTTGAATTGCCTTCTCCCAATTTACAAATAAAAATGTGTAATTATGGAAATTTGTATATGAAAATTGTAGCTGTGCATTATGGCTATAGAGGTTTAATATTGAAATCTAAGAAAATAAGACATTTAGGCCCATACTCTAGAATTTAGAAAACTTTAGAATTCCTTATTCACCTGAGTGTAGGAAGGGGCAAATTATCCTGAAGTACCTTATAGTTAATAAATTATTTCTTCTGTTTCCTCTCCCAAGCTAATTGTTAAAATAATAATAGACACTAAATGCAGCTTCTTGTTGTATATTAAAGGAGATTATTTTAATGTTGTATGTAAGTCTGTGTCAAATTATGATGAAATAAATATTTTATAACACTTGTTCCATTGGCATGCCTTGGATCCATGAGATCAATGAAATTAACAACATTCTTGCCAGTAAGATTTTGTCTCTGTCTTTTCTAGGCTTCCTGGGACACTGTAACTTCTGGGCAAAGTTTCTTTTCAGTAACACAATGAAAACTAAAGATAAGTGAAGACTGCAGACAGTTTGGTTGGCAAATAAACTAATGATTACTTCTTATGGGAACAGCATGCATAACATCATCAACTCACCTATTTTTTTTTACTATAGACTGAACATTGACCAAAAGAGCAAGCAATAATAATCATACATCTCTCATCTTTTTTTGAGAGTAAGAGTCATGTTACTCTCAACACTTTCTTCTCTCTTATCCCACTGTTCATGTATAACTCTGTCCTTCTCTATACACTGAGTGACTCAGTGGATATAATTTCCAATATAAAGCATAACTAAGGAAATGCACATTACATAGCTAAAAAAAGAATCAGCAGAAGATAAGCATCAAAGTCAATGGTAAACATAAGAAGAGCAGTCTATGACTGGAGAGAGGTTAGGAGACATGAAGAACATTAGCTCTTTCCTGTATTAGGCAAACGTATTATTTAACAGAGACTGAAAAAACCCCAAAAAACAGATCACCAGACTAATCACTCTTCTATACAGAGGCTCATAATCTGCGTTCCATGATGAGTTTCAAGGGTTCCAAAAATGCTTTGAAATTATATGTGTTTGTGTATTTGCACATATCTATATAGTACAGGACCACTTACTGAAAGCAAGAGAAATATTACAACTCAAAATTGTTTATGAAAAAAGGTGGATGCATTGCCTCATTACCAAAGCGCACGAAAGGACATAGGAGAAATTCCCATTGAAACAACTAGACTGGGAACCTAGATGTCATTAAAATATCTGTCCCTGTCACTCCCTCAATTTTTTCACTTTCCTACTGGCTTCATTATATCCCAAATAGATCAGGCAAGTTGCAAAACACTGGGACATAGCTGGATACAGGTTTGATTCACATACTATAAGCTTAGTAACTAGAGGAGAGATCCTCCACAATTTCCAATTAAAGATGCTGGGAAAGTACTCTTGTTGGTAAAGTTTGGGTCATAAATCCTCCATATTTCAATTGCTCTATTCAAATAAAGAGAGTGTTATTGTTGTCTCAGTTCAAATCATGTACGCAATCAATTAATCACAGTGGCAGGAGCTATGATTGACTTAATACAGTTGAAGCAAATGGTTTGAAGAAGCATTTTCCATAATAAGGGAGGGGCTGTTTGGGTTCTACAGTAATCTTTTTTTTTTGAAATTGGTCAGCCCAGCACAAGCTGACACACACAATGACATATAATAAGACAGTGTTAGGAATATTACTAAGAATTTTGGTTACAAAATTTATATTGTTTTTAAATTTTCAACTACATCTCTAATTCCCGAATAGACTTTTATTTTTCATTCTTATAGTGATTCACAGATAAAAAATTTCTAAGAATTTTAAGGCTTGAGGGGAAAAATATAAAACAAATCAGAACTAAATATGTATCCCCTTTTAAAGGATGAATAAACATTGGTAAATGATATTTAGGCTATATTTTAAGTGAAATTTTTAAGTTTTAAAAATTTTAAGTGAAATTTTTAGTTTCAGCACACATTTTTCATTTTGGCTTGTTTTTAACTGCATATGTGTTAAATTTAATGCAGTCCTCTATAATTTGGAATACTACTAATTTATTCCTTTGTTTCTTAATTTCATAAATAGAATTTAAAAAATCAATTTGTGCTATTTTAAAACTACAAGCTGAAATTCAGAACTTTTTTGAGTAATAGTGAATGCCCTCACCTTTAACCCTTTCTCATTTCCCAGAGTGCATCACTGTTAGCAGTTTATAAGCTATCTGTTCAGATATTTTTCTGTACAAATGCAAATATACTAATACACTTTTAAGCTTTATTTTTACTAAAATAGCATATTAATATTTTTCTGCCACTTACTTTTTTTCAGTCAACAAAAATGAAGAATTCCTTCCATTTCAGTAGTACATGCTTATTTGTCTAGTTATTTTTTAATTGCATAATATCCCATAATGTTAACGAATGCTATCAAATATTGAGCACAAACCATATGTTGGTTAATATTCTGAGCACTTTAAATGTCATATCTAAATCCTCACTCACCCCAAAAATCTGTGAGTTGGGAATTATAGCTATTTTATTGACAAAGAAAAAGGCAAAATAAGTAATTTTCTCAATAATTTACCTAACCATTCTTTTAGTGGTGGATATGTATCAATAGAATATCACAAATATTTTCACCATTATGAATAAGGCTGACTAGAAAACTCAAAGTGAACATGTTCAGTAAAAAGTACTGTAAGTTCAAGTTTTAGAATTATGGCCCAGTTGCCCTTCAGAATTGCTCACTGCCATGTATAACACTGACAAGTTTAAATTGTAATGTTTTTGCCAATATGATAGGTGAAAATTTGTATTTAACTGTCACTTGACTTTACCTTTTTCTGATGAAAAAGTTAAGTGTATTTTCAGAGATTTTTTAATGATATGAATACATTTTTTACATCTAGGTCTGCTCATATCCTTACCCATTTCTAACGAGTTATTTTACTCTTAATGATTTATATTTGTCTTTTTCTCCCCTGTCTTTTGGAATGGAAATAAAAATATGCTACTTAGATCTCCCTCTGTGGGGAGCAATACTGACTCATGGCCCCCACTGCTGCCCCTCTGGATCAATTGCCAGGTTCACTCACAGAAGGTGCTTCCCAACAAGCTGCTCTTAACCAGTGACTGAACAGGCAGGGAACTAAGGCAGGTACATTTCAGTGAGAATTGGCAGTCTTCTATGTGTAATGTTGGCTTGAGGACTCTGTATGAGACTAGTGAAAATTCTAACTGTGCAGTTGGAAGTTCAACACTCTTCCTACTCAAACCTCCTTTCTTTTCTCTCTGCACATTGTCTCCTGAATCCTGACCTGAATCATCCCCAATTCTGACTTGGGGTTTGCTTCTAGATGAATCTGAATTTACGCACTTTCCACTTTTGTCTGTGAGGATCTTCCACTGTATAGATATTTATAGTTGATTTGTCTTTTTTGTTGTTTTGTTTTTGTCAAATATATCCTTACCACTATGGTTTCTAAGTTTCACTCATGCCTTAGAATATTTTCTCTTACATTAGAAAATACATTTATGTTTTCTTCCAATACTTCTATGTTTTTAAAGTTTTCAATACTCCTCATATTCAACTGAAATATTTTAATGGTGTGAGATAAGGATTTTTTTTAAATTTTTGAATTTTATTTATTTTTTTATACAGCAGGTTCTTATTAGTTATCCATTTTATACATATTAGTGCATATATTTCAATCCCAATTTCCCAATTCATCCTACCACCACCCCCACTCCCTGCTGCTTTCCCCCCTTGGTGTCCATACATTGGTTCTCTACATCTGTGTCTCAATTTCTGCCCTGCAAACCAAATCATCTGTACCATTTTTCTAGGTTCCACATACATGCATTAATATACGATATTTGTTTTTCTCTTTCTGACTTACTTCACTCTGTATGACAGTCTCTAGATCCAATCACGTCTCTACAAATGCCCCAATTTCATTCCATTTTATGGCTGAGTAATATTCCATTGTATATATGTACCACATCTTCTTTATCTATTCGTCTCTTGATGGGCATTCAGGTTGCTTCCATGACCTGGCTATTGTAAGTAGTGCTGCAGTGAACATTGTGTCTTTTTGAATTATGGTTTTCTCTGGCTATATGCCCAGTAGTGGGATTTCTGATTCATATGGTAATTCTATTTTTAGTTTTTTAAGGAACCTCCAGACTGTTGTCCATAGTGGCTGTATCAATTTACCTACCCACCAACAGTGCAAGAGGGTTCCCTTTTCTCCACACCCTCTCCAGCATTTGTTATTTGTAGATTTTCTAATGATGCCCATTCTAACTGTTGTGAGGTGATACCTCATTGAAGCTTTGATTTGCATTTCTCTAATAATTAGTGGCTTTTCATGTATTTCTTGGCCATCTGTATCTCTTCTTTGGAGAAATCTCTATTTAGGTCTTCTGCCCATTTTTGGATTGGGTTGTTTGTTTTTTTAATACTGAGCTGCATGAGCTGTTTATATATTTTGGAGAATAATCCTTTGTCCTTTGATTCGTTTGCAAATATTTTTTCCTGTTTTGAGACTTGTCTTTTTGTCTTGTTTATGGTTTCCCTCGCTGTGCAAAAGCTTTTAAGTTACCTTAGGTCCCATTGGTTTATGCTTGTTTTTATTTCCATTACTCTAGGAGGTGGATTGAAAAGATCTTGCTGTGATTTATGTCAAAGAGTGTTCTTCCTATGTCTTCCTCTAAGAGTTTTATAGTGTCTGATCTTACACTTAGGTCTCTAATCCATTTTGAGTTTATTTTTGTGTATGGTGTTAGGGAGCGTTCTAATTTCATTCTTTTACATGTAGCTGTCCAGTTTTCCCAGCACCACTTATTGAAGAGACTGTCTCATCTCCATTGTATATCCTTGCCTCCTTTCTCATAGATTAGTTGACCATAGGTGCGTGGGTTTACCTCTGGGCTTTCTATCTTGTTCCATTGATCTATATTTCTGTTTTTGTGACAGTACCATATTGTCTTGATTACTGTAGCTTTGTAGTATAATCTGAAGTCAGTGAGTCTGATTTCTCGAGCTCCGTTTTTTTCCCTGAAGACTGCTTTAGCTATTCGGGGTCTTTTTTGTCTGCATACAAATTTTAAGACTTTTTGTTCTAGTTCTGTAAAAAATGTCATTGGTAATTTGATAGGGATTGCATTGAATCTGTAGATTGCTTTGGGTAGTATAGTCATTTTCACAGTGTTGATTCTTCCAATCCAAGAGCATGGTATATCTATCTGTGGGTATCATCTTTAATTTCTTTCATCAGTGTCTTATAGTTTTCTGCATACAGGCGTTTTGTCTCCCTGGGAAGGTTTATTCCTAGGTATTTTATTCTTTATGATGGAATGATAATTGGGATTGTTTCCTTAATTTCTCTCTCAGATTTTTCATCATTAGCGTATAGGAATGCAAGAGATTTCTGTGCATTAATTTTGTATCCTGCAACTGTACCAAATTCATTGATTAGCTCTAGTAATTTTCTGGTGGCATCTTTAGGATTCTCTATATGTAGTACCATGTCATCTGCAAACAGTGACAGTTTTACTTCTTCTTTTCCAATTTGTATTCCTTTTATTTCTTTTTCTTCTCTGATTGCCGTGGCTAGGACTTCCAAAACTATGTTGAATAATAGTGGTGAGAGTGGACATCTTTGTCTTGTTCCTGATATTAGAGGAAATGCTTTCAGTTTTTCACCATTGAGAATGATGTTTGCTGTGGGTTTGTTGTATAGGGCCTTTACTATGTTGAGGTAGGTTCTCTCTATGCCCACTTTCTGGAGAGTTTTTATCATAAATGGGTGTTGAATTTTGTCAAAAGCTTTTTCTGCATCTATTGAGATGATCATATGGTTTTTATTCTTCAATTTGTTAATATGGTTTATCACATTGATTGATTTATGTACATTGAAGAATCCTTGCATGCCTGGGATAAATCCCACTTGATCATGGTGTATGATCCTTTTAATGTGTTGCTGGATTCTGTTTGCTAGTATTTTGTTGAGGATTTTTGCATCTATATTCATCAGTGATATTGGTCTGTAATTTTCTTTTTTTGTAGTATCTTTGTCTGGTTTTGGTATCAGAGTGATGGTGGCCTCATAGAATGAGTTTGGGAGTGTTCCTTCCTCCACAATGTTTTGGAAGCATTTGAGAAGGATGGGTGTTAGCTCTTCTCTAAATGTTTGATAGAATTCACCTGTGAAGCCATCTGTTCCTGGACTTTTGCTTGTTGGAAGGTTTTTTTTTTTTTTCTCTCCTGTTCTGTGGGTTGCCTTTTCACTCTGCTGATTCTTTTTTTTTTTTTTTGTTTGGGGGGGGGTAGGAGTTCATTTATTTATTTATTTATTTATTTTTGCTGTGTTGGCTCTTCGTTTCTGTGTGAGGGCTCTCTCTAGTTGTGGCAAGCAGGGGCCACTCTTCATCGCAGTGCACGGGCCTCTCACTGTTGCCACCTCTCCTGTTGCAGAGCACAGGCTCCAGACACGCAGGCTCAGTAGTTGTGGCTCACAGGCCTAGTTGCTCTGTGGCACGTGGGATCCTCCTAGACCAGGGCTTGAACCCATGTCCCTTGCATTAGCAGGCAGATTCTCAACCACTGCGCCACCAGGGAAGCCCCTGTTGGAAGGTTTTTAATCACAGTTTCCAGTTCATTACTTGTGATTGATCTGTTCATATTTTCTATTTCTTCCTGGTTCAGTCTTGGAAGGTTATACCTTTCTAAGAATTTGTCCATTTCTTCCAGGTTATCCATTTTATTGGCATAGAGTTGCTTGTAGTAGCCTCTTAGGATGCTTTGTATTTCAGTGCTGTCTGTTGTAACTTCTTTTTCATTTCTAATTTTATTGATTTGAGTCATCTCCCTCTTTTTCTTGATGAGTCTGGCTAATGGTTTATCAATATTGTTTATCTTCTCACAGAATCAGCTTTCAGTTTTATTGATCTTTGCTATTGTTTTCTTTGTTTCTATTTCATTTATTTCTGCTCTGATCTTGATGATTTCTTTCCTTCCGCTAACTTTGGGTTTTGTTTGTTCTTTCTGCAGTTCCTTTAGGCGTAAGGTTAGATTGTTTATTTGAGATTTTTCTTGTTTCTTGAGGTAGGCTTGTATAGCTATAAAATTCCCTCTCAGAACTGCTTTTGCTGCCTCCCATAGGTTTGAGATCGTCATGTTTTCATTGTCATTTGTCTCTAGGTATTTTTTTATTTCCTCTTTGATTTCTTCAGTGATGTCTTGGTTATTTAGTAACGTATTGTTTCGCCTCCACGTGTTTGTGTTTTTTACGTTTTTTTCCCTGTAATTGATTTCTAATCTCATAGCGTTGTGGTCAGAAAAGATGCTTGATATGATTTCAATTTCCTTAATTTTACTAAGGCTTGATTTGTGACCCAAGATGTGATCTTTCCTGGAGAATGTTCCATGCGTACTTGATAAGAAAGTGTAATTTGCTTGTTTTTGAATGGAATGTCCTATAAATATCAATTAAATCTATCTGGTCTATTGTGTCATTTAACGCTTGTGTTTCCTCATTAATTTTCTGTTTGGATGATCTGTCCATTGGTGTAAGTGAGGTGTTACAGTCCCACACTATTATTGTGTTACTGTTGATTTCCTCTTTTATAGCTGTTAGCAGTTGCCTTATGTATTGACGTGCTCCTATGTTGGGTGCATATATATTTATAATTGAAATATCTTCTTCTTGTTTTGATCCTTTGATAATTATGTAGTGTCCATTCTTTATTTTAAAGTCTATTTTATGTGATATGAGCATTGTTACTCCAGCTTTCTTTTGATTTCCATTTGCATGGAATATCTTTTTGCATCCCCTCACTTTCAGTCTCTATGTGTCCCTAGAGACTAGGGACACATAGACCTAGGTCTGAAGTGAGTCTCTTGCACACAGCATATATATGGGCCTTGTTTTTGTATCCATTCAGCAAGCCTGTGTCTTTTGGTTGGAGCATTTAATCCATTCAAGTTTAAGGTAATTATCAAATGTATGTTCCTATTACCATTTTCTTAATTGTTTTGGGTTTTTGTAGGTCCTTTTCTTCTCTTCTGTTTCCTACTTAGAGAAGTTCCTTTAGTATTTGTTGCAGAGCTGGTTTGGTGGTGCTGAATTCTCTTAGCTTTTGCTTATCTGTAAAGCTTTTGATTTCTCCATTGAATCTGAATGAGATCCTTGCTGGGTAGTGTAATCTTGGTTGTAGGTTCTTCCCTTTCATCACTTTAAGTATATCATGCTACTCCTTTCTGGCTTGTAGAATTTCTGCTGAGAAATCAGCTGTTAACCTTATGGGAATTCTCTTCTATATTATTTGTCATTTTTCTCTTGCTACTTTTAATAATTTTTCTTTGTCTTTAACTTTTGCCAATTTGATTACTATGTGTCTCGGCGTGTTTCTCCTTGGGTTTATCCTGTATGGGACTCTCTGTGCTTCCTGGACTTGGGTGGCTATTTCCTTTCCAATATTAGGGAAGTTTTTGATTATTATCTCTTCAAATGTTTTCTCTGGTCCTTTCTCTCTCTTTTCTCCTTCTGGGGCCCCTATAATGTGTATGTTGTTGCATTTAATGTTGTCCCAGAGGTCTCTTAGGCTGTCTTAATTTCTTTTTATTGTTTTTTCTTTATTCTGTTCTGCAGCAGTGAATTCCAGCATTCTGTCTTCCAGGTCACTTATCCGTTCTTCTGCCTCAGTTATTCTGCTATTGATTCCTTTTAGTGTAGTTTCCATTTCAGTTATTATATTGTTCATCTCTGTTTGCTTGTTCTTTAATTCTTCTAGGTCTTTGTTAAGCATTTCTTGCATCTTCTTCATCTTTGCCACCATTCTTTTTCTGAGGTCCTGGATCATCTTCACTATCATTATTCTGAATTCTTTTTCTGGAATGTTGCATATCTCCACTTCATTTAGTTGTTTTTCTGGGGTTTTATCTTGTTCCTTCATCTGGTACATAGCCCTCAGCCTTTTCATCTTGTTTATCTTTCCTTGAATGTGGTTTTGGTTCCATAGGCTGCAGGACTGTAGTTTCTTGCTTCTGCTGTCTGCCCTCTGGTGGAAGGATTTAGTTTTAAATTATTTTCTAGATGTGTTGTTAATTGTCACAGTATCAATAGTGGAATCTGTGCTCTATCACCTTTAACCAGTAAATTTCCATAGAAATATATATATATATATATATATATATATATATATATATTTCTAGATATTTTAATGTGTTCTACTAATTTATTTGTAAATATTTGCTGTACCTTTGAGATGAAGTTTGGTTATCTCGTATGGTGTATTTCCTTTATTTTGCTTTCTCAAACATTTTTTCCCTATTTTCCTATTCTTGTATATTTACTTTTCCCAGCTGAACATGTGAATCAGCTTAAGTTAACAAATAATTTGGACATATTTTTAAAGTTACCTTTACTCTATCAATTAGTTGAAAGTACAGAAGACATACATTTGAAATAGTAGCTCTCCCCATTCAACAACATGATAGACCTCCCAATTATTTAGGTGTTTTGTGGGCCCTTCTGTAAAGTTTTATAAATTTTGGCATATAGCTTTTGTTGGTATCTTATAAAATTGATCACTAGGTATTTTATAGATTCATAGTATTGCTTAATTTACTTTTAAATTTTTATTCTTTTTGTTAGAAACTACTGAAGTGTAACATGTTTTATATATCTTAATGGTACTAGGTTATGTGCAACAAAAAAAGTATAATATCTAAGCAGTCTTTGAACCATAAAGCAAAAAAATATGTTAATGAAATAAATAAAGACAATATGTTTTTGGACATGATATTAACAATTCATAAGCAGAAATAAACAAACATTAATTTTTAATGTTAAAAACAATATTAACTAAAATTATTTTAAATTAACCTTGGCTGCTTAGCTACTTGGAGTTTTTCCTAACCTCATAACTTGAGCTATCAATATCAGTAATTCCTATCTATTTGCCTCTTATTTTGATTATCCTTAAAGAACTGTAAAAATTATTTTTTCTGTTATTAAGACAAATATAATATTCTTCCATATCTTAGCTCATTTTAAGGGGACTTTCTAAATTCTAGCCCTAATGCACTGCTTGGTTTATTATCAAGTGAAAAATACAAATAATATTTTGACATCTTAGATTTTGGGCTTTGAAACCTAGATGTGTGAAGCATCATGATAACTCTGACAAAAAATAATTGCTGTATTTTTTGCTGTATTTCATTTCCTTTTGTTTATAAAAACAAAACAGAGCAAAAATTCACTTGGAAAATCATAAATGGGAAATATTTGTTGTGGAGTGGTTAACAAAGTGTAATAAGATCGTCATTTTACATTTAAAATACTTATTGGGTGCATTTTGGAAATAAATTTTGTGAAATAAGGCAAATAGCTAATGAACACCTTATCTCAAACATTTTACTTACCAGAATGGCATATAATATAAAAATGCTGAAATAAGTGGTTGCAGGTATATGCTTAAAGAACAAAAATCAATATTTGTATAGTACTCCACAGTTTGTGAAAGCATGTGTATGAAGAGTTTAATATTCAGCAGTTTACTAGCTGAGTCTGGTTCTGCTCTCTAGCAGCTTGGTGACAGTGAACCAGTCACTTACCTTTTCTGTTAAATGAAGAATAGTGGATTCTCATGCCTCTCTCATAGGGATTTTTGTGAAGATTAAATAGCAATGTGCAAATGGACATTCTTTTTATAAGATACTATGCATATATCAGTGCTGAACATTCTACAAAATCATAATTCAAACATTTTATTTTAAAATAATTTAAACATTAAGTGAACGTCACTGAAAATGTTTTAGGGAAGAGTGTACCAGATGGCAGGAAAAATGTCAGCGTGCTTAAGTAAAGGAAGGAAGGCTACTCTGACTGGAAAGCAGAGGATAAAGGGGTAGGCAGGAATGAGAACTTCTAGGGCCAGAGACAGGAATAAGGCGTTTAGGTTTTACTCCAAGTATGATAGAAAATAAACTTGATCAACTGCTGAACAAAGTAAAATATGCCCATTTAAATGTTAACATCTTTAAAATATTCATTCTATTTTAATAAAGCTTTCCGCGGAACAAAGAGGGAAAGGCTACAGTTTCCAACAAGATAACTCTGCTCTTAACTGCAAGTTTAAAAGGAAAAAATATGCAACACATCTATGTGGTTGACTACAGTCTGACTGGTAAACAAACCAATGTGAGTTACACAGTCACTAAGCTCTTGGCTTGCAGCCTTACTGCTTATAAACTATTTTTAACACAGCAGTCAGCGGGTTTTCATTAACATATGCATCACATTTATTTCCTCCCTGTGGTAGCCAGAATAATGACCTCCCCCCTAGAAGTCTATGTACTAATACTCAAAACCTGTAAATACATTAAGTTATGTGGCGAAGGGAAATTAAGGTTGCAGATGAGATGATGTTAGGATTGTTAATCAATTGACCCCGAAATAGTAATATGATTTTGAATTACCCAGTAGGGCCAATATTATCACAAGGGTCTTTAACGTGAAAAACGAAATCAGAAAAGAGAACCATCTAGATGCAGGGTGAGAAATATCAAGCCTGACATCGTTCACTGTCTTTGAAGATGGAGGAAGGAGACTGAGCCAAAGAAAGAGGGCAGCCTCTAGAAACTGGACAAGTGAAGGAAAAGAATTTTACCCTAGAGCCTCCAGAAAGGAATACAGCCCTTCCAACACCTTGATTTTAGCCCAGTGACCACACTGCCCTACAAACTGTAAGATAGTAAATTTGTCCTGTAGAATCCATTAAACCTGTGGTAATTTGTTGCAGCAGCAAAAATAAGCAAACAAGAAACCCCACCCATCCACTAGACTGTAATCACTAATACGGTTTGAATTTTTCTCTCTTGGATTACTGATGTATTCCAATTACCTAGACTGGTGTCAGATACACATAGGCTTCTAATAAAGATTTAACAAAAGAACTGAATGAATAAGTGAATGAATGAAATATGCAAACTTTCTGCTCAAAACCAGTCAATGGCTTCTTATCTCATTAAGATTAAAAGCAAAATCATTCTCTTCTAGAAAATCTATACTGCACTCTTTATGACTTCATTAACTTTATCTCCTTTTACATTTCTTCTTGAACTCTATACCTTAGCAATACTGACCTCCTTGCAGTTCTTCTGAGACTTTGCCTGTGCTATACTTCTGTACCTTGAATACTTATCCTCAGATATCCACCTTTCTCTATCACTTCCTTCAGGTCTTTGCACAAACATCCCTTTAGCAGTGAGGTCATCCTTGACCATACAATTTGAATCTCCACCTTTGGCACATCCTTTCCTTTGCTTTATTGCTCTCAATTACATCAGTACCACCTGCACATATTTTTACTTATTTATTTGCTTACTGTCTGTTCACCTTTAGAACATAAATTCTGAGGGGACATATTTTTGTCTATTTCCTTCTCTGCTATGCTTGGCACATAATAGGTGTTCAACAAATACTTATTGAATGGATCATGCTATCTCAACAAAGACCTTTTTTAAAATGCCCCATACATTGCTACAGCAAATCAAAAGATGAGTCCAGGAGAGCCTGTGGTTTATTGAAGAAAACAAAGACTGACAAAGCTTAGGTTATAGTCTGAAATCTGCAGCAGAACTCAGCCACAGCCAGTGGAAAGGCAGCCAAAATGTCTATAGAAATAAATTCTGAATGTTAATATTATTCTTTGAATTAGTAATGGTACTGAAACAAGAACCAAGCAACCCAGCACAGATTGCATGGGGCAAGTGAACCAAGGGGCACAACAGTGAACCAGAGAAAAACAAGGCTATTTCTTCAGCTCCTAACTTACGCTATTACATGAGTTCTCTGATAGGAAAAAAAAGATAGCATCATAAGACGGCACTGTACGACTACTATAGTTTACTTTATACAAGGCTGTAAATTGTCATTTTCATTCCCTAAGGATGGAATAAGTGATCCTCATCAAATTCTATTGGTATCTTCATAAAACTCCAAGCCTCTTTAGACATGAGATATTAAGATTTCTATTAGGAATAAAATGCACCTTTTGACTTACAAGAGTCAAGATCTTACTGCTCAAGGTTCATTAAGACATGTAGGAAGGCATCTCGTCAGAATTCCATCCCTGAAAGCCAAGTACTCCTTACAACACACTAGCCACTCACTCTGTCAACACTATACCTGTAACAATACTATTGTCTCTTCTTATCCAGTGGAGATTGGTTCTAGGACCCTGGAGGATTCCAAAATCTGTGGATTCTCAAGTTCCTTATATTTAATGGCATAGTACAGTTCGCCCTTCTTATCTGCAGGTTCTGAATCTTCAGATGCAGAACCTACAGGAATACAGAGGACCGTCTGTATCACAATGCATAGAAACCAGTTTTCCATTTGTTCCCAATGAAGAGCAGGGTTGTGCCAGTGCCCACAGAGGAAATCCCTGAAGCTTCTCCTCAGACCTAAAAAAGAAGGCGAACATGCTCATGCTGCTCCCACGTTTCCCTCCGCAGACAGAGTTTTGGAATCCAGGATTCCATGGGCTATGAGAAAATGCATGCACTGTTTTGAGGAATCAAAATCTTGGATTAACCATTGAATGTAGTAAAGAGATCCTGCAGACAAGGAAGATGAGTGGAAGCTGCTCTGTTGTTGCCTCCTGGATAGTGCTCTTAGGTCATAAGTATTTTATGTTGAGTAGCAGCAAATCGGGGTCCCTGTGCCAGTTTGTTCTAAAGTAGCTCAACACAGTTCTCCCTAGTTATGTCCTTACTCTTATCTTCTGCTAGAGTTAGTCTGATGCAATCAAAATTACATCAAATTATCAGAATGGATGGATTCTGTCTATGTTGGGTTGGTTTTGCTTCTTTGTGTTTATCATGTCCAATTATATACGTACCCACCTAACAGTAATATGATGACAACAACCAACATTTATGTAGATCTTTATAATTTGCAAAGTAGCTTTTTAAAAATTACTTTCACTTAGTCATTGCAATGACTTGTGAGGTAGGTATTCACTACCTTCATTTTGCAGATGGTGAAAATAGGACGTTAGGTAATTTCCCAAATGATAAATTATAAATGGCAAAGAAAAGATTTAAACATGTATTATATGATTCAAAATCAATGGCACTACATTAATTAAGGAGATAGGTCTTTCTGATGTGTTAAATGTATGTACAACAGAAGAAAAAATTTTATTGACAATCCAGTTATGCTGCATTCACTGTTTCCTCATTATAGAGTAAGAGATTTCTAGTCAAACAAAGGTGAATCATGATAATATGTATATTAAACTCAATTCTGTAGCCAATTATAACCAGGGAAAAATGACTCATTGTTTTAATTAATGCAAATGTATTAATGTATTAATGTAATACAAATGTATTAATATCATTTATATCAATATAGTCATCAATACTAATGAGGATGAGAAAGGAAGCCTCAGTTTGTCAACTAAAAATAAATAAATAAACTATTTTGAAGATAGCTGCAAATAAATCAAATTTTGAATGTACACATAGAGTACAAATTTTTAATCAAACACAGAATCTTTGAATTAGGTTTTTGTTTGCTTATTTGTTTTTTTCTTCAAAGGATTCAAAACTGTAAGGATGTCAAAATAGTATTCATTTTGAGCCATAGAGTCATTGACTCCTATATCGGTCTACCTAACCTAGACATCTAAATTTCCTCAGAGAATGTTTTTTGTTTTAGAATTTAGTAAAGTAAACATTTCAACTTTACTAACCTGGAGCAAAACCACTAGGAGGAAAGTCTATGTCAAAAAATTCTGGAAACAGTTTAGACTTTAAATAATACTTTGAACAAGAAGCATTTTTCAAACAAATCCTTTAGCAATATTATTTGCTAACATCTCAAATTTGCTCTCTGTTTATAGCTTTAGATTTACAGCCAGTTAAGATTTTCAGGGTTTTGAGCCATAGTCTAAATTCAGAAGAAGTGTTATATTAATTTTTATTGAATGCAATTCTTCCTTGTCTCCATAATACTGGTTATCTTTCTAAATGTCACTCAATTTTAGTTGAATCTCTTTCTTTCACACTATTTTTCCTAATAACTATAGTTTCTCAGCAATGGAATGCTTCCAAATATTCAAATAGCCTTTAAAACACAAGACTTAACATGAAGAAAAATATGTCTAGTGTGAATAAACTTTAAAAATTATTTTTATCCATAAAATCTGTAGGAATACCAGGTACCTATTTTGGCAAATATAAATTTGATTCACACTTAACTCCTCCACTCTGGTTTAAATGTCACTTTTTAACTTGTTCCACATTGCTCAACTAACATGAATAAAACATCTTATATTACGTAATAATCAAATCCCTGTTTTGTCAGGTAACCTTAAATGTTCCCTTAAGCTTTTCACATGCCCAGTAATATCAACTGAGAATTGACATCAACATTATAAGTGATTATCTTTTCTCATTAATTGCTTTTTTTATCATCTATAGTGGCTTAATATCAGTAGCTACTTTAAAAGGGTTTTTTTTTAATAAAGATGTAAAAACAAACAAAAGAGGAGCTAAAATGATAATAATAACATAACTGCTTTAATTTTGACAGTGCTTTAATATCCATTATATGTTTGACTTTCCCAATAATCTGATAGTTAAGAAAGGCAAGTTATTATCTCTCTTTTATAGAGAAGGAAACCAGGACTCATAAAGTTTAAGTGACATGTCCATGGTCGCCTTGCTAATATGGGAAGAGCAGTCATGAAAGTCAGTGCAAGAATTAGAATTCTGAGGTCAGTGTGTTTTCTCTTCTACAGAAATAAAACACACACTATAATCACCATCAAAATGCGCAAAGCCAATTAAGTTCATTTCAGAGCTGAAGTGAAAATGCTTCATTTTGCTTCTGACATATAGCAACAATAGCATGTTTTCTCTTTAATTTAAATCTTTATAGATATATTGTTATGGTACACACATACATCAAGGAAGATAGCACATAATATAAAAACTCACTATCTTTATTTTTAACCAATAAACAGTTATTATTTTGCTAGAATAAGGTAATTTTTTGTAATTTATTCTTATGTGGCTTATAAAACTCAAATGTTCAACAATTTTTGGCACTTAGTTTCAATACTCGCTATCTCACCTTAGTAAACATTTATCCTGAAGACCATTTCAAATATTCTTCTGAAGAGGGTCACTATAATTCTAGTGAAACACTGATCACTATCACCAAGCTAGCCATTTCTCTTCTTCCTTAGAGCCTAGTAAGAAGTATTAAATCCAAAAGTCCAGTATACAAATGTACTATTTATCTGCCAGGATTTTGGTAGCCTGAAATAAAGTAGGGGGAGGAACACACATCTATGCCAAATTTAAATCATTACAATTATTGAAATAAAAGTTTTCAATAAAAGCCACTAACATAGTTTAGAAGGGTATATTAGCTATCTATTGCCGTAGATCAAATTACTCCCAAACTTAGCAGTTTACAACAGTAAGCTATTATTATCTCATACAGTTTCTGAAAGTCTGAAATGCAAATGTGGCCTAACTATGTGGTTCTGGCTCAAGGTCTCTTGTGTGGTTTCAATCAGCATCTCAGCTGAGCCTGCATCATCTGAACACTTGACTGGGGCTGGAGGAGCAACTTCCAAGATGACTCCCCGACATGCCTTAAAAAATAAAATTTTCTTTTTAAGGTTTTTATTTATATCTGAAACTTTCTGACAATTTAGATATTTCAGTTAACCTAAATTGTCCTGAGTGAACTAAGAATATTTCACTCATCTGTTTCTTTTATGTAATTCTGAATATATTAAATAATCTCTCTATATACAATAACTTAAAGTTTAAGCAGTATTAAAAAAATCCCATCACTATTCAATGTAGTAAATAATGATCCCCATATAGCATGAGACATTTGTAAGGTACCAAAATTTCAATTATTTAGATTAATACAGATCGTATATTTTCATAAACTGGAATGTGGGCATATGACCTTCTTTTATATTAATCTTGTTAACTATAACTGAAGTCTTTGACACTTCAGTCTATAAAAGATCGGCTCACTACCTCTGCAGTATGGACAGTCATCTTGCATCATTGAAAATGTTCCTTCTGATTGCGCTCAAATTAAGGTCATTTTGAGAATCAGATATCTTCTATCCCAGCTATTCATTTATGAAGATCCAGAGAATGCTGGATATTATAGTCAGATTGTAGCAAAAGAATCTTCCAGACATTGAAAAAGAGAAAATATTATATTTCTGAAAGAAAAGAAACCCATGAAGAAAAGAGAGGGATAGGAAGGCTTCCATCTTGGACAAGATGGTAAACAATAACTTGAAATAGTATTAGATATTTATAAATCTGTACTTTCTTATAATGAAGCAAATATACATTCAAAAGAAGCAACGTTGCAGGCAACATATTAGCACTGCACTTACTCAAAAGATAAACAAACACATTTCTTTACTTTAGTAAAATTTTGTTGCAGTGTATGAGGCCTTACTATCGGACACATAATAAACCCGAAAAGTAGTCATTGGTATTAATTATCTCCATTTTGTTGGTAAGTGAACTAAAGTTCATCAACTAGCTTGCCCAAGTAGGAGCTAGACTTAGAATTCAAATAGAGAGGTATTTAACATTAGTGTGCGTGTTCTTACTACTCTGTTCTTTGAAATGACATTCTAAAAGTTGTTTGCCTCTTTAACAACATCTGAGCAGAACTATAGTCTGGAATATTCATTTTTACTACTGTGTATAAAGACTACATTGCATATATTTTTCATAAATTTGACTGACCTAATCTGATATTCTTCTATCTTGATTGGTATTATAGAAATGTAAACATATAACAAAAATGTGCAGTTATCTCTTTTCTACCATACCGTACTTTATAAATATATTATAGATAATAATGACTAATGAAGTTATTTAAAATTATTAAATTGATGAATAATTAGAAACGTGTCTAAAAATTAATGTGATATATAGATTTAGGAATGATCCAGAAACGACATGAAGTAAGTTAGGATGGTGACATATCGAATGGATATCTATACAAAGCCAGATATCCACCACACACTCCAACATGATTGAGGATGACTGACATTAGACGGTCGGCTGACCCCAGGGATTGAGGAAAGACCACAACAACTGGGAATTAAATCAATTCTATTTCAACCAGTTCCTTCTTCCTGTGCCAAAAACTCAGAGCAGAGAGAATCTGACATTGATTTTTACGTGTGTGTGTGTGTGTGTGTGTGTGTGTGCGTGCATGCTAAAAAGAAAAGTAGCGTAATAAGCAGTCATTAAAACATTGTTAAGTCTTGTGGTTATTTACTGATTTTGGTAAACATCCAGATACATTTCACCATGCAGCTAAAAGTAACAAAAACAAAATTTCATCAGACTCTGTAGTTTTGGAAAGAACATACAGTGTGGTAACAATGGAGTTGCCTGATTGCTTAACATGTGTGCACTTTGGTTCTTCTTCTGTAGAATGCAGAGGATTATATCAAATATATTATATCACATACTACAAAATGAGATCTAGTCAGACTATCTGGATCTAGATCCAGCAGTTAAGCTATGTTACCTTGGATGCAATTTCAGTTCCTTGTCTCTAAAATGGAAGTAATTATTGTTCATCTTTCAGGTGATTAGAGGCAGTGAGACAGTGTATATTATATGCTCAACACATGGCTGGCCTTCATAAGTATAAATAATAACATATATTATATCAATAAATAATAAGTGTTATTATAGTTTCTGTGGTTATCACCCCAAAACAAACACACATACAAACAAACAAATAAAATATCCATAGACATATTTGCAAAACTATAGTCAAAGAGAAAAATGTAAAAAGGGGTTAATACCATCTTTACCAAGATCATTAGTTTTTACAAGCTGCCTAGAATACAAGTATCCAAACCCAAAGCATGTTGATAAACATAGACTTATTTATTTAATAAATATGTTTATTCAGTACTGTTGATGAGCTTTAAAAAGAGCTATTGAATAAAGCAGCTAATTTTCAAGAAAAATCAAAAAACATCAAGCGTTTTCATAAAAAGAGTTTAGCTCATTTTCCCTGCAAAAAAACCCCGAAAAATAACTCCTTCAAAAATTAGAATATGGTTCCAAAGCGCATATAAACTTGGAGGGGCTTGTCTTACCTGAACTCTCGAACCTGTTGAAAAATTCCCCATGAATATCTTTGTTTCTCTCATTATTTCTCTATCTTTGAAATATTGATACTTGCTTTCCCCGTTTACTTTCATTTTATTTCATCAAGCATTGCATACTTCATTTTCCTCTTACAAGAGCTTCAAATATATCTGCTATTTATTCTTCAATAGCATGGCTCTTCTGCTTAACTAGTGACAATAAACCTGCAGAAGTACTGAAAAAATATGCCTATCTCAAAGCAAAATGAGCTCCTCTCCCACAAGCCCTTGATTATATCTCTCCTTCTGATTTTTACAAAAATTCTGCACTTATCCACTTTAATGAATCACTTTTGCCCTTGGAATACCTTTTTACCTTTTTTCATTTCCTTTAGTACATATAAACTATGGTAGTTGGAGTGTAAATTGACTAAAAAAGACCTTAAAATATAAGCAGGTAGAGAAATAATTATGTTACCTAAATTACTGTATCAATTTGTTTCATAAAATTCTGTCTCTTCAACTTTCCTTAAAATTATTCAGTGATGATTGGGAAGGTGGAGAACAAACGTTGACAGAGGAAATTAACAGCTCTTTAAGCAGTTACTAAGAGATGGCCTGCTGGAGGTTTGAATCCAGCTGAAAAGCTTGCTAAATGAAGAGGCTGATTCTGCTGTCTGCCTGGTTGGGCAGGTGGACCTTCCTCCCTCATGTTTCTAGATTTGCCGGCTCAGTTGAAAATACCTATTTCCTCTGATAGAACACACACACACACACACACACACACACACACACACACACACACACTCACACACGAAAAAAAGCATCAGCTGTTTATACCACCAGATGAGATCAATTGAATTTGTCACATTTTGTTTTAAAATAGCCTAATAAGTTGACCGATCTTTACCTACGTGGCTAAGGGTGTGTGTATGCATTTTCAGTAAGAGAGCTGAGCCAGACAATGACACTAAATATCTATGTGACCTTAAATAAATCATTTAACTTTTCTGAAAGCTGGTACCTTCAGTATTACATGAGCTCATCTCTACTCCCAGTTTAAAATTATAAAAAGAAGACTGGCATATTTACTATAAATGAAAATGGTAGAGTTTATTTTTTATCTTTGAAGAAACAATATAAAATTTGCCCATTAAAAAGTATCAAAATGTTTTATTAACAAGCATTTCATCCATTCAATTGTTAGCCCTGATATTACCACACCACTCTCCCTATAACTGCATTATTAAATATTTGATAGGTGCCTAACAAATGAGGATCCTAATGACACCACCTGCCATTGTTGCAAACTTACCAAATGCCCAGCATTATGATAATAGCTACAGGTAAATTAAAAATAAACAAGCAAATGCCTTGAAAAAGGGTTACTATGTAATTGATCATCCAAATCTGGATACTTCTGAAAAGGAAAGAAGCACTGTTGATCATTATACTAGAAAAACAAGAGTAAACTAAGATCTTCATGGGCAAACCAGGGCAAAAGGTCACCTGCATATGTTGTAAATGTTTGCATGAACAAGGAGAAAAAGGTGTTAGGACAGGCACAAGAGCATGAAAATTACCATAGTTGGATGGAATCAGAAGTAATGGTGGAGAGAAAATTATATAAGCTTTTCATTGTATTGTTTCATTGGTTACAATAAATGAATTTACTGTTTTTGAAATCAGAAGTAACATTTAAAATTTTTTTAAAGAAATGATATCCCAGTGATCTTCAGATATCAGTAAATGTTTCACTTCTCAGATGAGTCAACTATCATAAAAATGTTCAGATAAACATTGCCCAAGGACACACAGTAGGTAAGACAAAAAGCTGGAACCAAACTATGTGCAACAAAACTGCCTCCTGATTATGTTTCCCAACAGAAGATTTCTAGGTTCAGCATCATGGGAATTCATGCTTCTCCATGATAGATAAGGGCTCTCTTGACAATTTCAATTATCAGAATTGTGCCCTTAGGGAATTCATAAATTAAGTAAGAGGAGCATTCCACACATCTATTACTAGAACAATCCTTTGTGGCATTCATCTCATAAATATCATGCAACTGCTGTTCCCAGTTGGAGTACAACGATATCCAGTATATGAAAATTATAAATATTTTGCCAGCTTCAAATCCAAAGTTTTCAGTGAAGTTCATGGAAATATGACATTAAAGCATGTTCAAATAAACATCAAATGAGAAAAGTTATGTGAACTATAAACTGTTCCTAAACTATGATTCATATCATCCTTATTGTCAAGGGAGGATTGGGACTGTGTAAAAGTAAGAAAATATTGCACATTAGGTGGTGACACAGAGTGAGTTTTTCCCTCTTCTTTTGTACATATTTGGACAATATATACAAAATTTGGAGGAAATTTTAAAACAGCATTTATCACAATACATTATAATACAGACGTAATAAGGTGGTCAATTGTGTCATCATGTTATTAAACACGTTTGTTTGATCTCACTGAGCAATAGAAGTGTAATTCAATAACTGGTGAATGTCATCAGTCATTTAAAATATCACTACGTTTTTAAAAGCTGTATTTGAAATAACTTCTAAAAAAACGTATTTTACGTATTAGCCAGGTATAATGTCAGGCATTCTAAACATCGAGAAATGTAAGTCTCCTAACTAGGTATATAAAATAATAAACTAGGAATGCAATAATAGACATTCATTTATTCATTCAGTCATTCATCAAATATTTGTTTAGTACCTACTGTGTGCCAGGCATTTAGCTAAGCACTAGGACTTAGTAGTGGTAAATAAAATATATACTCTTTCTTATAGAACTTAAAATTTCTTGAGAATTTAAATCTGTAACAATTAACATGTTTTGTGAAAAAAAATGCAAGCTGCTAAAGGGATGTGTTACCATGAGTTGTTACTGAGTGTGAGTAGCCATTTGAGACTTCAGAAGTTCCTGAAAGTTAACCAATCAGGATTGAGAGTGTGCTTGAAAAATAAGACAGAAGAAAGTTAAAAAGCTCTGCAATGGCCTTTCAGAGGAGCTGAATAGATGTCAATGTGGGTGACACTACTTTACTTCTAGAAACTTCCATATTGCAGATCTTTAGGGTCTGCAATCTGACTGAAGGGTATCTTACAGCAAAGGGATGTTTCTTGATACTTTATTAGCATAAGAAGCACACTATTTTTCAACTATACTGTATGTCTTCAGTATTCTTGGGGGTAAAGTCCCCCCAAGTCATATTTTGTGTCACTGCTCTGAAGTAGTAGAAAAAAATGAGGGGAGAGTGGTGAGCAGTTTATGAACAAAATTGTAAGAGCTCAGAAGTTGGTATAACATTTTTTGGAGGATAACTAGTTAGGTACTAAATTACTTTCATTTTATTTCAAATTGTTCTTCTGCAATTATTACAGAAGATTGTACTGTTTTAAGAGTTAGTTATTTAAGAAAATCATCTCTCATATTCTATTGAGTACGAGTATAAAATTAAGATTCTGTAAACAGGAAAAACAATATTGTGTACAGAAAGGCATGTAATGTCTGGTTGTCTCCCCAATAGTGATACTGTTGTTGATTGTTGAGTTAGAGGGTCATTGCTCATTGTAAAATTGCACATTTCCTCTAGTAGGAAATGAAGGGTAATCTGGACTGTGAAACTATGCAATCATGCACATATACGTTATGCCCAATGATTAATCCAAAATTTAAAATATTTTCTTCAGATTGAAACACACATAAAGGACCAAGCAAGATTTACAAAAATAAAGGCATACCTTTGCACATATTAATGAAACTCTGGATCATCCAATATAAAGAAAAAAATCTTAAAAAAGAAAAACGTACACTAACAATGAAATATCAGAAAGAGAAATTAAGGAAACAATCCCATTTAACATCACATCAAAAAGAATAAAGTATGTAGGAATAAACCTACCTAAGGAGGCAAAAGACTTGTACTCCAAAAACTATAAGATGCTGATGAAAGAAACTGAAGACAACACAAAGAGATAGAAAGATATACAATGTTCTTGGACTGGAAGAACAGAGATTGTTAAAATGACCATACTACCCAAGGTAATCTACAGATTCAATGCAATCCCTATCAAATTACCAATGGCATTTTTCACAGAACTAGAACAAATAATTTTAAAATTTGTATGGAAACACAAAGAAACCCAAATAGCCAAAACAATCTTGAGAAAGAAGAATGGAGCTGGAGGAACCAAGCTCCCTGACTTCAGACTATACTACAAAGCTACAGTCATCAAAACAGTATGGTACTGGCACAAAACAGACACATAGATCAATGAATCAGGATAGAAATCCCAGAATCAAGCCCACACACTCATGGCCAATTATCCATGACAAAAGAGGCAAGAATATACAATGGAGAAAAGACAGTCCCTTTGATAAGTGGTGCAGGGGAAACTGGACAGCTACATGTAAAAGAATGAAATTAGAACATTCTGTAACACCATATACAAAAATAAACTCAAAATGAATTAAAGACCTAAGTGTAAGACAGGATGCTATAAAACTCCTACCAGAAAACATACACAGAACACACTTTGACATAAATCGCAGCAATTATTTTTTGGATACATCTCCTAGAGTAACAGAATCAAAAGGAATGATAAACAAATGGGACCTATTAAACTTAAAATCTTTTGCACAGCAAAGGAAGCCATCAACAAAACAAAATGACAACCTGCTGAATGGGATAAAATATTTGCAAAAGATGTGACTGACAAGGGATTAATTTCCAAAATATACAAACAGCTTATACAGCTTAATATCAAAAAAATAAAAAAATAAAAATATGGGCAGAAGACCTAAATAGACATTTCTCCAAAGAAGACATACAGATGGCCAATAGGCACATGAAAAGATGCTCAACATAACTAATTATTAGAGAAATGCAAATCGAAACTACAATGAGCTATCACCTCACACTGGTCAGGATGGCCATCATCAAAAAGTCTATGAATAATAAGTGCTCGAGAGGGTGTGAAGAAAAGGGAACCCTCCTACACTGATGGTGGGAATGTAAATTCGTGCAGCCACTGTGGAGAACAGTATGGAGGTTCCTTAAAAAACTAAAAAAAGTCACCATATGATCCTGCAATCCCACTCCTGGGCATATATTCAGAAAATACAAAAACTCTAATTCGAAAAGATACATGCACCCTAATGTTCACAGCAGCACTATTTATAATAGCCAAGACATGGAAGCAACCTAAATGCCCGTCGACAGATGAATGGATAAAGAAGATATATATATATATATATATATATATGTATATGTATATGTATATATATGTATATATATATATACATATATATATATATAAAACTCAGCCATAAAAAGGAATGAATTAATGCCATTTGCAGCAACATGAATAGACCTAGAGATTATCATACTAACAGAAGTAAGTCAGACAGAGGAAAACAAACATCATATGGTATCACTTATATGTGGAACCTAAAAATAATAATACAAAAGAACTTACAAAACAGAAATAGATTCACAGAAATAGAAAACAAACTTATGGATACCAAAGGGGAAAGTGGGGAGGGGTAACTTAGGAATTAACAGATACACACTATTATATATAAAATAAATAAACAACAAGGACCTACTGTATAGCACAGGGAACTATATTCAATATCTTGTAATAAACTATAATGAAAAATAATCTGAAAAAGAATATATATATGCATATACATACATATATAATGTATAACTGAATCACTTTGTGCACTTGAAACACTGTAAATCAAATATACTTCAATTTTTTAAGTGTATAATTAAATTATACATTTATAATTATAATTTAAAGATATAATATATAATGTAATTATATATTATAATCTATAATTATAAATTAAAGAAAAAAAAGTAAAGCAAAAGGTAAAGTGAAGAACAGAAGAGAAAAGACACAGTGGGACAGAAATTATTTTAACAGCAGAATTCTCATTGGATTGAACAGATTACAGAAGAAAATGAAGTAACATCTTCTAAGTTTTTATGAAAAATAATTATCAATCTAAAATGGTATAGTAGCTAAGATATCACTTAAAAGTGAAGGCAAAATAAATTTTACCATATGCATCTTTCATTGATAGAAAAACTTATGTATTCTGTTCAGAAGAAATGTTACTAAAACCACAATGCAAAGTACATTATGCCAGAAAACACAAAATTGAATTATAGTCCCAGCTCTTGTAAGAATGACAGGAAGCCACCTTTCTTAGGTCACAGGGAGAGAGTGACTGTCTGAACCTGAAGACACAGTGACTCTGTGGAGAGGGTCTCCTGACCAGAGCTGTTACTTTGGTAAAAGGACTAAGCTAGGGAGGAGGGAGACTGGAAAATAAATATCCTGATATCAATTTCCTCACCTTAAACTGAAGGGCGTAGAAACCTATTAATGGAGTGCATATATTTCAGTCTCTAGGGACAAATAAGGGGTGAAAATGGTGGAAAGTAGATCAGGAATGGCAAACAAAAATAGCTCATCTCCTAAGACCACAGACTTGCTTTCAATATCCAGTTCTAGTATTATGTATTTAATAACATCTGTTACTCAAGCCCATTTTGAACATGTGTTTGTACAGTTCCATGTATTAAACGGTAAGAAAATGTCTGAAGAGTTGGGGAAATCCAAGAGAAAATTAAAAAATGGGAAATGCAAATGCATATGAAACAATTTTCAACTTCTTCTACTGCAACTTATAATTGTAAATAAATTTTTAAAAAAATTAAATGGAAACATAATTTAGAAAATTAAGAAATAAAAATTACAACACGTGAAACAACTGTCAAATTCACTATCACCAAGTTATATTAAATGATAGATACTTCTTTTTTCATTTTGTATTGGCAGATTCTTACATGCCACTCACTTTGAAATAACATTCTATATTATACACTTCTCAAGCATACAGATGATAGAAACGATATGGAAATCTATATAGACAGTATAAAATTTGGTAATTGTGTCTCAGTCATTCCTAGGAATCTTTAAAGGAATATATAAAGAATGTTTATTTATGTAAACATATTCACTGTCCACTGCATTAAGTTGAACAATAGTAAATTACATTAACTCCATATAAAGGAATATAAATTTTGTTAACAAAAAATTTTAAGTGAAATCTAATAAGTGACCATTATGCAGAAAAGAAAGGAAATGTAACAAAGGGTAACAGTGGTTAAAGTAATTAGATAAAAAATATCAGTCTAAAGGTGTATATCTATGTATACCTATATCTCTATATAGATATATAGAGATATATCTTGTAGGGGAGAATAATCTGCCACGATAAAATGTGTCTCTTTAGCTTGTGAATTATTTCGAGTATTATTTCGAGCTGAAAATAATCAAAGCCCAAAAGACACAGGAGGAAACTTTAACCTTCCCCCAACTGCCTAAAAGAATTTAGACAGAGGGCTTGTTCCTGGAATACAGCTATTACCAGGGAGATCTATAAAGAATATGAACTAGATGTAGTGGGGGGAACTCAGCAGGGCCTACAGATTCGAGTCCACTCTGTCCCATTGTCTCTGCAAGGCCCCGGTAACGTTTGTTCACCAAATATTTGCTTTTCCTTCTCCGTGTGAATTGCCTTCCTCCCCTCTGAAGTTCCAAACCACTACTCCCAACATCCTCTCTTGTCTTTAGCTGAAGATGGTATTTAAGGTGAAGGTTTCTGCCATTTCCGCAAGTTACTCAGTTCTCCTGAGTCTCTCTCATGTATACATGTTATTAAACTTTCGTTTGATTATTTGCCCGTTAATCTGTCTCATGTCAATTTAATTTTTAGACCAGTCAGAAGAACCTAGAAGGGTGGAGGAAAATGTCTTTCTCCACACACAGCATGTATATGTAACCACACAGCATAGAGAAACTTTATCTGTGCAATAAAATTGAGCTTACTAGTTTATGGTTACATCTTGTATGTGTGTGTGTGTGTGTGTGTTTGTAGGTACATGTGTACCTTTGTGTATTTTCTGTGTAAAGGAATTTATAATACTTTTTATGGATGGCAAGTTTTCTATGTGTCATTCAGAAAGTGCCTAGGGTTTTGTTTGTGTTTTTCTTCTTAGTAATCAAACTAAACTTCATGAACAAAGAAATAAACATTTTCCCTAGCAATGCAAAACAAAGGGAAAGCTTCCTTCAAGTGTTTAAATCTCTTTTAAAAAAAAGATCTATTATAAGCCAGAATGCCATCAGAGTAATAGTTGCATTGCGTCAAGCATCTGATTCTTGTGGTAGACGTGGTATAATGATGACTAGGAAACTATCCATCTTCTTGACAGGTGACCTATTTTAGAATCAGGAAGGCCATCATTCAAGAGAAGTTACTTCAGCCATATTGTTCCTTTAATCATCGCTTACAATTTGCTTGGATGATTTGCAGGACAAGGGCTCTTTGGTTTTCCTTTTCTAATTATACTCATATATATATATATAAATAAGATTTTTCAGTTTTTAAATAATCAATTTTGGAACTATAACAAGCAGGTTACAAATTTAATTAATTTATCAGGATGTATGATTTTCTGTAAATTTATTTTTATTTAGAGTTTATCAGTTACCATTTTTTGTGTATTTTATTTGAAGTTCACATATGCAGAACACTAGAAAGGAGGATATATATGAAAAATTACCTAATCAATTGTTAAAATTCTGCAACTGCTTTATTTTCTAAATATTTGATATCCATTAAGTTTCTAAAAATTTTCATCAATCTCGTTTACGATAAATGGTCAGTCAGCAAACCATTCTCTTTTGAGATCTATATTTACTTTAATATCCACAAAGCAAGTGTAAGTAAGCATCAGAAGGGCCCTTGGTGTTCTGCTACTGATGTCTTAGCTCTAACATAAAGGTAGCAATTTAGCATCATGCTACAAATAGAAAAATATAGTGGACAGCATTGGCTTATCTTATGTTTTTAATATTCTCTTCAGGGTAAAGTATGACATAACTTAATTACAGTGGTGGAGCTTTCACTGTAGGGGATTTTGTTGTTATTTCATTTGACAATCAAGTAATGATTGTCAAATGGTTTGACAACTGGATGGTTTACTGTATGTTATTAATTCAGCTATCCACTGGAATAAAAGTTTACTTAAAAGTTAGTGAAGACACTCCTGTTATAACATTAAAGAAGGCAGCAAATACAATGCTAATTCATACTATGTGATTTTATCAACTAAACATATATACCTTTCTCTCTCTAAAAAGTTACAACATATTCACTCGAGATTTACATCTAGATCATCCGAATATATGTATGTTGTAGCTTTTGGAGTGTGTTAGGTTATAAAATCAAAGTTAAATGGCAGTTATAAATGAGAAAAAATTAGTTTTTAGTCTTTACTGTTTTAAACATGAAAGCAAATTTACAGGATTTATCTAGATGTCTAAATGTGTGTATTAATACTATGGCATTCCACCTTGATGACTAGTTAATTTAAAAACCCATATTCTTTTTACTACTAAAATTCAGTGAATAATAGATTAATATAATCCAAATGATTTAGTAGTATTGTAGTTTACTGGTTTGGGGTTAAAACTCTAATTCTACAGGATACTAAGAATGATCTTGTGATGAACAAGTACAGTGAATATCTGAACCTGAACACCTGAACCTTACTGTGTCATGAACTGTGGAACTCAGTGGCTGCAAATCCTCCTATGGAGTTCTTGTGCATCTATCATGAAAGACAGGTCACAAACCAATTGTTATAATTCATTACATAACTGCCAGTGTGAAAGTCACATGAGATGTAAATCTCGAGTGAATATGTTGTAACTTTTTTAGAGAGGGAAATGTAAATATGTTTAGTTGAGAAAATCACATAGTATGAATTTGCATTGCATTTGCTGCCTTCTTTAATGTTATAGCAGGCGTGTTTTCACTAACTTTTAAGTAAACTTTTATTCCAGCAGATAGCTTAATTAACTGCAATGGTATTGAAGGGAGGATAAACAATGGGGATCTGACACAGTTTGTGATGGTGTCAGAACAGGCTTCTCCCTTGTTGGGCTTTCTAGCCCAAGAAGCGAAGGATAAGCATGAGTTGGTAAATGGGGAGGAGGAAAGCATCCCATGCAGAAGGAACAGCAAGTGCTGAGGTCTAGAGGGAGGAGATCCATGGGACGTGTGAAAAAATGAAATTTCTGGTATGATTTGATAGAAGATGGTGAGTAATCATTCTAATCATTCAACCACTCACTAGCATGTGACCTTGAGCTAGTCACTGAAGCTTTCTGAATGAAATTTTCTTTTTTGAGAAACTTGAGAGTTTCCCTAGAACTTGTTATTAAATAATTTTTAGATTGAACCACATAAATTGCCCTTTGTATAGATAAAAAATAGCCAAATATTTGCAAATTTATATGGTTTAGCCTAATGTAATTTTAATAGGTACTACTGATTTTATAGCCAGGAAAAGTTATTGAATTTCTATAATTAAACCAGATCAATAGCAGACAAAAACGTACTTAAGAAACACACCTCCTACACTGTTGGTGGGAATGAAAATTGGTACAGCCACTATGGGGAACAGTATGGAGGTTCCTTAAAAATCTAAAGATACAGTTACCATATGACCCAGCAATCCCACTAACTGGGCATATACCCGGAGAAAACCATAATTTAAAAAAACACATGCACCCCAACGTTTATTGGAGCACTATTTACAATAGCCATGACACGGAAGCAACCTAAATGTCCACTGACAGATGAATGGATAAAGAAGATATGGTACATATATACAATGGACTATTACTCAGCCATAAAAAAGAACAAGATAATGCCATTTGCAGTGACATGGATGGACCTAGAGACTGTCATACGGAATGAATTAAGTCAGACAGAGAAATACAAATATTATATGATATCACTTATGTGTAGAATCTAAAAAAATGGTACATGTGAACTTACGTACAAAACAGAAACAGAGTCACATATGTAGAAAACAAATGATTACCAAGGGGGAGAGGGGGAGATAAATTGGGAGACTGGGATTGACGTATACACACTACTAGCTATAAAATAGGTAACTAATAAGGACCTACTGTATAGCACAGTAAACTGCTCAATACTCTGTAATGACCTATATGGGAAAAGAATCTAAAACAGAGTGTATGTATGTATATGTATAACTGATTCACTTTGTTGCACAGCAGAAACTAACACAACATCGTAAATCAACTATACTCCAATAAAAATTAATTAAAACAAAATTTAAAAAATAAAATAAATTTTAAAAATGAAAAAAAAACAAAACACGCCTCCTCTTTTGAACTGAATGTTGCAAACTCACACTTCTAAGCTTCTGGGAGAGATGAGCTTTATTATCATTAGACCTTGCCTCTCAGAGTCACTTGTCTGATGATGTCTGTATTTAAAAGAGTGGGTAACTGACTATTGCTGGTTTTCGCACTGCTTTGGCTGTCTAAATCAAGTCAAGACAAATTATACCTTGGCTGTGTTGGCAATAGTTGGTGCACTTTAGTGAACTATCCTTTGATGGTTGGATTACACTTGCCTTGCTACTTCAATGTAAATGTAATTTGAGAGGCTGTTGCCTGTTCCTCATAAGTGTTGTGACTTGAAGAAGAAAATATGTCACCCTGGCTTGTTGGCTCTACTTGGAAAAGGCATAGAACTGTCACCAGTGAGAAGGAGGAAAATGTTTAATCATCTACATTAAACTCTAAGGACCTACAAGATCTGCTGTGTAAACAAAGTTGAAGTACTTTTTGTTCACTAACTTTTTGCAACTCTAAAATAAGAGGTGCTCTTGGCCCCATTTTTTCATAGTTATTGAAGATTATTGTTTAAAAGAAAAAGTTTCCCCTCAAGAAAAGAATGACTTATCACTTCTGTCACATATCAGAAAAAAAGGCAAAACAAATATCCCATTAAGAAAAGAAATGATGGAAAATGTTCACTATGGGATAAAACTTTATCCTCTGAAAATACATTACACTTGAAATAACTTCTATTTTTAGATGAGGATGACTTTGCACTTAGAAAATAGAGAAATAATAGTAATACAACAAACAGAAATCACTTCCAAAGATCTCTTTAATTAGTCACAGGGAATATGAACATCAACTAAGTTGTGACCCTGAAAAAAGGAAAGTGGATTTTATTTTACTTTCAGCTTCATGGCCATTTAAAATATGGGCTTGGAGAATGTAGTTGCACTTTATATTCAGTGTAGAATATTATTAAGGTTATTTTGTATATGATTATTATAATACCTCAAGATATCAAAAAATAATGCATACCTATTATGAAACATTTTCATTTCTTCATTTAATACTTAAAACAAAAGCAATGACAAAACCCCACGTTGGCATGGGTATTCAGATTGATGTTCAGATTACGATCTTTATCATAAATTATGATTTTTATCTGGTTTCTTTTTAATGAGATAAAGTCATAATGTACTGGCTCAAATCTAGTAGGATTGTTACTTAGGTGGTTATTTTCTGTTCTTGATATTGTTTTTCCTATTACCAGTTTTTCCCATTTCACTTCCATCTGTATTTCAGATTTTAGTAATAGATTATGTGCCAGACATAGTGTTTGTCGATGATGTGAATTTTCATTTCCTTCTGAGCTTTCATGTGTATTTTAGTGAGAAGGTGGGGGAGGTTGTATTGACAGATATAGGCAAGATGCAAATTTGAACCAGATTTCAAATATAATCTTTAAGTTATATTTAGATTTAAAAATTTTATGACTCTAAGAATGGGTGGATATAAAGATAAAAGGAATAGAATAAGTGATAGGCAATAGGAAACAATGGTGTCACATTCACAGATAAAACATTTAGTAATTTCAATGCATTAGAAAATATTATAAAATAATATAAAAAAAGGGAAAAGATACGTGACATACAATGACATGGAGAAGGAAAAATAATAAATTCATGGCGATGCATTAATTTTCTTTGTAAAACAGCATAGATTAGATATGATCACTAAGCTCTAAGCCAGACTGACCAGTAAGCATATATTTGAATTAGGTCATATTTGCTCATTTTGTAATTTTCTCTAAAAGTGCTCTTTGGTGCAGGAACTAGGGTGGGGAACTAATATGTGAGGTTGATTCAGGATTGAATACTGGATGACAGTTCAGTAAAACATTTGAACACAACAGAATTTTAATAAAAGGTAAACACTAAAATGATCAAAGCAGTAAAGTAAGCTTGAAATAGAATTATGTGGGGGACTTCCCTGGTAGTCCAGTGGCTAAGACTCCATACTTCCAATGCAGGGAGCCTGGGTTCAGCCCCTGGTCATGGAACTAGATCCCACATGCTGTAAATAAGAGTTCGCATGCTGCAACTAAGAGTTCGCATGCTGCAAACAAATGATCCGCATGCCACAACTAAAAAATAAAAATAAAAAAATATCCCGTGTGCAGCAACTAAGACCCAGCAAAGACAAATAAATAAATAAAATAAATATTAAAAAAAAGAAATTGAGTTATGTGGACCCAGAGAGTGGGGAGATTTATCTTTTAAAAAGACAGAAAGCTAAAGTTATATTGATGATTGATAAGTGTTGTATGTGCAATGAGATTTTGGTGGGGGTGGATATGACACCACACTTGCTGGAAAGGCTGTTTGTTGACAAGTCCCAAGGTGACTCTGTGAGGGTTAACAGCTAAGGTAGAGAAGAATTAAAGATAAGTGAATCAAAGGAGGGCAAGAAACAGACATTAGTACCTCTCAGATGGGACTTCAATTTGGATATTAACATTGCCAAGAATGACCAGTGTTGGAGAAAAGAGACTCAGGTACTGCATTTGCTAGGGAAGTTATAAATGGATCAGGGGAAATAAAAAATTGTGGTGAAATGATTTGGAAAGGGAGGTAAAATAGGATAGCAACCCTCCCCTCTCGCACACATATATACTGGACAACAGTGTCCTCAAGTTTTGAAATTTTGTTTTATGCATCCAAATATTCCTAATATCTAACTCAGCACTTAGGATAAGTACATTTTCAATGAAATTTAGTTGAATGAATAAATGAAAGCCTTTCAAAACAGCTGAGATAATTAGTGCTTACTATGGGTTATCATTAAACTATACATTTTACATGTGGTCATTAGTACTTTTCATTAAATATTTATAAATTTCCATCTCATCACGTTAGAAATGCATTCCCCCCACCCTTTGTAGTTAGACGTATTATATGACCTGCTGTTGCCAAAATAATGTGAGAAAAATTCTTTAGGGGCCAGAGTGTGATCTATTGCCATCTCTTTCCTTCTGACACAGCTACTAGTAATATTTGAGTTGATGGAGGCACCACAGACTTGTTTCTCTGATTGAGGACAACATGCAATGAAGTCTCTAGCTGCTCTGCAATGGTGGAAGCTCTCTTGTTATTCTATATGCTTACAAGAACGGAGCCCTCAGCCAACTGGCAATAGACATAGAGCATGAAGCAGAAATATATCTCATTGGTATAGGCTACTGGCATTCTGGGATTAAATGTTACTGTCACATAACCTAGCCTATCCTAACATATATGAAAGAGAGCGTCCGCTTACAATGTAAAAGGTGGGTATCAATGCCTTCATCATTACAGATGAGGAAACCAGCTCAATAATGCTAAGGAAGAGTGAAGGAGATGTTGAGGTGTTATTTCATCCTTTATAGCCTGAAATGTTGGCCACCTTGATGACACACTAGTCCAAACATAGTTGTGGAGTTCAGAAGCATATGTTCCAAGGATTCCCGTGACCTAGCTAGAATTCATAACAGTGCCCAGAGCATTAGTAGAATTTCAGCATCACAAGTTCTGAGTGTTTCTGACCAGAAGGATTTGAAATTTCTAAAATGATCATAAAGGACTAACATAAGTATATGTGGATGATATGTACAGATGAGTTGAAAATTAAATACTTAGAAATATTTAGAGAAGAGAAGGAAATGTTCAGAAAAAAGAGTTGCTAACCCTGGATGTCATGACTTAATCGTTTTCTGTAATGTTTAGAAAATAATCCACATCTCACCATTTTATTACATTAAACCAAACAATTATAATCTTGAAAATGTGTAATTTTAAAAGTTCTTAAAAATTCATGGCTACATTTTCCTCCACTTTCTTTATGTTCAAAACTTTACATTTAAAAGTCAGGCTTCTATTTTAGATTTCAGATAGTATATTATCAAAGGAACATAAAACATTTAAATAATCCTTGCTCTCCCTCACAGGTGATTTACATGTCAGACAGTTTTATATGAATCTTCGTACATTAAAAACATGTACATATAGGAGGCCTTATGAGATGGATTCACGTTTATAAACATAGAGAGAAGGATATTAAGGACAGATGTTACAGCTGGATATTGAAAACAAAGCCATAAGAATATAAAACATGTACTTCACTTTTTCATAAAGTTATCTCATTCTCTGGCAAGCAATTTCAATTAGTGACTATTCAACCAAATCCAAGTCACTCAGATATTATAGTTTCTTAACTGAAAATTGACACTGGTAATGAGACTTTGGTCTCCAAGTGATTGATTTGTGATCATACTTATGCCATACTCTTAGTTAAGGCTCAATAAATAGATGTCAAAAAAACACAGGAAAATGAAAATAACTTTTATAATTTGAGGAAATTCTCCCTTTTTCATATTATCCTTTCTAACACTGTAAATTAAGTAAATCTTCAATTGAATCACTGAGAGTAAGGCTTAGTTTCAGGTAAAAGGATTTATACTGTATCCTTACTTAATTCTTTTCTACAATCCTCAGGATCCAATTCCTGGAAGGAGCTAAAAGCAAAACTCAGCTATTGGAATTGTCTTTGCAAACTGTCTCCCAAACAAGCCAGGATTCTGAATGCTGATACTGATTGCCATCTAAAGGGATCTTCAAGGAGAAATAGTAATGCTCTCATAAATTCTAGCGTCTTTCTATGACAGCTCAAGATACTTGCTAGAATTCCTGCTTCACGGTATACCTAGTGAAAGTTAATATAAAAATATAAGAATATAAAAATAATGCAAATAAATTTCAATAACATTTAAAATTCTTTTGGTCTAATGCTAGTGGTCATATAAAAGTTACTGTTGTACTTCTTTGAAATTCTAAAAGGTGGCCATATACTACCATAATTAAAATGTTAAATAATAAAATAATTCATTATCAATCATACTTAAAGAAGAAATACTATTTAATGGTAAAGAAAAATATGACTTTCATCCTCATACATAAAAAACAAAACCTGGGCTTCCCTGGTGGCGCAGTGGTTGAGAGTCCGCCTGCCGATGCAGGGGACACGGGTTCGTGTCCCGGCCCGGGAAGATCCCACATGCCGGGGAGCGGCTGAGCCTGTGAGCCATGGCCACTGAGCCTGCGCGTCCAGAGCCTGTGCTCCGCAACGGGAGAGGCCACAACAGTGAGAGACCCGTGTACCGCAAAAAACAAAAAACAAAAAAACCTTAGTTTTGGAAAATTAGCAAAATGTGGTAAAGCAAGATAATAATATATTAACATGTTTATTAATGTCCAGAAAAGTAATGGAAACAAGGTTACAGGGAATAAGGAGAGGAACATCTTCTAACTGCTGGAAAGAATGCCTTGGTATCTTTTTAAAGCATGCATGTTTTATAATGGCTATTATCTTGGTCATGTTTTTAAGCACACAACTATCACTTGTGGTAAGATCAGTAAAAAAAGCAAGCTCTCTTAGGTTTTGCATAAGCTAAAAGCAATTGAACCAAACATCCCATAATTATGTATGAGATTTTAAAAATATTTTTCAAATCTATAACAACTTAGTTTAATGAAACTCAAGTTACAATCAAATGGAGAAATCTGATAAAATAACAACCACCTTATCTCTTTGAACTACTTTGCTCATTGTTCTTCTCATATATTAATTAGATTACAAAGATTTTTCTTGTAGAAATTACTGAAGAGAAAGTAGACAGAAACTAATAACACTCATAGTATGAAATATGAGAATATATATGTCTTGGTTGTTAGATGCCTGTACTTGCAAAGGAGCTAGAACTCTTGAGGTGTTATATTTGTTGTATTAGCTCTTTACTCAGTTATCTCCACTGCACGGCTTCCTTTTTTATTTTTATTTATTTTATTTAGCTTTCTAAGGTTTAAAATGTAGATGTGGAGAGAGAGAGAGACAGAGAGCACTGTAGTTTAGCACAAGATCAAATCAATGTGTTGCAGGTTAAAACAAAGCAAGGGAGAAATCAGTGGTTTAAAATTGTATCCTGGTTACTAAAAATACTTTATTTTCCTTAGAAATAGGTTACTTATGGTGAACTGCGAAGAAAAAGTGACCTAAATAAGATTCACGATGCTTGCATCATTTATTTATTTATTCCTTAACCATTTAGAAACATCTAATAATGATCACTATTGGTTGTTGAGAACTTACTGTGTGTCAGATGCTTTATATCTAAGGGTTATAACTACCAAGCATGGCAGCTACTGCCAGTCTCATTAGACTGATAAAATAACTTCAGGTTTACGTATGCTATGTAACTTGTCCCAGCTCTTAGAGTTGGTATGTGCTGCAGCTGGGATTTGGGCACAGGTTTGTCTGATTTCAATTCTGTACTCTTTTCTACTGTACCATGCTGGACATTAGTCACAAGGAAATTTTGCTCAAATTCTAATAGGAAGGAAAGCATAAAAATTTAAGGAAGAAAAATTGTGTTGGTATAGAAGAAAAAGCACAGACCTCTGAAATTTGGCCTGTAAATCATGTGAACACAGTATTAGAAATGATTCTCATGTCACACATCACATGTCACACACATAATGCAATATGTAGTCAAAATTCTAGCTCAAATTCATAAATATATGTATACATGAGAGGTTAAAAATCAGTGGATCACCCTATACATGAATCAGTCTTGCAATAAATCACTGCAAGAAGAGTAATCTGGAATAACAATTCCTGGTCATTTTTAGCACTATGAAAACATTGAAAATCTTAAAAAGAATAACTGGCAGTATTTTTGAAACTGTACTCACTGATCCAAAAGTACTTTATTTTTCCTTTATCTACTTGTTAATCTCTTATACATTCTGATACAAGTTCTAATATTCTAATGGGGTGGCAGTGACCTTGATTTCTGAGCAGGTGACTGTGAGCTGCCATAAATCTTGGAATTACAGAAAGAGAGAAGTAAAACAGTATATTTGGTATCTGTTTAATACTTACATGAAATAGTCTTATTTTATTTTTATACTCAGAAAAGTTGAGGCACAGAGAGAAAGTCAAGGACATGACTAAGGTCTCATAACTATTAAACATCTGAAGCTAGGTTTAGTCCATATCTACCTATCCATATCAAGCTACGCTTACTACACTGTTGAGTCCCTTCAAAGATAATATCCTCAACTCCTCCAATAAAATTAAACAAATAAGCAAACAAAATATAAGAGAAAGATAGAGAGCCAAAGAATATAGAAATAGATGACTGATCACTTTCCTCTTTTGCTGTCCTCTCTGGATCTCTCTACCTGTTCTGTGAAATTCGACACCAAGGGTCACTGCCAGCATCAGGGTACACATTTTAAATAATAATTATTTAAGATAGCTTAAAGAAAACTTCTTGATAATTTTGACTGCAAACATAGATTTCTCAGTGTAATAAGGCAATGGCTAGATTTTGATGATACCTTTGGTTGATTTTTAAAATACCCATCTATTTGCAATAAAATCATTACCCCAACTCTGCTGTTTCCTGTAAAGTCTTTAACATTAAAATTTACAGTATATATTCTGTAACAAGCATATGATTTGCAGAAGAAAAAGAATAAATTTTCTTTTTTCTGTTAGCTTCTTTGACAGTAGACAAGAAATGTACTTTCCATTTGGTCCTGATCACTAGGAAGCTTAGAACTAACTGTTGGGCTTCTGTCTTTTACTATCTTTGTGTGTGTGTGTTTATGTGGGTGCATGTATTTTTATTCTAATATACCAAAGATAATTTTAGCACTTGGTTTATACAAACAAACATGCAAAATAAATATGTGAGAAATATCTGGTGTCATAACAGATGCCCATTTTTTAAACATTCTTTGTTAATGTATTTTATTAAAAGATGTCTTAAGACAGCTCACTTTTTTCTCTCTTCCTCATTGATACAATTAACTCAAGGTTATGTATATACTAAATTCTCCTTATATTAGCTTTCCTCTTTCTTCTTCTCTAAAGGTTTAGAAACTGTGTTTATTTTTTTTTAACATCTTTATTGGGGTATAATTGCTTTACAATGGTGTGTTAGTTTCTGCTTTATAACAAAGTGAATCAGTTATACATATACCTATGTTCCCATATGTCTTCCCTCTTGCGTCTCCCTCCCTCCCACTCTCCCTATCCCACCCCTCCAGGCTGTCACAAAGCAAAACTGTGTTTATTATAAAGACATTTTAGAGATTTTTACTATATCATCCTAAAAGATATTCTTGTGCCATCACTACTATTATCTGACAGTGAACTAAGTTTGCATGTTTTGCTGCGGCACCATAGCTGCAATTAATCTTAAGTAGAATATATATGGTGGCTTCAGTTTAATTCTTAATGGGTTATACTGTACATAATAAAATCACCACAAAGAGTTGATAAGCAGCATTTAATTAGCAGATGACAGCCTGATCTTAAAGACTGCAATATCTAATTTCCCAAAGACATAAATATTCTTGTGAAAAATATAAAAAACATAGGAAAAACATAACGTGGATTACTTATTTAGACTGTTTAAGCACAGACCACAGGGACAAATGGAGGGGAGTTTATTGATATTTGAAGTATTCACGGACAGTAGTGGCTAAGAGCAGGTAAAGCATCTGATTTCCTGTGCTCAACTCCTATCTTCTCTATCTTAGCCTGGGTTGCCCAGATAGCATAACCTGAAGCAAAGATTTCAGCACCGCTACCTTATTAAAAAAATTGAAGTGAGGAAAAAACAAAATGAATCAAAGAAACAGGGAGAGTAAATATATGAATGTGTTACTAAGCTGGCCATCACTGTCAAACATAACTCAAATTCATGAGATTAACTTCCAAAAGATAAAATAAACAAGCTTTTCTCAAGACACTTACTCCTGGGATTCAAAGATTTATCTTTGGCTCTAATCTCTGAGGATTAAATATCACCTCCTGGATTGTGATTTAATTTTCATTTCTGGGTTGCATGTGTGGAGGCCCTGAATAGATCCACATATCTCACTCATCAGGGAACAAGAGAGTGCCAAAATAGGAGACCAATGGTGTTCAGAATATCTATAAAATGAGACACTGATGGGTTCTACTTCATGAATCTTTTCAGAATCTACACAGAATGTGTTACCACAGTAGCAGCTTAGTATGGAACAAACAGTCCAAGGTTCCAGAGATAATGAGGTTGAGGTGATCTGCAATAACATATGAGAAGCATCTATCTGACTGACCAGTTCTCAGATCTCAGATCTATTGATGCTCACCCTAATATCCAGGTACTTAATACAACATGGTACTTCCATAGTTGTAAGATGTCCTTACCTCTTCCCAAAGAGGTGAGATACAGGTCTGGTTGGTCACAGAATCTTATTTAAGAACAATATCTCCTTTAAGCCAATTCATCTGTGAAGCAGACCTGATTTTATGTTTATTCTACATCGATTGTTCACAGGAAATACTCCCAGAAGGCTGTTTAGGTGTAACCTTGAGGGAGAAATGCAAATGAAATAGAGGTTAGGTGATATGGGATTTCTGGCCACCAGTTCATCTAATTTTTCATGCTTTCTACATCTGCTCAGCTCAGATCCCTTGTACCATTTCCATCATACAATGGGTTACTGCTTCACACACACGAAATTACAACTTGCCTGGTCTAATAATACCCAGGTTAGGATAACTAGATGTCCTTACATAGGCATAGGATGTCTGGCTACTATGGCCTCGTAGTATATTAGGAATTATTTTTTCAATGATGGTTAATTTCTCAAATGTAGAAAGCTTGAGCTTGCTCTATAGCCTAGGATTCTACATGTCAATTTTCCTGCTGGAGTGTGTCAGAAATTCAATATAGCATCCTAAATATACCAGATACATCTAGTACTATCACATCTCTGGGTCACATATTTTGAGTTACAAAGCAGCTTGCATCAGAGTCTTAACTCACTACAGAATACTTCCTTGCTCGTGGCCGTACCAAAACCTGCACTTTTTGGAGTTACCCAATAAAGGATCATAACAGTATTCTAAAACATGTTAAATGCTGCCTCAAAAATCCAAAGAGGCCCACCAAGCACTGTGATTAGGAAATGTGAGGTGTAATAAATTTTTAATCATCTTAGAAAGAATATTCTGATATGTTCCAGTTGACGTGAACCCCCTAAAAGATTCACTTATATGGCAGGCTCCTATATCTTCAACAGGATTTTCTTTCACCTTCTGGCATTCTGGTGTCTTACTAGGGCATACAGAACACTTGTTAGTTCCATATCATTGAGTTCAATTAGCTTGATACATCATTATAGCAGACCAGCATGATGTTCTGCAGCATAGCAAGGGGATCAGTTTTCCTGCAGAGCATGTCATGAACGTGAGCATGAGTGTTAACACAGCCCTGGGGGCAATCAGTGAATGTATACTGCTGCTCCTACTATGTGATGACAAACTGTTCTTGTTTCTCCCTATTGTCAGGAATCAAGAAGTATGCAATTGCCAAATAAATTCCTGTGTGCCAAGTGTCAGAGTTGTGCGGTACTGCACCAATAAAAATACCACATCATGGGCTTCCCTGGTGGCGCGGTGGTTGAGAGTCCGCCTGCCGATGCAGGGGACACGGGTTCATGCCCTGGTCCGGGAAGATCCCACATGCCGCGGAGCGGCTGGGCCTGTGGGCCATGGCTGTTGAGCCTGCGTGTCCGGAGCCTGTGCTCCGCAGCGGGAGAGGCCACGGCAGGGAGAGGCCCGCGTATGGAAAAAAAAAAAAAAAAAAAAAGAAAAAAAAGAAAAAAAAAAAAAATACCACATCATGCATGTAGTTGCAGTCGGGGCTACACCCTGGGTAAGTGTAACATAGTCAGTCCATAGTCATCTACCAATCAGGATCAATTTTTTAATTGATTTTTTTTTCAGCAGCCCAGTAGGTGAATTGAATGGGGATATCACAGGAACCACTATCCCTGCATTGTTTAAGTATTTGATTGTGGTGCTTATCATTGTAATTCCTCCTGCAATATAGTATGGCTTCTTATATATCCTCCAAAAGAGAGGAGGGCTTCTGCTTTTCTTTTTCTTAACCATAATGGCTTGTAATCCACAGACAATAAATCCATGTGAAGATTCTGCCAGGTAAGTATTTCACATTCAGTTATCCACTTGGGGACCATGGAAATAACTGTAGGGTAGTCATGAGGACATGGTGGATTCACTGAATTGTGAGACAGTGAGACAAACCTGAGCTAAAACTCCATCTATCACCTGGTATCCAAAGCTTCCACTCATGGTATTTCAGACTCAGTTTACAATCCTTACCAAATAGTCCTTAAAATATCTGTCATTCCTCTTTCTCAAAACACAGTTATCCTAGCATTAAGTAAGTCCCTTTTGGAAAAATAAGAGGAACATTTATCTAATTTACTTGCGGTGATTCTACAATGTCCATTCTCAAGGAGACCTAGATTCCCCTTCAATCAATGGCTTCTGGGTCTGTGAACTGACTTAAGTCTGGAATTTTTGTGAGGAACCCTAATTTTCCATTTTGCTGGCTGATGTCAGTTATCAGTTCACAAGACCTCATTTTATTTATTTTATTATGTAGTTCACATAACACACTATTCTGCTTATCATCTATCTTTCCTCTAGGACACTAAGATTTATTTGCCATCATCACAGATACCTGTGTATCAAGACACCCTGATTTCTACTCTAGCAATATCACCTATCAGAGTAGTTAAATATATCTTGTCTCTAAATATTAAGCACTGTCACCTATATTCTTCCATTCTAGAATCCTATTATTCCTACTTGTCCTGGAAAGCACAGTTTCATGGCAACATTTCCTACTGTCATTCAAGTCCTATGCGGGATAGGAACATTATGTTTCTTACGGTGTTTGTTCCTTCTTCATGCCCTGAAAAAGCATTTTTCCATATTGCCTCAGTGAAGGAAATGGTCTCTGGCAACACTTTGGGAAAATAAATTAATGGTGCATTCTTAAGTTGCACATAGAAATCTATTCTTAACACTGCCAGTTTCTTGAGTATTTCTTTCCTCCTTCATATCTTGGCAGGGAAGTACTGACATCCCCACATAATTTTCTGTAGGCTATCATTATGTCCAAGCTTTGAAGAATTAACTCAACAAATTATGAGGACTGACTCTACTTCTTGACAGAACACTGACTTTCAATTTAGGAGTGAATGCTTCAAACTCAATAAATTCTCATTTATTATAATGTTTGCTTTGGTGTGCTGGCCAGTTCTCCACTCAAGACTGTTTGATTTTCCCAACTTTGGCAGTGTTGGTTGATACCTCACAGCTGCATCTGTTTCTGAGAACTGCCCATGGCCACAGGGAGTTACGTCAAACAAATTCCTCTCCCTCTAGGGGTCAGCCCACATCAAATGATTGGTCTGTGAAGAAATTCAAAGGTCTTTTCCCTTGATTCAACTCCAGACAACTTTGATAGTCACTCAACTCCAGAGCTCCTTGAGGCACTGAGACCGCCTCTTCAAGTGCAGCACAGCAGTTCAGCTTCTCCCTTTGCCTAAACCTGTGTTCCACAGCCTTTGTAAGTGCTACTTCCAAGACTGGTCCTCAGTAAAACTTTTGCATGCAATCTCTATCTCAGAGTCTGTTTTCCAGGGAAGTCAATCTAAGATGCCTGCCAGGCCTTATACTCTTTTACCCTGCTCTGACACTTCAAAGATCCACTACACAATTATCCCCCAATTCCTACCCTGTACATATTAATCAGGTCCTACAATTCCAATTTGTGATTAAATAACTTTCTCCAGTGGGAATTACTGAATTTTCATGCTTTGTAATAAGCCTAGAAACAGTAAGTGTTGGTGGGGCAGCTGCTGAAGAGCACAAACAGTATTTGGGGAGGCATTTGCCTCTGAGGTGCATGTGTTCCAAACTAGGAAAACACTTTCTTCTGTCACAGGAGAGGAACTATTTCTGCCCTTGTTCAGAGGAAAACAGAGTTCAAGATTCTCACTCCAGTCCACACAAATGTCCCCATTCCAATTCTTGAAATTTTGCTCTTTTCCAACCAAAGTCCTGAACTAAATAGAAGAGATCTCTCAAGGCAACATATTTGGTCTCCTTTGTAGCTCTGTCACGCTTAAAATCAAATCTGGGGTCTGATTTTCTGCAGAGTGTCCTATACTCATAGATGTTAAGGCTCTGCATAAGTGAAGCCATAGAGGCCCTCTGGCTTTCACAGAGTGCCTCAAGTTGGTAATTGGCTGCTCTAAGCCTATCACTTTCTCTTTTAAAGCTTCCAATATCATTAACAAAAGCCAGCCCAATTCACAGTCCCTATAATTATTATTGTCCCCATACCATATAAGCATACAGCCACTGCACATCCTAAAGTCTTATCTTCCACCTGCACCTTATCCCAATTAACCACATGGGAAAGCCTTAGTAATCATGATGTCACGGCCTGCCAGAGCTAATCACCAGCCCCTCTTAACACTAGCACTGGGATTCTTATTACTGTGAGAATGGTCAGTAATGCAGTATCAATTCATTACCCTAAGGGTTCGCTTTCTGGGGCCATTTCTGATACCAACTGTTTTAGACTGAGTTTCTTAGAGCCTGAAGCAAAGGCTTATGTGTTAATTCTTTATTCAACAGCAGAATCCTGGGAAGCGGGGGTGAGGGCAAGGGGAAGTGAGGCAGAGAAGAAGGGAAAGCTGATAAGTGGTGCACTCCCAAGCTGACCGCTACATTGTATTAAGTGTGATTGATTGTTTGATCTCATGGGAGTATCTCCCAAGAAGCCTTATTAATGACTGCTTCTTAGGACAGGCTATGCATGGGAGTGGAATGGAGAAGAATTTATTCTCTTCTTTCAGCTATTTTCTGTTGGTCAAAGATCCACCTTCAAGGTTATAATCTCTTCTCACTTCCAGGCTACTTAGGTGTAGGCACCAAATGGTCCCATGGTGTCTTTTTTTTTGCGGTACGCGGGCCTCTCACTGTTGTGGCCTCTCCCGTTGCGGAGCACAAGCTCCGGACGCGCAGGCTCAGCGGCCATGGGTCACGGACCCAGCCGCTCCGCGGCATGTGGGATCTTCCCAGACCGGGGCATGAACCCGTGTCCCCTGCATCGGCAGGCGGACTCTCAACCACTGCGCCACCAGGGAAGCCCCCCATGGTGTCTTTTGCCTCAGAATCAACAGGGAATTTGGGCAAAGGATGAAAGCTGTGCATTGATTCCATCATGAAAGGAATGATAATGCTGTAGCCATTTGAATTCGGTCAGAATTCACATAAAGAGGATCTCTGTGGCTGTGGCCCAGGATGCAAAATTAGTCAAAGGCCTCTGGAATAGGTGAAGCAAAGAAGTTATGAAGGGAAACAAATGGTATCTGATAAAACTACTTACTAGCTTTGTGACCATTTAAAACTTACATTTTCCCTTTCACTCATTTACTTCCTCTATAGCATGGAGCTAATAGTTATATAATATTAACTGCATGCTCTATGAATTATGATATCTTATTTGTAAATATTTTTTCACAGTTCTTGGACCATATAGTAAAGTATTATTTATTATTTCTGTTTTCATGAAGAAAAATTCTTGTAACCTAAATAAAAACTTGAAATATCCCTAGGTATTATTTAACCTTCTTATAAAGCACTGAGTATCAGGAAAATACTGCTAGAGGTATTTGGATGTGAGAGAAATATTAGTAAAATATTGATCCTGAATATGGTTTCTTATTTTAATTTAAAAAGAGAGATAACTAACTTGCAAGACAACCAATACAAAAGAAAAGAATTTTTCATCTCTTATCATAGAAAGACACAACCATACCTTTTTCTAGATGTAGTTTAGACTAGAAATGATTGTAAACTAGTATGCTTAGGGACCCTTTCAAGATTAAGACACCTACTCATATGCACATTATCGTAGAGATGAAATGGTTTTGCCTTCTTGGTATATAGTACATATTCTTTCTCGTCCTATCAGCAACATAATTTACTCATAGCAAACACCTGTGCTATAATTGGGTTAAGTCATTTTGGAAAGATAACCTTAGCCTCGGACCACAGTTGGGATGTGATGCTAGTCTGGCTAATCCATGTGTTCAGTTTCTTATGGTGATTGACTCAGGAAGGGTCACATGACCTGAGTCAGTCCAATGTGGATCAATCTCAAGATCTGTCAGAAACATTACAGATCAGGGTTGTTAAGAATACCGATGTGAGCCTGAAGATGTTATGCATACCTTTCCTCTATGTTGGAAATTTCTGTCTGAATTATGCTAACAAAGGGAAGCAGAGCCACTCCCTCTTGTGAGAACACCAGAATCACAACTAGCTGCTGGACAGTCATTGACAGGAAGACACTGGAACTCACAAAAAAGACATCCCACATCCAAAGACAAAGGAGAAGCCACAATGAGATGGTAGGAGGGGCGCAATCACAGTAGAATCTAATCCCATAACTGCTGGGTGGGTGACTCACAGACTGAAGAACACTTATACCACAGAAGTCCACCCACTGGAGTGAAGGTTCTGAGCCCCATGTCAGGTTCCCAACCTGGGGGTCTGGCAACGGGAGGAGGAATTCCTAGAGAATCACACTTTGAAGGTTAGCAGAATTTGATTGCAGGACTTCGACAGAACTGGGGGAAACAGAGATTCCACTCTTGGAGGGCACACACAAAGTAGTGTGTGCACCAGGACCAAGGAGAAGAAGCACTGACCCCAGATGAGACTGAACCAGACCTATCTGCTAATGTTGGAGGGTCTCCTGCAGAGGTGGGCGGTGGCTGTGGCTCACTGTGGGGACAAGGACACTGGCAGCAGAAGATCTGGGAAATACTCCTTGGCCTGAGCCTTCCCAGAGTCCACCATTAGCCCCACCAAAGAGCCCAGGTAGGTTCCAGTGTTGGGTTGCCTCAGGCCAAACAACCAACAGAGAGGAAACCCAGCCCCACCCATCAGCAGTCAAGTGGATTAAACTTTTACTGAGCTCTGCCAGCCAGAGCAACAGTCAGCTCTACCCACCACCATTCCCTCCCATCAGGAAACTTGCACAAGCCTCTTAGATAGCCTCATCCACCAGAGGGCAGACAACAGAAGCAAGAAGAACTACAACTCTGCACCTGTGGCACAATAAAACACATTCACAGAAAGACAAGATGAAAAGGCAGAGGGCTATGTACCAGATGAAGGAACAAGATAAAACCCCAGAAAAACAACTAAATGAAGTGGAGATAGGCAACCTTCCAGAAAAAGAATTCAGAATAATGATAGTGAAGATGATCCAGGACCTCAGAAAAAGAATGGAGGCAAAGATCGATAAAATGCAAGAAATGTTTAACAAATACCTAGAAGAATTAAAGAACATACAAAAAAGAGATGAACAATACAATAACTGAAATGAAAAATACACTACAAGGAATCAATAGCAGAATAACTGAGGCAGAAGAACGGATAAGTGACCCAGAAGACAGAATGGTGGAATTCACTGCTGCAGAACAGAATAAAGAAAAAAGAATGAAAAGAAATGAAGACAGACTAAGAGACCTCTGGGACACATTAAAAGCAACAACATTCACATTATAGGGGTCCCAGAAGGAGAAGAGAGAGAGAAAGCACCCGAGAAAATATTTGAAGAGATTATAGTAGAAAACTTCCCTAACATGGGAAAGGAAATAGCCACCCAAGTCCAGGAAGTGCAGAGAGTCCCACCCACACAGGATAAACCCAAAGAGAAACACACCGAGACACATAGTAATCAAACTGGCAAAAATTAAAGACAAAGAAAACTTATTGAAAGCAGCAAGGGAAAAATGACAAAAAATATACAAGGGAACTCCCATAAGGTTAACAGCTGATTTCTCAGCAGAAACTCTACAAGCCAGAATGGAGTGGCATGATATACTTAAAGTGATGAAAGGGAAGAACCTACAACCAAGATTACTCTACCCGGCAAAGATATCATTCAGATTCGATGGAGAAATCAAAAGCTTTATAGACAAGCAAAAGCTAAGAGAATTCAGCACCACCAAAGCAGCTCTACAACAAATGCTAAAGGAACTTCATTAAGTGGGAAATACAAGAGAAGAAAAGAACCTACAAAAACAAACACAAGGGCTTCCCTGGTGGCGCAGTGGTTGGGAGTCTGCTTGCCAATGCAGGGGACACGGGTTCGTACCCCGGTCCGGGAAGATCCCACATGCCGCACAGTGGCTGGGCCCGTGAGCCATGGCCACTGAGCCTGCACATCTGGAGCCTGTGCTCCACAACGGGAGAGGCCACAACAGTGAGAGGCCCGCGTACCACAAAAAAAAAAAAAAACAATTAAGAAAATGGTAATAGGAACATACATGAATGGATTAAATGCTCCAACCAAAAGACACAGACTTGCTGAATGGATACAAAAACAAGACCCATATATATGCTGTCTACAAGAGACCCACTTCAGACCTAGGGACACATACAGACTGAAAGTGAGGGGATGCAAAAAGATATTCCATGCAAATGGAAATCAAAAGAAAGCTGGAGTAGTAATACTTATATCAGATAAAATAGACTTTAAAATAAAGAATGTTACAGGAGACAAGGAAGGACACTACATAATGATCAAGGGATCAATCCAAGAAGAAGATATAACAATTATAAATATATATGCGCCCAACATAGGAGCACCTCAATACATAAGACAACTGCTAACAGCTATAAAGGAGGAAATCGACAGTAACACAATAATAGTAGGGGACTTTAACACCTCACTTACACCAATGGACAGATCATCCAAAATGAAAATAAATAAGGAAACAGAACCTTTAAATGACACAATAGACCAGATAAATTTAATTGATATTTATAGGACATTCCATCCAAAAACAGCAGATTACACTTTCTTCTCAAGTGCACACAGAACAGTCTCCAGGATAGATCACATCTTGGGCCACAGATCAAGCCTCAGTCAATTTAAGAAAATTGAAATCATATCAAGCATCTTTTCTGACCACAACACTTTGAGATTAGAAATCAATTACAGAGTAAAAACGTAAAAAACACAAACACATGGAGGCTAAACAATACGTTACTAAATAACCATAGATCACTGAAGAAATAAGAGAGGAAATCAAAAAATACCTAGAGACAAATGACAATGAAAACATGATGATCCAAAACCTATGGGACACAGCAAAACAGTTCTAAGAGGGAAGTTTATAGCTATACAAGCCTACCTCAAGAAACAAGAAAAATCTCAAATAAACAATCTAACCTTACACCTAAAGGAACTAGAGAAAGAAGAACAAACAAAACCCAAAGTTAGCAGAAGGAAAGAAATCATAAAGATCAGAGCAGAAATAAATGAAATAGAAACAAAGAAGATAATAGCAAAGATCAATAAAAGTAAAAGCTGGTTCTTTCAGAAGGTAAACAAAATTGATAAACCATTAGCCAGACTCATCAAGAAAAAGAGGGAGAAGACTCAAATCAATGAAATTAGAAATGAAAAAGGAGAAGTTACAACAGACACCACAGAAATAAGCATCCTAAGAGACTACTACAAGCAACTCTATGCCAATAAAATGGACAACCTGGAAGAAATGGACAAATTCTTAGAAATGTATAACCTTCCAAGACTGAACCAGGAAGAAATAGAAAATATGAACAGACCAAACACAAGTAATGAAATTAAAACTGTGATTAAAAATCTTCCAACAAACAAAAGTCCAGGAACAGATGGCTTCACAGGTGAATTCTATCAAACATTTAGAGAAGAGCTAACACCCATCCTTCGCAAACTCTTCCAAAAAATTGTGGAGGAAGGAATACTCCCAAACTCATTCTACGAGGCCACCATCACCCTGATAACAAAACCAGACAAAGATACTACAAAAAAATTACAGACCAATATCACTGAAGAATACAGATGCAAAACTCCTCAACAAAATACTAGCAAACAGAATCCAACTACACATTAAAAGGATCATACACCATGATCAAGTGGAATTTATCCCAGGGATGCAAGGATTCTTCAATATACGTAAATCAATCAATGTGATACCACCATATTAACAAATTGAAGAATAAAAACCATATGATCGTCTCAATACATGCAGAAAAAGCTTCAGACAAAATTCAACACCCATTTATGGTAAAAACTCTCCAGAAAGTGGGCATAGAGGGAACCTACCTCAACATAATAAAGGCCATATATGACAAACCCACAGCAAACATCATTCTCAATGGTGAAAAACTCAAAGTATTTCCTCTAAGATCAGGAAAAAGACAAAGATATCCACTCTCACCACTGTTATTCAACATAGTTTTGGAAGTCCTAGCCATTGCAATCAGAGAAGAAAAAGAAATAAAAGGAATACGAATTGGAAAAAAAGAAGTAAAACTGTCACTGTTTGCAGATGACATGATACTATACATAGAAAATTCTTAAGATGCTACCAGAGAACTACTAGAGCTAACCAATGAATTCAGTAAAGTAGCAGGATACAAAATAATGCACAGAAATCTCTTGCTTCCCTATACACTAATGATGAAATATCTGAAAGGGAAAGTAAGGGAACACTCCCATTTACCATTGTAACAAAAAGAATCAAATACCTAGGAATAAACCTACGTAGGGAGACAAAAGACCTGTATGCAGAAAACTATAAGACACTGATGAAAGAAATTAAAGATGATACAAACAGATAGAGAGATATACCATGTTCTTGGATTGGAAGAATCAATATTGTGAAAATGACTGTACTACCCAAAGCAATCTACAGATTCAATGCAATCCCTATCAAATTACCAACGGCATTTTTTACTGAACTCTAATTAAAAAATCTTAAAATTTGTATGGAAACAAAAAGACCCTGAATAGCCAAAGCAGTTTTGAGGGAAAAAAACGCATCTGGAGGAATCAGACTCTCTGACTTCAGACTATATTACAAAGCTACAGTAATCAAGACAATATGGTACTGGCACAAAAACAGAAACATAGATCAATGGAACAAGTTAGAAAGCCCAGAGATAAACCTATGCACCCATGGTCAACTAATCTATGTCAAAGGAGGCAAGGATATACAATGGAGAAAAGACAGTCTCTTCAGTAAGTGGTGCTGGAAAACTGGACAGCTACATGTAAAAGAATGAAGTTAGAACACTCCCTAACACCATACACAAAAATAAACTAAAAATGGATTAGAGACCTAAATCTAAGACCGGACACTATAAAACTCTTAGAGGAAAACATAGGAAGAACACTTTTTGACATAAATCATAGCAAGATCTTTTTTGATCCACCTCGTAGAGTAATGGAAATAAAAACAAAAATAAACAAATGGGACCTAATTAAACTTCAAAGTTTTTGCACAAAAAAGGAAACCATAAACAAGAGGAAAAGACACCCCTCAGAATGGGAGAAAATATTTGCAAACGAATCAACGGATAAAGGATTAATCTCCAAACTTTATAAACAGCTCATGCAGCTCAATATTAAAAAAACAAACAACACAATCCAGGAATGGGCAGAAGACCTAAATAGACATTTTTCCAAAGAAGACATACAGATGGTCAAGAAGCACATGAAAAGCTGCTCACCATCACTAACTATTAGAGAAATGCAAATCAAAACTACAATGAGGTATCACCTCACACCAGTTAGAATGGACATCATCACAAAATCTACAAACAGCAAATGCTGGAGAGGGTGTGGAGAAAAGGGAACCCTCTTGCACTGTTGGTGGGAATGTAAATTGATACAGCCACTATGGAGAACAGTATGGAGGTTCCTTAAAAAACTAAAAATAGAATTACCATATGATCCAGCAATCCCACTACTGGGCATATACCCAGAGAAAAACATAATTCAAAAAGACACATGCACCCCAATGTACACTGCAGCACTATTTACAATAGCCAGGTCATGGAAGCAGCCTAAATGCCCATCAGCAGACGAATGGATAAAGAAGGTGTGGTACATATATACAGTGGAATATTAGCCATAAAAAGGAACGAAATTTGGTCATTTGTAGAGACGTGGATGGATCTAGAGACTGTCATACAGAGTGAAGTAAGTCAGAAAGAGGAAAACAAATATCGTATATTAATGCATATATGTGGAACCTAGAAAAATGGTACAGATGAACTGGTTTGCAGGGCAGAAATTGAGACACAGATGTAGAGAAGAAACGTATGGACACCAAGGGGGGGAAAGCGACAGGGGGGTGGGGGTGGTGGTGTGATGAATTGGGTGATTGGCATTGACATGTATACACTGATGTGTATAAAATTGATGAAAAAATAAAAAAAGGGAAGCAGAGTCCAATTTTGACCAAAAGGAAACAATACTGGGGGGGGGGGATTTTGAGGACAATGTTGGAGGCCTAGTTCCAACCATATTTGAAGCTTTCATTATTCTCAGACCATTTGATTATCACTACTACTACTATTAATACTACTGGTACTACTTTGATTTAGTCTTCCGTTACTTGCAATCAGATGTGTATTGGTTCATTTGTTGTATATTTTGGTTCATTAGTTTTAATAAACGTACTGTAGTTACAGGAGATGTTAACAGTAGGTAGCATTTCTGTGGGGTGTATAGAAACTCTGTACTATCTTTGCAACTTTTCTGTAAATTTAAAACTAATCTAGAATTTAAAAAAATATTTTAAAAAGTATCATATATAATACAAATCTGCTTTGCTATGTCACACTGCCCACGAGGATGTAGATCCTCTCACTAATTAAGTCAAGAAGGTCAAAGACAAGCATTTCTCTAATATTCACACTTGGGGAACCTCTGCTTCCTGAATGTACAGATAGAAAATTTTCAAAACACAAGTCAATATGGTCAGTTTTGGGTGAAACCTTTTCAGTGAAGGGGAGATGAAAGAGAATGAAAAGATAGCATTTCAGTCAGCCATTCTGATTTATGACTGGTAAACAGTGGTCAGCTTTATATCTTGGTTTTCTAGTCATTCTAATGTCTGCTCTACTTATACTATAAAATACTATAACTAGAAGTAGTTTATTTTTATTTTCTCTGTCAATCTCCTATCAATCAAGATATATGGGCATAAATCTGGAGAGAATCATAATTCAAAAAGATATACGCAACCCAATGTTCACTGTAGCACTATTTACAGTAGCCAAGACATGGAAGCAACCTACACATCCATTGATAGATGAATGGATAAAGAAGATGTGGTATATTTATGCAAAAGAATATTACTCAACTATAAAAAAAGGATGAAATACTGTCATTTGCAGCAACATAGATGGAGTTAGAGATTATTATACTAAGTGAAGTAAGCCAGACAGAGAAAGACAAATATCCTGTGATATTGCTTATGTGTAGAATCTTAAAAAAAAAAAAAAAAGATACAAATGAACTTATATACAAAACAGAAACAGACCCCTGGACATAGAAAACAAACTTATGGTTACCAAATGGTAAAGGGCGGGGGAGGATAGGAGTTTGGGATTAGCAGATACAAACTACTATATATAAAATAGATAAACAACAAGGTCCTACTATGCAGTACAGGGAACTCTACTCAATATCTTGCAATAACCTATAAGGGTAAAGAATCTGAAAAAAAAAAGATATATATGTATGTGTAAATGAGTCACTTCGCTGTACATCTGAAACTAACACAACATTGTAAATCAACTATACTTCAATAAAAATAAATTAATTTTAAAAACCTGGTATTAATCAAGGCTCCACTTTTAATATAGGATTTTCTTTTTGTATTATAAATTCATATAATTTTCTCCTCAAAATATTTTTTTCAGAATATTATGTTTAACTTGTAAAAATACCTCATTCCCAAATAACAGAAAGATTTTATTTTATTGTTGTTAATTCAGATATATATCAATAATTTTCAGTGATTATTCTGTGGACGAATCAGCCTTTAGCATATAACCTGAAGATATCCAATAACTGCAATTTCAAACAAAAAACAGAACTAGTGTAACTAAACAGAATACACTTAACTAAAAAATCTTAGCCCCCAGTCTTACACCTTGTGAAACATGACTTTTATTTAGCCTGCTTTTATTTCTTTTCTAGGCATTTTTTAACAGAAAGATTTGGTTGATTTCACAAAGGGTAGGAAGTATGTCTCAAAGTTCCAGAGGCCCTCCATACTTCCAAAGACAAGCCCACGGTGCTTCTGCTAACAGCATCAACATGGTTCAGAAGGAATACAAAGGAAAAGATAGTATTTATAAGCTAATATTCAAAATAGAATGTTAAAGTCTATAGGCTTAAAAACCAGGCATTGCTGTGAGAGAAGAGATTGTCTTTCCACTTTCCCATTGAACATATTATTGTCTGCGCTTGAGTGTTTAGATGATAGAGTTTGTTGTAGCAGATGTCCGAGGAAGAAAAGTAGAAGTAAATGAAAATCCCACCATTTCTGACTTCATAGAAATTGAGAAGAAAAGGGTAGAGAAGCAAGGAGACTGAAGAAGTGAAGATCAGGGCAGCCACCTACTCTGATTTTCCAGCCCTGGAATTGCAAAGCATATAAGGGTTGGAACAGCAACGTTCAGTTTGAGTGTGAGGTCAACTCTGTGTGGGATATTGGCCAGCCACCCATTTGGGAGTTGGGGAGCAGACTCCTGCATAAAGCATCCCTGAGCTAACTTCGGAGGGCTTGGTATAGTTGGGAGGTGCAACAGTGTTGTCAGGCAAAGAGAAGGTCTAACCTATACTTGCATAGGTCTCTCTCTTCCTGCGTGTCACTGACATACAGAGGATCAAAAGGCAATATGGCCTCCTGTGGTTGAGGGCAAAGTAATCTCATAATAGATGCTACCATCAGACTATGGGTCAGACGGGAGAAGCAGCAGAAATTCAAAAGGTCAATTCAGCTGGGAGGGTCGTGAGACACTAGGAAATAAGAAAGAATAAGAAGTCATGTGCTGCAGAAATCAGCCGCTATTGCCAACCCAGTCAGGCGAAACAACACCCTAGATAAATGATACATTAGCATACCAGCCAGGGCACATTATAAATTAGGAGAACAATACCCTTTTCCCAGTGTTACAAGGTGATGCCATAAGCCACGACTCTACTCCTCTACACACAGATGACACCTTAGGGAATATAAGAGAACATTGATGCATTTGAGTCATCCAAGAAGACACATTTTGTAATATAAAAAATTTAATGATTGGATTGTACTGAGATTAGCAAATAAAAGTAAGCTTTACTTTCTTTCCCTGCTACCTAGCCATTGGAGGGTAGTGTGAAAGATGAGGCAGTTATAGATAAAATACGGAATCTTTATTTCCTTCACACATCTGAGTGTAATGTGCACCAATCTGCAGCCCTGCAAAGCATTTGTTTTCTGACTTCTCAACCTCAGACTACTTTATCTTCAGGTCAGTTGAGCTTCTCTCCACCTCACTTTGCGTCAGTTTCTAGATGCAAACTCCAAATTCTGATGGAATTTTGGCACCAAATCTAAACTTTCCTTACTGTTGTTATGTTCCAGATGTCTTGAAATAGCCTCCTATAGTCATTGTCCTAGATTCTGTCATTATAGCTGCTATATCATACTCGCTCATTCATGATTGAATTGAATCTTATTTTTAGAGATTTTCTTTCCAGCAAAACTTCCTCAAAATCATTCTTATAACTTGTCTTGCTTTCTCCAGTCATTTCTCACCATATTTCTCATTGCTGGACTCCAAGCCACATTCAGTACTACGACACATGTCATACTGTTTGATCTCCTTTCAGTTAACTTTCACTCTTTATAAAACTGGCATTCCTGAGACTTGTGTGTGTATGATCATTCTAAAATAACTTTCCTGCATCCAAAAAGGCACAGATGGGAGACACATAAAATTAACTGGGAAAGTGGGTATTAATTACCAGGAAACACATACAGAGCCAACAACACAGATTTACACGCAGGAATCAATTAACTAATGATTAAGGACACTCACAAGGTCTGAAAAGTGCCACATCTTCTGATCTCTCTTAGGTCAAAAGCTATCATTCTTACCTCCTCACTGTCACAGCACCTTAATTGCACCTCAGCCATATACATGCTTTATTCTCCTGCCATTACTGCTAGCGGTTTATTTGCCTTCCTTTTCAATATTCCTATGTTTTATTCATATTTCTCTAGCATATTTTCTAAGGCACTACTTTGCAAGATGTTGATACTGACTACTGTTTGTTGAATCGAACAGCAACTCATTTTATTCTTAATGTGAGACAAGAGGTGAGTTCTAATTCTACATCCAATATACACATACATTGTAAGCAAGATCCTTACGTATTAAGTTTCTCTGAAATGACCACATTATCTGTGTGATTCTTGTGCAAACAGGGGAAGTGCAAAGTAAAATAAAGGGACAAGGAGTCTACCCAGATAGGAAAAGTGGAGAGAAAAAGCTGTTTTCATTTCCTGAAGTCTCAGGCTAAGTCAAGTTCATGACTATGGCCTCTTGTGAGAGGCACCATGTGGGCAACAGAAGATCCCTGAAGGTCTAACTCTACGTGCTTTAGCATGTCTTTGAAATGAAGGTAAGGCTGACTTAAAATGTTTACCTTTATGGGAAAGAAGTAGCAAACAAACACTTATCGTGAGCCTTCAATATGGCAGGTCTGTGAAGGGCAGGTCGCTTATATATTTTCCTCAGGGAGACATAACCGTCCCTATACCAACTGAAATATCAATGTATTTTACTTAAATAATCACTCAAGTAGCTACTTGAGAATTTATTTCCATCATGGCAGTGGTTTTGCAACGATGCTTGAGGTGTTTGATTTGCAGCCCTGAGCTCAGCTGATTCTAAATATTTCCAGTAATCTATCCCTCTGGTCCATATCTCACTCCAGTTCTCCCCAGTCAGTCTTCAAATTAAGAGTCCCCGATCGCCATTTCTCCCAAATATGTAGCTTTTCTTAGGTCTTCCCCTTTCTGACTTCTAATCGATGTTGGTAATCTACTGTGCCTCTGAAATGGCTTTTCCCATTGTGGAGAATTCTTTCAAACGAAACCTCTTCTCAACATTTCTCCCTTTACCTCCTTGAAAGCCAATTTAACCAAATAGCAATGCTGATTAAAACTTCTGTTTCAAGATAGCACACTTTTTACACACTTTACAAGGAAGCGTACAGCATCAGGTATTATCATTCCAGGTGTAGGTTATTTCATTCTGTTGTAAATCAAATTGTTGTCCAATGTATTTATTTATTACTTTTAAAAGTTTCCAAGGCACCAGGCATTATACTGCAAACTGGGGTGGCTCCTAAAGATATAAAGGCAGCCATGGGTGAGCTTATAGCATGATAAGGGATTCAAATATGACTGCAGTACCAGGTGGCAAGTGCTGGGAGAGGGGATTCTACCACTCTGAAACATAGTGGGATGATTAACCGCCCTAGGTGGGTGCAGTGGGTGCTGTGATGGGCCACCTAGAAATTCCTGCAGGTCTGAGATCCTCATTGTGCCTACAACGGGGCTGCTAACGGGTCTCTATCTATCCTTCTCCAGGAATTATCCTCAGTGAAAGAGATCCACTATGCCCAAGGTTATGCTTCCTCAGGGAAAATGCTTATTCAGTGCTGTGCTATGATCTGCTCTCCTTTATTTAAGTACAGAAATCTTGAACTATCCTCCCTGGCTCTAGGTCACCCAGTTGGATTGGCTAAGGGTTCTTTTCCACTGTGTCACATTTCAGCCTCTCCTCTGACCAGTACTGCTTCCTCCATCTCCTTCATGCAGTATTGCCTCCTACCGAAAGAAAGCCATCATAGAGTCACTAGGAATCCAACCTAAAATGGGGTTGAGTCAGGGAAAGCCCACAAGTAGTTTTGAGGGTAGTCCAAATAAATAGAAGTGACATGACCTGGTATTGTATTTAGGGGATAATTAGAGCAAACATACAGAGTGTGCTTATATGTGATGGATGCACTAAAGCTTGGGGTAAGGTGGTAGTGTGGGGAGTGGCTAGCAGTGAGGTTCAAGGCATGGGAAAATGCTGGTTGTAAAGAGCCACAGAAGCCTTGCTAAGCAGTGAGCAGAGGCTTTAAATCTGAGGAGTGACAGGACCATATTTCTCTATGGAGGTAATTGTAACAGCCACGTGGAGAAAAGGACTGAAGGCAGAGAGATCTGTGATGGGGATTCAGTTTGACAGCTTTTATGATAGACCATAGTGAAAAAAACAAAGACTAAAAGAATGGCAATTATATTAAGATATCTACAGTGATATCTGTAGCATTAAAGACTTGTTGTTAAAAGAGTTAAGAGAGGGTTGGTGCCAAAATAACTTTAGGAATTCCAGGTTCTGATGTTGGAGAGACCACTGACAAAGGTGATAAATACAGAAAGAGGTAAAATGAATTGGACTATATCCTTCCATAATTATCTTCTACAATCCTCAGCACCCAATGCTGAAAATATGGGAAGAACGAAATTCAGGAAATCATCAAAATGAAATAAAATAATTTATATGAAGACCTTAGAACAATGCCTGGCATAGAGAACACTACATTTATTAGTTTGATAACAGGGTGGATCTTCACTCTTTCAATTTACAGGTGGACCGATATACCACTTACTACTATTATCCCATCTCTCTTGGAGATGTTTGAAAACATATTACAAATTTCATACCATCCCTGACATATTTTATAAGCTAGCACCCAAACAAACAAAAATTTCAAAAGCAATCTTACATTTTATTTTTAAGCCATTGTTACCTACTCTCTTCTTTCCAGGGGCTTGTGTCAAGCTTGTGAAATCAATAGCAAGAAGCAAGTATTTCAGGAAGCAGACAGTCAAGGACAGCCTCTTATTCTGCTCTGCAAAGCGTTTCTTGCTCTAGAGGCACTCAAGCATGTGATGACGTCTTTACTTTTCCGAAGCCTAAAAATATGTTAAGAAGTTTTTTAAGTATTATCATCAAACTTGGGTATCCAGGACAGCATATTTCTTTTTAATAATAGTAGCCATTTTCACTGAACCCCCCCTGTGTGCCCGGCACTAAGTGAAAGACTTTATAAACATTATCTCTAATCTTGTTAGTAATCCCACAGGATTTTTATTCATGTCTTCAGTTTCCACCTCAGGCTTTGGAATGTTGAATAATTGGTTCAAGGTCAACGCAGACCTCTGGTTGCAAAGGAGGCTTTCACCTGGGGCTCTACGCCTTTACAGCTGAATAGCTAAGTCATTCCTGAAAATTATCCTGTCAATTCCAGGTGCAGGACAAAAGGGAATGAAGTCTGCAGTCTTTGCTTGCTAACTCACTGGATTGCTTTCAGGTTTCATAAGAACACCAGTGAAAAGAAAGTGAGGGAGGTAGAAATGTGGCCATTATTAGGTTCATACAAAAGACTTAGGCTGCTGAAGGACAGGGAACACGCTCAGTATTGTAACTACTTATGTTTCTCCATGCCGACCAAGAAGAGGAGAGGTAGGATCTGGTATCAATGGAATCTAAAAGGAATAAAGCAGAATAAGGCAAGAAAGAAAAATCATCATCAATATGTAGACAATTCACTCTGTATCTGTGTGTGTGTGTGTGTGTGTGTGTGTGTGTGTTTAGTTAAAGCATTCTATACTTTCACTTCATTTTATCTCAGATTTTTAGCAGTCTCTTCTCCCACACCCAGGAGACTGTGTGTTAGATTTAGTATGATTGTTTTAAATAAGGCTGCTACCACGGTACCTGTCATTTAACTGTTAATAAAAGTACAGTTATACAACTTTTCTCTTGGGCCTTTCGCCTCTCTTCATACTATACTGTCTTTCAAGTATGACAACAGTGGCCAGTATGAACAGGAAAAGTACTTTGAATGTCAGCTTCCTACTCACGGTGGATTTATTGAGTTCACCAATTTTCATGGCATTTTATAGGTTTTGGAGAGATAGATGACCATTAGAGGTAATCAGAAAACAGTATCATGATTTTGTAAAATATGATATAAATGCAGAAACATCTATTAAGTGCAATAAGAGTAATTTTCATTTTATCTATAGAATATTGGTAATTGAACATCTTTACCAGATAGATGAAAATCAATAAATATAGAATAAGATAGAATGATATATATTTATTTCACATGTATTTGTTACATATAGCACTTGTAATAACAGGAATAATATATTTTAAAAGATGAGCAAAAATAGAAATAACCAACCATAACCATTTTATTAGATATAACTAGGATGATCACTTTCAGATATATTCTTCAACAATTATTTTCCACTAAACCCATACAAACAAAAATAATTTAAAAAACTTTAAGAAGAAATTAGGTGAATTTAGGGTCAATAAGGAAATACTCATTTTTATCAGGTGCTTTTCTTATTTTTATCACTTCCATATATCACTCATGTTGTGTTATGTTAACATGAAAAAGTTCAAATGCTGGATAGCTCTGAAGTCAATCATGCCAACATAAGTTGCATTCAACAATTGTCTATTACCTCTTGGTCAATTATGATAAAACTCAAAGAGACCCCATGCTTACCATCATTATTGATTTTATAATCAAACTTAAATTGAACAGATCTCTCTTATCAAAACGAATTAACAAAGATATATGAAACACAGGAAGAAAAACACTGACAGTCACATCCCATGTATTTCAATCTAACTTGAGAAGTATGTTAATACTATGACATTCTTTTATTTACTTTACAGAATACAGTGGATTTTGTTGCTAAGGAGTTCAAAATGACAGTTGCCTTTCTAATCCATTAGCAAAATGTAAAATGCAATGCTGAATGTCACTATTGCCCTCTTAAACTGTACTAAGTATGGTTTTAATATTGATTCTTGCACATGTCATACATTCCCCAGCATTCAGTACTTTTGATGGCAGGTTGTACTACAAATCACTCATATCTTTCATCCTGATCTTTAGATATACATTTTTAATACATTTTTTATTATACAGCCGGTCTTCCTTTAGTCAGGATTATGAATGCATTTTACATGTTGGAAAAGATAGCTTTATTGGAGTAATGTGCCAGGAGAAATAGGGAGAATGAAAAGAGAAAAGGTTAGGAATAATGGCTATTTTATGGCCTATAGTGCAAGTATTTAAAAAAAAAAAAAAAGATAATAATAGAGGAAATAGCCTAACCTGAAACATAATCTATTAAAACGATTTTAGAAATAATAATAATACCTTAAAGTTGTATAGCAATTTAGTTTCAAATTACTTTTTAAAAATTAATTATTTATTTATTTTTGGTTGCATTGGTCTTCGTTGCTGCGCGCAGACTTTCTCTAGTTACAGCGAGTGGGGGCTACTCTTCGTTACGGTGTGCGGGCTTCTCATCGCGGTGGCTTCTCTTGTTTTGGAGCATGGGCTTCTCTTGTTGCGTGCAGGCTTCAGTAGTTGTGGCATGCGGGCTCTAGAGTGCAGGCTCAGTAGTTGTGGCACACGGGCTTAGTTGCTCCGCAGCATGTGAGGTCTTCCCGCACCAGGGCTTGAACCTGTGTCCCTTGCATTGGCAGGCAGATTCTTAACCACTGCACCACCAGGGAAGTCCCACTTTCAAACTACTTTTACATACATTGTTTCATTTGATCTTCAGAACCACTCTGTGATATAGAAAGAGTAGTTATTATTTTCTCTATTATCCAAAAATAGTCACTGACTAATAATTATGAGAGATTACGTGGCTTGCCCAAGGTTGTAGGGCTAGTAAATAATAGGGTCAAGATATGGAAGAATGTTCTGATTACTGGTCCAGTGATTTTACCTTACACTCATGAAGGATATCTTCTGTCAGAATAAATACAAAAGTAAAAAAAAATATATATATATACACACACACACACACACACACACACACACACACACACACACACACATATATATATGAGCCAGGAAATTTATCCTGCCCCTCTTCTCTCATTTGTTTCTTCTCTGGTATTCTGTTGCAAATGTCACAATATAAACTTGTGCCTGGAACAGTGCTTAGCATTCATGGGAACTCATTTAATGTTTTCAAATAAATGGAAAAATAAAGGAATAAATAAATCTACACTTTTGAATATAGTACCTGAAGAACTTCTGATTCCTGGTCATTCCCATGAACACTGTGAAACGAGTTTATTTTCACTTGTCACTCTAATTGTAGTGTTTTGTTTACATGTAAAGAGTGATTGGATAAATTATCATTTGACCTAGCATATTACTGTTTACAATAAACAGTGAATAATGAATATTCAACCAAAATATAATATAGTTACATCAAACTTATGGCTAGAACATTTTATTTTTCTTCTTGATTTTAATTTCTTCTACTATCTCAGAAATAATAGCCATAGGAGATTATACTTACTTAAATTTAGATTAAAGGAGGATTTGATCAATTGTTCTTATAGTTCTGATTTGGAGACTACTAACGCCCATTAGAATGACCCATGAATCATATACTTTATATTAAATATGACTATTTCTAACCTCACTAAGATGTTTCAAAATTCAAATAGCAGAGTTGTATAGGCTATATAAGTGATCCACCTAATTTGTGTAAAAACTGGGTTTATTGGGTATTTGCTAATATGTCTCAAATTATCAATTAATATGAAGTCATAAAAAGCCATATAAAATTGAATGTGTGCATTGTTTTACACTATATATTGATCATTTTTTGATCCTCGTGTTAGCCTCAAATCACGCTGTATCAGGGTTTTGAAGGGCCTATGAAGCTTGTGGGTATAGAGAAAGAAGTTGAAAATCACGAGTTCAGCAGTTTGTTGTTTATTATTGATTTAAATAGATAAGGAATTATAAGAAATAATGAGCTTAAGGAAGAATTGAAAAGATTATGAGCAAAACTGAATAGAAAAACTATAGAGTTTGGGGACTTTGCATTTGTAGAAAAGCCAACTACTTCTAAATCCCAAACAGGAAGATATTAAGAAATAAAATTTTCAGCAAAACCCAAGAAAAAATTTTCATTTAAATAAAGTGACCCAAGGAAAATATCAGATTAAGTTATAGCCTTCCCATTCAAGTCTGAAAGGTTCCGAATAGGCACCATTAAATTGAATGACACAGATATGGGAGTGAGAAAGTAAAAAAAAAAATAAGTGGATTTGAGAACTATGTCTATTAAAGAATTTTAAGTGTGGAACAGACAAATAAGCAAGGGGATCTGAAGCCTACTAAGTTTTGAAGAAAACTAGGACCATAAAAAAGTTAAGACTTTTTAAGATTTAAAACAACTCTTAAGACTTCAATCTGCATGAGCAATAGACACATTTCCAAAGCTCTACAGGTCTGCAAGAGTAATTTCCCCCCAAACTATTTTATATATAATAAATAAACAATGAACCAGGAAGAACCTCCAGAGTGTGGAGCCAGGGGCCAGGGAAAACTATGGATAACACAATTCCTCCCATAGAGCAGCTTCAGAAATAATGAAAAATCAAAGAACTCCTGGCTCTTCTAGGGTTGAGGGATTGAATGCAATCAGCTCAATGGTGTTTAGAATTGCCAGAGACTGATGCCTACAAGTTCTTCTTTTATTTGCTTTTTCAAATGGGAGTATTTACTCTGATTATCTGGTCTCTACATATTACGTGTGAGTACATGGTCTGCTGTCAGGTAACTTTGTGGTCAAGGCACATGACCACTGAGATTTGTAGGAGATCATATAGGTCATCAAGACCCCATGGATATGGTTGTGTATGATTTAAAAACCATGGACTTTGAACTGGGTACAATAACTGGGTGGGTCTCTGTCTTGTCCCTTTTAGGGAGAAAGAAAGTATGTTCTAAGTGTAGAAAGAAAAGTGACATCTTGGTGAATAAAAAAGAGGATTATGTCATAGAATGCCTAGATGTCCAGTAACGCCAACAGTTCTTTCTGGGTACTATGTTTTCCAAACACTTGTAGTTAGTTTGGGCCTTCTGACTAGATAATGGCCATGTGACCAGCTTCTTCAGTGTGGGAACAAGTGAAGTGTGAAATTCCCAGGCCTGGATGTGAAATTTCTTGCACACACTTTCACTTTGTCCTTTGCTTTTGTTACAACCAGGAAGGCCACCTAAGAGATGGTGGCATAAGAGGCTGGTAGCCTGGTTCAGTTGATTACTGCTTGAGAGACAGTCACTAAGAAAATCTCCAACCTAAAACATACCTTGTGTGTCTTAGAAGTAAAATTTTATTGTATGATTCTACCAGCATTTGGGGGCCTATTTATTACCTGAGCTTAGCATAGTCTGCCCTACCTAATCAAATATGTCTCATTCAACTAACAAATTTGGCCATGTTTCATACATTTTTGTGTGTTGAGCACTTAGCAGAGTTCTTGGCATTTACAATAAGTATTTGTGTTCAATGGGTGTTTGCTTATGAAATGAATCATCAGTTCTATGAAGAAATAAGTTCTAGGGCAGATAATATTGTTTTACAGAGAAAACAAAGATCACATACATATGCGGTAAACTGAATTATTGCTCCCAATTCTTTACTTCCCTGTATAGCAGGATCACACATGGACAACCTCCGGCCTGTTATTTTTTAGTGTAGTGTCTCTTTGAGGTCAAAATATACTTGCCTACCCCATTGATATTGGGCTTTACCATATGACTTGCTTTAGCCAGTGGCATGCATGTGTAAGTCACAATATGTTATTTTGCAGCTGGGGAGTCAAGATGCATCCAGGTTTCCACTTGCCTCTTGGGCTTCTTTCAGGCCTTGAAGATAGTGCTGCCAGGGTGCTGCTTGTCTCAGAAAAGACATGTAGGAGGATATGAACCCACCTTCAGTCTGGAGCCCAGCCCATTTGAATCCTTGAAATCTAGCTAAGATTCATTAAATCTTAAGAAATCAAAGATCTGTGAGTTATTAAAAAAAAAAAGTTCTTGTAGGACAAAGAGATTCTGAGGTTGTTTTCTACATGGCAAAAACTGACATTACGGACTTCCCTGGTGGCGCAGTGGTTAAGAATCCACCTGCCTATGCAGGGGACATGGTTCGATCCCTCGTCCGGGAAGATCCCACATGCAGCGGAGCAACTAAGCCCATGCGCCACAACGACTGAGCCTGCGCTCTAGAGCCACAACTACTGAGCCCATGTGCCACAACTATTGAAACCTGCGTGCCTAGAGCCCGTGCTCCGCAGCAAGAGAAGTCACAGCAGTGAGAAGCCAGTGCACCGCAACAAAGAGTACCCCTTGTTTGCCGCAACTAGAGAAAGCCTGCGCACAGCAACGAAGACCCAACACAGCCAAAATAAATAAATAAATAAAATTAAAAAAACAAAAAACCCTGATGTCACAGTAAATTCCATAGGTGGAAATTGAATTCAGTCTTCAAACTTCAAATTCAATGCTCTACCTACTACACAGTGGGAAAGATTTATTTTGAACTTAAGCACAAATTCTTCCATTCAACCCCTACTAAATTTTTAATTTGGAATGCATCTGTAGCTTTTAAACTCTTATTTTTGTTTGTTGATATTTATTTTGCTCTGTGTAATTTTTTAAAAAATAAAAAACTTTTAACTTTCTAATCTTTACTCAAAAGCAATTTGTTTCTGTAATTATAAAAACTGACAAGAAAAAGAATTACAAAATGGTCATTTTCAAGGATGCTGTTTTTCTTCTCTTATGAAAATATGCAATTTTAATGAATATTGTTAATGCCTCTCAGTTCCTCTATGGCATTTAAGAAATAATATTCACTGGAATTTATACACTATAACTATGCAATTATTTTTACGTCTTTGATGTGTAGCATGAGGGAATGCTAATCTTTGTTTGCATTTTTTTAGGTTTGCTTTTTATATTTAAAAACAAACTATTTAACAGCAAGGCCAATAAGAGTCCTAATTACTTATATTTATTATTAGTACTTTCTTCATTAAATTAGATGTTAGAAAAAAGACTTTTATAACTTAATCTCATTGAATATCATTATTGATGTGCTCTTGTCCCTTCAGTAACCCTCCTGTTTTGTTTGCCTCATTGTTTATTTTACTGTAAATCTTTTAAAATAGAAATCTCATTTCCTCTTCTACTCTGAGCTTGATTTAAGACCTCTTCCTTGAAGTGACCATTAATTTCTTTTAATTCAGTCAAAAAATGATAAAAACTCTTGGCAGGAGGAATGAATTGACTACTCAATTATAGTTACTAGAAAATTCAGGCAAAATAACTATACTGGCTGTACATTTAGACACAATCTTTGTAATGTTAAACTTTATTACTTCATACACTTCAGCTAAGATTAGGCGAGACTACAGTCTAAATTACATATACAGCACATTTTGGTGTAGTATATACGATATATTGGTATAGAATAAGACGATACGATAGCTAGTGGGAAGCAGCCGCATAGCACAGGGAGATTAGCTAGGTGCTTTGTGACCACCTACAGCGGTAGGATAGGGAGGGTGGAAGGGAGGGAGACGCAAGAGGGAAGAGATATGGGGACATATGTATATGTATAGCTGATTCACTTTGTTATAAAGCAGGAAGTAACACACCATTGTGGAGCAATTATACTCCAATAAAGATGTTAAAAAAAAAGATATTATGGTTGGAGGTTTTGGATACATTTTAAATATCTGCAAAATCAAATTTTTTACCAGATGCATTTCTTACTATGTACTTATTAATTACTTAATAATAATTAGGAAAATATTACGGAAGCAAATCATATACATTCAATAGTAGGATTTTGATATTTGTAAAGACATTTTTGATTATTTGTTCCCGTGTTTTCCCAATTAGGCGTTTTTCCCTAGCAAACATAGGTGCAAATTGGTACTGACAACACATACAACATTTAGAAGAGAATATATGTCTTACGAGAAAAATTTTTTTTAATCTGTCTATCCTTGCCTTCATAATCCTATATAACTTATCTTAAAATTTGTCAGAGGAGAGTTTCATTGTTTGTAGTTGTGAAACTGAATGTCAGACAGTGATTTTCAAGTTTATCCAGTAAGGGAAAGTTCTCTCATTTTGTAAGTTTCCCATTTAAAAAACCTCCTTTTCTTTTTCTTCTGAACTTGCACTAGTGAGTTAGCATGACAGATTTTATTCATTCTGAAATGGTAGAGGAAACTCTGATGTTATCTCCTGGAATATTGGAGGCTTCTCCCAAATTACTATATTTTAAGTTCAAGTTGAAATGAATAGTGTCAAAGCAGTTCAACCACAAGGGAAGGAACATGAAGTAGCATAACATGATTCTGAATTTTTTACCCTGACCTGATTTTACCAATACCTGTTAGCCTATGCAACAAAGTTCTTGTGTCCTGGGACCTTGTATCACCTTTGTATCTGTAGTATAGGTTTCTCAATCTTGGCATTGTTGACATTTGGGGCTGAATAATTCTTTGTTTTAGAGTTTTTCCTGTCCTTTATAGGATGTTTAACAGCATAACTGGCCTCCACCCATATAAATGTCTCTGATTCAATGCACATAAAGCATGCTGGAGGATGGCACCTCATTCTTGCAGGATATTGCCTCAAAGCTGGTGCTTTAGATTTTCCTTCAGCAGGCCATTCTAACACTATCAGGGCAGCAGCAGCTGGGTGATGCATTATGTATTACAACCAGTGAATTCTGTGGTCAGAAGCTGTCTGGGGATTACATGCCTGTGGACCAGGCATTCTGTAAGCACCTGGAGGGCAGTACTGGCTGAGACCCAATAGCAAGAAAAGGAACCTTCAACTCAGACTAGGTATCTATTCCTGTGAAAACAAACCACACAGCCTTACCTGATAGAAGGACCCAATATAGTCAACTCAGAATTTAGTCTGCTCCGGGAAAAATGCCGTATTGGTCTTTGCTGTAGGAATTTTGGAGATTTGGAAGTTGTGGTAACAGGAGTTGGACAAGCCTAGGTAAGTAGGAATCCATGCTTTTGGGCACACGCATAGCTGTGTCTTTGCCATAATAGCGTCGTTTTCCGTTTGCCCATTGTGATAATACTGTGGTAGCAGCTAATAGTTCTGCATCAGCTGACATCAACTGGATGAACATTGCTTCCATCTGGAAGTTACTGCCTTTACTCTAGTGCATCTTTTCTGGTAGGCATGCACTAGTTACCATTCTCATATATCCACCCATATGCCTTTATCCCAGACCTCCTTGTGGCCGATATTCCAATCCTTTTCCTCCCAGATCTCTGACCAGCTGACCCAGTAATTTGTCACTGCCCATCCGTCTATTTATATTATGACCACAAGTTAATTCTCCTTCCATGCAAAGTAAATATCCAAGTACTTATGTATTACGACTGTCTTTCAAGCTTAACCAGGAGTCAGGCTCTAACAAAGCCACCATTCCTTTTCAGCTGGTTTCCATATAATGTAGCTCATATGTAAAACAAGCTTGGGAATTTGACTTCTTTTGGAGCTGTTTGGACATGATTCTTCCAATGGTCATAGGTATGAGCTGGAAGAGGGAAACTAATGCAACTGTAGTAGGAGGATAAGGGGCCTGGGCTCCTTTCTCATGCAGATTCCTTGTGCTCTCTGACCCTGCTCCTGACTGCTCCCCAATACACCCCTTCTATTTTAAAAATTATTTCTTCTGGTTCCACTGAACCTTACGATTTGGTGCACCTGACAGTACCAAGTTCATGATGGACAGTTAGAGACAATCAAGACCTTTTCTCTGCCAGTGCTCAATAGCACTCCAGGAGCTTTTTTTTTTTTTTTTTTTTTTATGGCTTCCAACTTTTTATTGCAGATAGCATACTCTTGCTCCAGAGCCTCGTGATCCACGGGGGCTTGTCATACACGCCATACTGCATCTTTTACAACATCCAAACTTCAATTCCATATAATCTATTGAACCAATTGGGTCACAGTGCAGCTGATCGCACTGCAGACTGGAACTGATGCAGATCTGTGCCCTACTCAAAGCTGGCAGCCTTCACCACGGTCTACACCTTAAACATGTATCATTTCTATTTGTCAATTATACCTCAATAAAACTGGAAGAAAAAATAAAACAGATGTAAAAAAACAAAAAATGCTGTGGCATCCTCATCTTCCGATATGTGGCCAGAGCTCTATTCATAGATGAAATATGTTTTCTCCAGAAAACACAGGAGACCTAGTAGGAGTTCAGTTTCCTTCTTTCTAGGTGGGTATGCAAGATACAGCAATTTATCTTTTACTTTGGAAGGGATGTCCTGGAATGTCTCTAACAATTCGACTCTTAAAAACTTTACTATAGTGACAGGGCCTTGAATCATTGTAGAGTTTATCTTCTAGCCTCTAGACTATGTGTATCCTACCGAGGCCTTCAGGGTAGGAGCCAATTCTTGCTTATCCTTCCTAATTAAAAGAATTCCCTCAACGTAATAGATCGATGTGATATTCTGCAGGATGTCCAAACAGTCTAGTTCTTTTTTTTTTTTTCCTATATTATGATAGAGTTAACATAGTTCTAGGGCAAACTATAAATGAATACTCTTATTTAATCCATGGGAATGAGGACTGTTCCTGATCCTCTGTATTAACTGAATAGCAAAGAAGATATTTACTAAGTCAGTGGATGCATACCATATACCTGAGATCTATTAATGTACTTCACCAAAGATACCATATTTGGCCTAGCGGCTGCCATTGAAAATGCTGCTTAATTAAGTCCACCCTGGGCTATAGGCATTTGCTGGGATTCAGGGTCCATCTGGTGTCTGCAGGGGGCAGACTGGTGAATTAGTGGGAGATATGATAAAGACCACTATTTCTGTACCCTTTAAATTCTTCAGTGTGGTACTTATCTCTGTTCTCTCTGGTATGTGATACATATTTTCTTTGTTTGTTTTACTGTCCTAGCTGGAGGGGTAGTGGTAGTTTCTGAGACTTCACAGACATCCCCACTATTATTGCCCTTATCTCCGCAGGTGAAAGACACAAATTCAACAGTTATTCCAATGGCCAAATATGTCAATGCCAAATACACAGTCAGATGTCAGGGTGATTACAAGTGGGTGGGTCTGTGGTCTCAGTGGGCCTTTTTAAGTTGGACTTTAGTCAGGAATTGATTACCTGAACCCATGTGACCCCACTTTATCAGAGGAGCCATGGGCTACTTCAGCTCTGTAGGTATTAGTGTCACCTTAACCTCTGTGACCAACTATCCTCAAAATGTCTGTGTAATCCCCTTTTTCCAGTGTATAGTAAATAACCAACAGGTAATGGCTCAAGTAAATGGCCAAAGGTCTCTGGGAAAGGCCTGGAGAAAACAATTCAGTGTATCTTTGCTAACAGTGCAGCATCTTTCACTATGGGGACCCAGTGGCCCCTTCAGATAATAGTTTCTATATCTGAAACAGCTTCACATAATACTTCCCTGAGTCTTTTCATTCCGTATTCTACCATTTGTCATGACAATTCAGGCATATCAACACCTGGATGAATGATGCTGTGACTTAATTTTGATTATAGCTCTGGAGGCCAGGAGAGGAGGTGGCTCTCTTGAGTTCTGAGTTGGCAACTGTTGTTTTGTGGGGTAAATCCCTTGTTATTATTTTCTGATACTGGAGGAGTGCTACATTTTAATGTGACAAGGTGAGCAACTTATGAAGGCTCAGAAGGTTAAGAGAAGTCTAGGAGTCAAAATCTTCCAGGGCATCCTCTCAGATGTCCCAATCCTGGGTCAGAGTCCCAGGGTTTCCCAACAAGTGCCCCAACTTTTGTATAACAGATCTGTTATGGTTGAGCACTCAATGATCTTCAAATTTTAGCACCCTGTTTTTCAAACCCTGGGCTTAATGTTATCTTTATCTGTTTGCTCAGAGCAAGACAAGAAGGTTTATTTGTGAGCTGGCAAAGAGACTCTCTGGCTCCAAGTTTTAAAATGATTGTTAACAGCTCTCTGCTTTTCATCACTAGTCTGCTTCAGTGCACTAGCCGTACAATTCTGTTCTCCTTATATTTTCACTCCTTCTTCCACTGATACTTTTCAAAGGCCTAGATCATGATACTGTATTCACCTCTACCATGCACCCATCCTGTCTCATCATGGGTAATAATTACTTACCCCCAAGCACAGGGTCCATCATCAATCATCTAGCTAACTTCTTGGCTTCCTAAGAGGATGAGATCTCAGCTTGAATCCTGAGGGACCCTGAAGGTGCTAAAAACTAAACTCTGTTGGCTAACCGTACTCATTATAATGGGGAAGCTAACACTTCCTTGAGGGGGAATCTGAGTGGTACATCTCTATGTCTGCCAAACCATCAAAACATGCATATTTAGACTGTCTAAACTAGTTGTCAAGTTGATTATGTGGAAGAGATAGGAATGAAGATAAACTGTTCTGTGTAATAAACTGGAAAACTTTTTCATTTAGTTTCTTGTGAATAGAAAGTGAGAGGAGATAAGGGAAAAAGAGAAAAGGGAAGGGGTGAGGAGCAGTGGAGAATGTGCAAGAGCCTGGAATTTATGAAGAAAATGCCAAGAATATCTGATTTTCAATTTTTAATCTTTTAACTGCTACAACATAAATGCTATGTGGTCTTTTGAAACCCTCAATGAAATTTGATATAAAATATAGATCAGTGCTTTATTTTGGTTGAAATCCAGTAAAATATTTTTGGTTCCACATCTGGGATAATACAATGTGGACCAAGAGAATCACAAGTGGATGATGAGATAATCCATCCATAATTTTACCACCTTCCACAGATGATCCTGAAATATACCTATCTCTTAACAGAGCCAAGGTTTGAATCTTAATCTGTGGATGGACTGTGCACCCATCTAGAGTCATAACATGATGAAGTTCCCTTTAATTTTTTTTTCAGTTCCCAGAGCACAATATTGGGATCATGTTCACTCAGGTATATATAGATATATAATCCCCAAGCAGTTGATATGATATGAGGGGTCTTTAGTTACAGGAATTTTTCATAACTTTCCTTTCACCCTACTCTTATTTGCCAACACTGATATCCAGATCCACAATCTACCAATCCCAAATCTCTGGCACGAGCCTCCTCCATTTCCTCTTTGAATTTCTTGCTTCTAAAATACAATTATTACCCTGTTATTCTAATATTCAAAAGCATTCAGAGGTTTCGCATGGCTTATTATTTTTTCAAATATTTTCGGTGGTTACTAGATGTTAGCAACTGTTCTAGGTGTTGGGGTACAATGGTTAATAAAGGTACAGTCCTTAATATTGAGTGTCATATAGTTGCAAACATGGCAGAACACAGAGTTCAAGATAGAGGTTTACATGGAGTGGCATTAGTGTTATGGAAAGGGAGATTTGTAATGATTACATCAATTCTGGACTCTTCTGCCTGGCTTTCAAGATTGAGATGATTTGTTATGCCCTACTTACCCAAATTTGTCCAGTCACTGCCCAGCACAAATTCTGTTTCTCTTAGAAAAATACTTTAATTCGAGCCCCAGACATAAACCTCCTGCTCACCTCTTTATCTTTGTTCTTCCCTCCTGCCTAAAATGGCTTTCGACAGCTCATGTCTGCTTGTCCACATCCTTTTGCTAGCTTTTAAAAGGTAAGTACCAAAGCCAAGGTTTTGTTTCAATCACACAGTTTTACCAAAGTCCACATAGTTTGCTCTCTTCTCTAAACCTCTTCTGTACAAACTGATTGCATCTCCCTCTTGGAATTTATCTCTATTTGTTATTGAATTCAGCATGAGAATATCATCTTTAAAATTAGCTTTTCTATTCATGAAGGACTTATTCCATCCTAAGAAGCACAATTAAACAGGCCTGTATTCCTACTATTCACATTATAGAGGAGTAGAAACTGATGAATGGTTTAGCCTATCAATGAACAATTACTTTCAGGATTCCCATCATTTGCCTCAGAAAATGTTTTATGTGTAGGAGATAGATTGGTGAATAAGGCAAAAAGGGTTTTTGTCTTCATTAAGCTTATGATATAAAAATATAGATATATTCAAACAAATAAATATTAAAATTATAAACCTATATTTATAGACTTTGTAATAATGGAAATAATATGTTAAAGAAGAAGGATATGATAGAGAGTGCCGGGGAGTATGTAGCATCTTTAGGGTAATCGAAAAATGCTTTATCAGATGAGTTGATATTTGATATTTATTACGTCAGATCCTCCCTCAGATGGCAAAGAGCTAGTCATATGACAAGTACAGGAAGGAGTATTTCAGACAGAGGAGATGATTAACACAAAAGGCCTGAGAAGCCAGTGTAACTAGACAACAGTGAACAAGCCAGGGATGGTGTAAGGCGAGGCCAGAAAGATAGGTTGTTCTTGTTAGCAAATGGTGTAGTTGTTTGAACTTGTTTCTCATTGATTCTCTCATACCAAAATGCTTTTTTCTCACTGGTGGAGTATTGAACACTGGTAGTCCTTGGTGCGTTGTTGACTCTTTTATGCACATATAAATTGAAAATTAGGATCAGAATTTTTTATTGAATAATGTCTTATGAAGGTTATGTCCAATCTTCCCAAAATAGCTTTTCAGCTTAGTACCCCTTAAAGTTGCACGTATCAAAAATAAGGTGCTAATACCGTGCTGGCGGTTTTCAAGAGCAAACCAATTCTCGAATTTAGTTGTTAGCAGTAGTGGACTTATTTCAATCCTTGAACAATTGTGAAAAGTCAACCCATTGACTTGATACAGAGAAAAATACAATGAATATGTTTGCTATAGCTCTGACACTGATGTGTTCAGGTGACATAGAACTGAAAGAGTCCATGCTCTGAGTAATTTCATTTTTTTTCAGGTTTAATTAAATTAATCTATTCCCTGCAGTTCTCCTTTCTTCTATTAGAGACAGCCCCTGAGGTAAGGTAGAAACCTGCCAATTGTGAGGGTAGTTTAATTAATGTAACAATTATAATAATATCCAATATTTACTTAGTATATGCCAGATATTTTGCTAAGTATCCTATATGCATTTTCCTCGTTTAATTTTCTCAAAACTGTAGGAGAGAGGTATTGTGATTATCTTTATTTATAAGATTGCTAAACAGAGGTCAAGAATGTGAAAGCAACTTGCCTCTGGTCACACAATTAGTAAACGGCAGAAATAGGATTTGAATCCAGGTGGCTTAATTCCTGAGTTTAGACTTAATCATTACTCTGTCAAAACAAAACAAAACAAATCATACCAAACCAGCAGATACACTTATTTGGAAATCTGAATTATGTGTGTTTTCAATCTCCAATAATCAAATTAGATAGACAATTATAAAGACACCACATCATCTCATGCTGTATTTTAACAACAGAAGACCTATTTAAAATGTAGAATCAAGTCTCAGTGTATTAAATAATAGATTATGTAATTCTCGAATGATGTACAGACATTGAATATAAATTGGTGATGTAAATATGGTTTTACAAATAGAGGGTATGGTACAAAAAATTTCCAATTCCATTTCTTTAAATAATTCCCTTTATTATGTCAGGGCACCTTAATCAATCCTCTGTCTGAGTTTCTCTGTGTATTATAAAGGCAAAAAATAACAGTTTCCCAAACATTGTAAAAATGTTAGTTAATTTTAGAGATCACCATGTATATTTTCTGCATGCATAATTGTGGGGAACCCTTAACAAAAAGGATGCTTTACAATGAACTTGCTATTGTGGACAAGGAGATTTTTAGCCTTCAGAGTGTTATGTACGTGCTTCCCCCATTAGACAATTATGTGCTAGTTATTCCAGGATGATTTTCTCAAATGGTGATCTAAAAAAAAATATGTTTATTTTAACTGCTGGAGGACATTCCAATTAAGAAGAGTAATCAGAAAATAAAATATAACTTACATTAGTTTTCATTTTGTGTATCAATCCAATAGATTCAGGACCTTTTTAAATCTTGTTTACTTTTTTGAGGTCTTTTTTTTTCTTCAGCTTTTCCTTGACTTCATTTTGAAAGTCTTGATATATCATGTTTGTGTTTGTGAGTGTGTGATACCATGTGAATTATCTCACCTTTTTTTTCATTTTCTTATATGTTTTCTAGCCTCTTTTCTTTTTAGAAGAAGTCTGCACCTCAGGGGCCAGAGGGTAATGTAAGATGTGAACTGATTCAGGAAGCTATAGGTAATATATAATACATATACTTATACCAGCAATGGGGAGCTGACTAACAGGAAGGACATTTTCCTTACTGCTACTTAGATTCTACAGGTCTGTCCAGAACTGACAGATATCTGATTCTTAAAAAAAAAAAAAGTTTAACTCCTTATTTTTAAAATGTTGGTCACTAATTTGAAATTAAAAAAGAAATTTGCGCCAAACAAAATATGTGCACAGCCTATCATTTGTGACTACGAAGGATAACGCGATTGACTCTGATCTAACTTACGAAGTTTGCTAACAGAATGACTATGGCAAGTTACTTTTGTTATCTGAACCTCTAATTTTCTCACATTTAAAAGAGAGATAATACTATATCATATGGTTGTTGGAGTATTAAAAGATGGACTGTAGATGAAAATTCTTGTCACATTTCCTGACTCATAGAAAGATTTAACTAAATTAATAATTAGCTTCCCTTTCTTGTCACACTTTTGACTAAATATGTGTTACTTACTTATCTACTCCATGAATCCTCCCCAACTCCCTTTTCTTCCTCAAAGTTGACCATCTTTTACTAATTATTATTACTATTTTAGGATAGACTGTCATTAAATGCATCCCCTCTTTAAAAAAATAATGTAGTTTTTTGTCCTTTTGCTTTGCTGAAATTTTCATTCCAGTGTTGAAAACGAATGGAGAAAATATTCTGAACTGACCAGCAACTGCATGTGATCCACAGCAGTTTGCTGAAAAATGGATCTTCTTAACTTGCACTTGAAGAAAGGAGCCAAATAAATTAAATGTATTATTAATAAAGACATAATTGTGTGTGTTTGGATGATCCCTTTGAAAGCCTGCCCTGCCAAGCCTTTCAGGGAATGAATGTGAGGGCATACTGTTCAACAGTCATGGAAATTGTTCCTGATCTTCCTGTTTGATCTATTTGCATTTTTGCTGCATCTTTTATCATTCCCAGCATCAACTCCCACTTCATCTAATTTCTGTCAAATCTCTCCAGACCCATTATTGTCTTTGTAGTTACCAAACTTTTTCTTTTCTTAGATTTTAATAATTGTCTTTTCCATCTGACTCAGTATTCCCATGAACTGTAGACTTAAATGTCCATGCTTGGCATGGCCTGGGAGTTCTTCAATATTTTTTACTGTCTTGTGGTTCTCCTCATATTAGGTAAGTCTTGCAGGCAATGGGATGTGGAAAGGGAATGTTGCCCATCATCAAGCTGTTAGCCACTGCACAGCACCCCACCCCCTCCACCCTGCCAATGGTGCACTTTGGATACTAGCCTGAGATAGTTAAGATGCAAATCTAAGGAATAATTTCAATGAGTCCAGATTCTTGCTTCTTCCCATACATAGAAAAGTGCTAAAATCATTAACTTGAGATGTCTGTTTTTCTGATTAGCAGTAATTTTTGATGTTCAACTACATGTTTGTTTGTTTTTTCTTCCCCAGCAAAATCTCCTATGTATCCTGGCTCCTCCCTTACCTCTTTGGAGCAGTTCCTCAGAGTTGTCTGGGAGGCTGTCTCCTGGGCCATAGTCTTCAGTAAGGTCCCCAAATAAAACTTAACTCGCAATTTTATGTTGTGTGATTTTCTTCAGTGGACAGGGAAATGAATATACCACATATCCTAAGGGAAATTTAAAAATTAACAAATAAATTCACTATTCACAATTTCCTATATAATTGTTTTCATGATTGAGTACTAAAACATATGATTAATTTATAATATTTCCATTAAAAAAAGATTTTATAGTTTTCATGAATAAATTATCAAAAACGTGGTTGTGAAAAAGTTTAACTGAAATATCTTGGATAGCTCATCATCACAAGGCCAGATGACATATACTCCATTTGATTTGTATGCACAAAAATGAATAAACTTTTACAACCCCATATACCTGGAAATATATGTTCCTCTAAGTGTCCAATTAAGAACCCTACATAGTTTATCCTAAAAGTGACATTGAGGAAATCATATGCTTCATTTTTTTCTTTTATTTTTACTTGTAACATTCCATTTTTTATTCATATACTCATATTTCTTTTTCTCAAATGGTAGTTAAAAGAATGATTTTACTTTTTCATTTTTATAAACAGAAGTAAACATAGAAAACATATTTTCAAATGAACTGTGTCATCTCACATTTCAGGTGAGACTGTTTCATAAAAACTTTATATCACAAGAAAATTTTCCCATAAATCAATGGTCTCTTTTCTGCTGGTAAATTTTTAGCAACATATTAAATCAATGAATTTTAGAGATTGTTCTTATTTTACAGTTTCACTTCTCTGATATCAGCTATAGAAATTGATATTAGAACCTGAAATATATAGTGCAAGAAAATTACAGACTAATTTCACATATAAAAATATAGTAAAAACTTAAAGTAGTAGCATATAAATCTATTAATATATTAAATATAATGGATAGTTTAATATTAGGAAATCTATTAATATAGTACATCACATCAGTGTATCAAGGGAGAAAAACTGTTATGGTCCAACTGATAAATGCCCACCAAACAATATTCAGCATGTATTCCTAATTTTAAAAATCTTAACAAGAAATAAAAGGGTAAAAAATCAATATCACAAAGTAAAAGTTGCTATTATACTTAATGATCAAGCACTACAAGCAAATTAAATCAGAAATAAGGATGAAATGATATAAGGGAAACAACAAAAAGCAGTGGGATGATGAAATATCTGTGTATTTCCTTAACATAATATGTTGTTATCTAGACTGAATAAGCTTTTTATCAAATGGCTAGGCACTGGAGACCTTTCCTTTAATCTCAGGGGAGGACAAAGTTGGCCAGTATAAACAATATTTTTTTAACATCCTTCACAGAAGTTCTAAAATTATTATTCAGGAAAACAAAATTTTAAAAATATATAAATTTATAATCAAAAGAGGAAAAGTAAACATACATTGCTGATGACATGATTTTCAACTTGGGAAATTCAAAAGAATTAACTAAAAATCTATTAGAACTAATATACATAGTAGTATAGCTTGATTGAAAATAATAGAGAAATAAAAATTTCCTATATACAAATGACAAGCCATTAAAATAAAATAAAAAATGAGTCATATATAGTAGTCAGGAAAAGTATGAAATATAAGCAATGAACTAAAATAAATTTCCCAGAACTTTATGAGATAAACTACATAAATTTTCTATGGAATTTAAAGGAAAGATGAAAATGAAGAAACGTACTTTGTTCTTCAATAGAAAGACTAGGAAGAGAGTGACTGCAAGATTTCCTAAATTAATCACATATAAGACCATTCTAACCCAAAGTTTAACTTTGGGAGGATACCATAAACTTGACTAAGTAATTCTAAACATCATTTGGGTACACACACACCTTGAATAAAAAATAGTAAAGCATGGAAAGAGTTTTCTCTCACAACCATTAAAAAGTTTATAAACATATCATTAATAAGACAGTTTAGTAACAGCAACAGAGCATATGGATAGGTCAATGCAATAATGATGAAAGGTGAGAAGTAAAGATAATTATACATAAATACTTAGTTAATGAATCTTAAGTAGCCATTTTAAATCAGTAAGATGACCAAATGGATTAATCCATAAAAGGCAGTAGAATAACTGGTTAACACTACAAATACACACATGCACACACACACATACACATCCTACATCATACTTTATACCAAAATAAATCCCTGATATATTAAAGACTTATGGCTAGCTGTTTCTCACCAGGAATTATGGCCTGAAGCATCGGTGCACGGCCTCTGCCCATGGCAACCTATGAGCAAGTGAAGCTAGATGGAGCACAAAGGAAAACAAAAGGTACTACAGACTGGCCTCTTTGCCCTGAAAGCGCGCTTGCAGCCTGTTTTTAAAGGCCTTCAGAGTTGTGTCTTGGACTGGTACTACACCACCGGCTTTCCTGGACCTCCATCTTGGAGAGGTAATTTTCAGCCTCCAAAATTGACTGTATGTCTGACAGGGTCTTGGTGCTCTGGCTGGGTGTCAGGCCTGAGCCTCAGAGGTGTGAGAGCTGAGTTCAGGACATTGACCACCAGAGACCTCCCGGCACCATGTAATATCAATAGGTTAGAGTTCTCCCAGAGATCTCCGTCTCAACACCAAGACCCAGCTCACTCAGCAACCAGCAACACCCAGTGCTGGACACCCCATGCCAAGCAACTAGCAAGACAGGAATACAACTGCACCCATTATCAGAGAGGCTGCCTAAAATCATAAGTTCACAGACACCCCAAAACACACCACTGGATGCGGTCCTGCCTACAATAAAGACAAGATCCAGCCTCATACACTAGAACACAGGAACCAGTCCCCTCCACCAGGAAGCCTACACAAGCCACTGAACCAACCTTATCCACTGGGGGCAGACACCAAAAACAATGGGAACTTCGAACCTGCAGCTTGCAAAAAGGAGACCCCAAACACACCAACAAAAGTGAAGCAAAATGAGAAGATAGAGAAATATACAGCATATGAAGGAGCAAAGTAAAATCACACCAGACCAAACAAATGAAGAGGAAATAGGCAGTCTACCTGAAAAAGAATCCAGAGGAACGATAGTAAAGATGATGCAAAATCTTGGAAATAGAATGGAGAAAATACAAGAAATGTTTAACAAGGATCTAGAAGAACTAAAGGGCAAACAAACAATCATGAACAACACAATAAATGAAATTAAAAATTCTCTAGACGGAATAAATAGAATAACTGAGGCAGAAAAAATGGATAAGTGACCTGGAAAATAAAATAGAGGAAATAACTACTACAGAGCAGAATAAAGAGAAAAGAATGAAAAGAATTGAGGATAGTCTCAGAGATCTCTGGGACAACATTAAATGCAACAACATTCGAATTATAGGAGTCCCAGAAGAAGAAGAGAAAAAGAAAGGGACTTAGAAAATACTTGAAGAGATTATAGTTGAGAAAATACTTGAAGAGATTATAGTTGGAAACTTCCTTAATATGGGAAAGGAAATAGTTAAGGAAGCACAGAGAGTCCCATACAGGATAAATCCAAGGAGAAACATATCAAGACACATATTAATCAAACTATCAAAAATTAAATATAAAGAAAAAATATTAAAAGCAGCAAGGGAAAAACAACAAATGACATACAAGGGAATCCCCATAAGGTTAACAGCTGAACTTCAAGCAGAAGCTCTGCAAGCCAGAAGGGAGTGGCAGGACATATTTAAAGTGAAGAAAGGGAAAAACCTACAACCAACATTACTCTACACAGCAAGGATCTCACTCAGATTCGATGGAGAAATTAAAACTTTAAAGACAAGCAAAAGTTAGGAGAATTCAGCACCACCAAAGCAGCTTTACAACAAATGCTAAAGGACCTTCTCTAGGCAGGAAACACAAGAGGAGGAAAAGACCTACAATAACAAACCCAAAACAATTAAGAAAATGGTAATAGGAACATACATATTGATAACTACCTTAAATGTAAATGGATTAAATGCTCCAAGCAAAAGACACAGACTGCTGGAATGGATACAAAAACAAGACCCGAATACATCCTGTCTACAAGAGACCCACTTCAGACCTAGGGACACATACGGACTGAAAGTGAGGGGATGGAAAAAGTTATTCTATGCAAATGGCAATCAAAAGAAAGCTAGAGTAGCAATTCTCATATCAGACAAAATAGATTTTAAAATAAAGACTATTACAAGAGACAAAAACAGACACTACATAATGATCAAGGGATCAATCCAAGAAGAAGATACAACAATTGTAAATATTTATGCACCCAACATAGGAGCACCTCAATACATAAGGCAAATGCTAACAGCCATAAAAGGGGAAATCAACAGTAACACAATAATAGTAGGGGACTTTAACACCCCGCTTTCACCAGTGGACAGATCATCCAAAATGAAAATAAATAAGAAACACAAGCTAAATGACACATTAAACAAGATGGACTTAATTGATATTTATAGGACATTCCATCCAAAAATAAAAGATTACACGTTCTTCTCAGGTGCTCACGGAAAATTCTCCAGGATAGGTCATATCTTGAGTCACAAATCAAGCCTTGGTAAATTTAAGAAAATTGAAATCATATCACGTATCTTTTCTGATCACAACACTATGAGACGAGAAATAAATTACAGGAAAAAATCTGTAAAAAATAAAAACACATGGAGGCTAAACAATACACTACTAAATAACCAAGAGATCATTGAAGAAGTCAAAGAGAAAATCAAAAATACCTAGAAACAAATGACAATGAAAACTCGACGACCCAAAACCTTTGGGATGCAGCAAAAGCAGTTCTAAGAGGGAAGTTTATAGCAATACAATCCTACCTCAAGAAACAAGAAACATCTCAAATAAACAACCTAACCTTACACTTAAAGCCATTAGAGAAAGAAGAACACAAAAACCCCAAAGTTCGCAGAAGGAAAGAAATCATAAAGATCAGATCAGAAGTAAATGAAAAAGAAATAAAGGAAACCATAACAAAGATCAATAAAACTAAAAGCTGGTTCTTTGGGAAGATAAGCAAAATTGATAAACCGTTAGCCAGACTCAACAAGAAAAAAAGAAAGAAGACTCAAATCAACAGAATTAGAAATGAAAAAGGAAAAGTAACAACTGACACTGCAGAAATACAAAGGATCATGACAGATTACTGCAAACAACTATATGCCTATAAAATGGACAACCTGGAAGAAATGGACAAATTTTTAGAAAAGCACAACCTTCTGAGACTGAACCGGGAAGACATGGAAAATATAAACAGACCAATCACAAGCACTGACATTGAAACTGTGATTAAAAACCTTCCAACACACAAAAGCCCAGGACCAGATAGCTTCACAGGTGAATTCTATCAAACATTTAGAGATGAGCTAACACCTATCTTTCTCAAACTCTTCCACAATACAGCAGAGGAAGGAACACTCCCAAACTCATGTTACGAGGCCACCATCACCCTAATACCAAAGCCAGACAAAGAGGTCAAAAAAAAGAAAACTATGGGCCAATATCACTGATAAATATAGATGCAAAAATCCTCAACAGAATACTAGAAAACAGAATCCAGCAGCATATTAAAAGGATCATACACCATGATCAAGTGGGGTTTATCCCAGGAATGAAAGGATTCTTCAATATACGCAAATCAATCATTGTGGTACACCATATTAACAAAGTGAAGGATAAAAATCATATGATCATCTCAAGAGATGCAGAAAAAGCTTTCAACAAAATTCAACATCTATTTATGATAAAAACTCTCCAGAGTGTAGGCATAGAGGGAACCTACCTCAACATAATAAAGGTCATATATGACAAACCCACAGCAAACATCATTCTCAATGGTGAAAAACTGAAACCATTTCCACTAAGATCAGGAACAAGACAAGGTTGCCCACTCTCACCACTCTTACTCAACATAGTTTTGGAAGTTTTAGCCACAGCAATCAGAGAAGAAAAAGAAATAAAATGCATCTAAATTGGAAAAGAAGAAGTAAAACAGTCACTGTCTGCAGATGACATTATACTATACATAGAGAATCCTAAAGGTGTTAACAGAAAACTACTAGAGCTAATCAGTGAATTTGGTAAAGTAGCAGGATACAAAATTAATGCACAGAAATCTCTTGCATTCCCATACACTAATGATGAAAAATCTGAAAGAGAAATTAATAAAACACTCCCATTTACCATTGCAACAAAAAGAATAAAATATCTAGGAATAAACCTACCTAAGGAGACAAAAGACCTGTATGCAGAAAACTGTAAGACACTGATGAAAGAAATTAAAGATGATGCAAACAGATGGAGAGATATACCATGTTCTTGGGATTGGAAGAACCAACATTGTGAAAATGACTCTACTACCCAAAGCAGTCTACAGATTCAATGCAATCCCTATCAAACTACCAGTGGCATTTTTCACAGAACTAGAACAAAAAATTTCACAATTTGTATGGAAACACAAAAGACCCCAAATAGCCAAAGCAATCTTGAGAAAGAAAAATGGAGCTGGAGGAATCAGGCTCCCTGACTTCAGACTATACTACAAATCTACAGTAATCAAGACTATACTACAAATCTACAGTAATCAAGACAGTATGGTACTGGCTCAAAAACAGAAATATAGATCAATGGAACAGGACAGAAAGCCCAGAGATCACACATATGGTCACCTTATGTTTGATAAAGGAGGCAAGAATATACAATGGAGAAAAGACAGTCTCTTCAATAAGTGGTGCTGGGAATACTGGACAGCTACATGTAAAAGAATGAAATTAGAACACTCTCTAACACCATACACAGAAATAAACTCAAAATGGATTAAAGACCTACATGTAAGGCCAGACATTATAATACTCTTAGAGGAAAACATAGGTAAAATACTCTATGACGTAAATCACAGCAAGATCCTTTTTGACCCATCTCCTAGAGAAATGGAAATAAAAGCAAAAATAAATAAATGGGACCTAATGAGACTTAAAACCTTTTGCACAGCAAAGGAAACCATAAACAAGACGGTAAGACAAACCTCAGAATGGGAGAATATATTTGCAAATGAAGCAACTGACAAAGGATTGATCTCCAAAATATACAAGTAGCTCATGCAGCTCAATATCAAAAAACAAACAACCCAATCCAAAAATGGGCAGAAGATCTAGATAGACATTTCTCCAAAGAAGATATACAAATTGCCAACAAACACATGAAAGGATGCTCAACATCACTAATCATTAGAAAAATGCAAATCAAAACTTCAATGAGGTATCACCCCACACCAGTCAGAATATCCATCATTAAAAAATCTACAAACAATAAATGCTGGAGAAAAGAGAACCCTCTTGCACTGTTTGTTGGAATGTAAATTGATACCACCACTATGGAGAACAGGATGGAGGTTCCTTAAAAAACTAAAAATAGAACTACCATATGACCCAGCAATCCCACTACTGGGCATATACCCCGAGAAATCCATAATTCAAAAAGAGTCATGGGGCTTCCTTGGTGGCGCAGTGGTTGAGAGTCTGCCTGCCGATGCAGGGGACACGGTTCGTGCCCCGGTCCGGGAAGATCCCACATGCCGTTATGCACACATATACATATGTACATATACAGACATACGTATTACACAAACACACAAATTGAAAAAATATATAACAAAAGAGTAATAATTGTTAGCAATAATATCTATTAAAATTTGTTTCCTTTTTGTTTTACTTGTATTTTCTGATTTTTTCTTTTCTCTATGGATTATCCATAAAATAGCTATTCTTAAATTATATATATACATATATAATGATGATTTTAATTATAATTTATTTTGTGAATAATATTTTTGTTAATTCTGCTTGCTTTGATTGTTAATTATTTTTTTATAAAGCTATCTGTGGCCTTTATCAGACTGTAAACAGAGTCTTAATGTCTTAAACATTTTTGTATCCCCAATGTGTCTATAATTCTCCTACATGATTAATAAACATTGGCTATATTACCATCATTTAAAAAGTATTCTCTTAGTGCTGAAAATACAGAGTTTAACAAACATGAACTTATGGTCTCTGCCTTTAAAAATCACATCAAATATAAAATAACAGATGCAGGATCAATTAATATGATATGAGTAAGCAAATTGTACTATGGCAGAAGGTCATGCAAAGTTTTCTGGAGAAACAAGTATCAGAACTACACTGTAAAGAAGACTTAGAACTTAGCCAGGTAAAGAAGCTTTCAGAAATGAGTCTGTTGCTGAAATGAGGCAGGATGTAAAGAGGCCTAGAAATAAGAAAAATCACCTTAAAAAAATTTTTTTTGAAAAGTTGATTTATTGGATGCAGGTTGGAGTTGGGATTTCTAAGGGGTAAGCGTGGGTAGTAAAGGTGTCTAGATCTCAAAGAGCCTTTGATGTTGTGCTAAGAAATTTAAATTTTATCTTTAAAATAATGGAAGCCTTTGATGTACATTAACTGTGAAAAGAGGAAATGGCCCATAGTATTAGAAAGCATTTTGAGATATATTTCATGTGTATAAGATGTCGTAGTTCCTTGGAAACTTTGGTAATATATTCTGGCTCGTGGTATATTTGAGTTTTGAAACTGACAAGATCTAATTCATCCACTTTAAGTGATGTATAGTATTTCACATATAGTATATTAATATACTATAATAATTTTTTCAGAGAGACAGAGAGAGATAACAAATAAGGCTATTTTTCACAAAAATTCTCTCTGATACATGTTGGCTCTCTTTCATTTAATGTGTATTAGCCTTAAAGCATATTTTATACACATAAAGACAAAATTAAAAAGATGAATTACTAAGCATCAACTAATACAGTGAAATTGATAGTCATAAATGCTCAATAATGGTATAGCATAAACACAATTCAGGTGTAGCTTTCCTGGGTGAGATAACTTTGAAGACACACTTGAAAGGAGCTCTATATTTTACTTCACTGTGATGAACAAGTATACTAATGTAAGAAGATGTGCACAATTTCGATAACAGGAATTGACTCATGTATGGGTTCTTGATACATGATGGAGAGACCTTACAGATGAAGGAGGAAAGAGCTAGGACAATCACCTTTCCATATGGAAGTGGAAAAATATAAATATATTAAAGATATAAATGTAAAAAATCAAAACTTTACAAAAATGACCAAATAAAATACAGATGAATGTCTTTCTTACATATGTAGAGGAAAAGTAAGAAAGACACATAAAATAGAAATAATTAAAGAATGATGTGACTATCACAATTAAAAACTTTATTACAAAAGGCATAAAAATCAGGGCTTCCCTGGTGGCGCAGTGGTTGAGAGTCTGCCTGCCGATGCAGGGGACACGGGTTCGTGCCCCGGTCTGGGAAGATTCCACATGCCGTGGAGCAGCTGGGCCCGTGAGCCATGGCCGCTGAGCCTGCGCGTCCGGAGCCTGTGCTCCCCAACGGGAGAGGCCACAAGAGTGAGAGGCCCGCGTACCACAAAAAAACCCCCAAAACAAACAAAAAAAAACCCGATAAATCTGTTGGAAGTATAAATTAGAACAACTTTAAAGAGCAACTGAATATATAAAAAAAAATCGACTGTACATACACCATGTCACCCAGAAATCTCACCTCTAAGAAAATCTCTTGCACAAGTAATATAGGAGATGCATAAGAGATGTTACCTGAATCATTATTTATAATATATTGGACATGGAAAGATGGATAACATAGGGGAAGTTGTAAAAAGTACTATAGCATATTCATATACTATACATGAGATACTGTACACCACTTAAAATGAATGGATTAGATTTTACCAATCTTAAAAGACGTTGAATAAAGAAACAAGTTATAGATGCATATGTATAATGTGTAAGCACATGATTTTTATAAATGTAAAACCATTTATATATAAGTAGTAAAAGTATATCAACAGGGATGAGCTACAGATCAAATTTGTGGTAATTGTGTTTAGGGATGGAGAGGTATGGAACTTGGTAGGTGAATACAGGGATTTCAGCTTTAATTTCTATAAAAATAAATTAAAAATAAGTACATCAAAATGACAGCCATTTTCATTTGCTTACTTGAAGGGGTGAGTACATGGAGGTGAGTACATAGATGTTAGTCATTGTAATTTTCTGTTTTATAAAAATATTATTTTTCCTCTTCATAGGAATGAATAGCAAAATGATACATCATTCTTGTGGATGTAGGATAAAATAGCATTCCTTCTTCTAGCTCATACAATACGAGGCGTAGGAAATGGTTTTACTAACTAGATTTCAGCCCTCATTGATATATCTAGCCAGTAGCTTTTGTGCAGAGCACAGATTTCGTTTTTAGTTATGCTACTTAGGGGATTTTATAACACAAGAAAGGATAAATTCTTGTTCTTTTTGGCTTGATCCTATATTTTATGTCTTATGAAATGTACCCTCTAATCTAAGGATATATAAGTTTGGAGTTTATATTAATGAGTAATCCAAGTTTCAACCATTTTATTATAATCTCTGCCAGGCCCTAGCCATAGTGAAGGCAAAGCCTATACCAGAAAAATTGTCAGAATTAACCTAAAACCTTTGTTTCTATGAGTTTTGTTATATTATAGTCAATCTACCAAAGTTTACTTTCTGGGATATGTCAGCCAACCAAAAACAAAACAAAAAAATAGCATGTTGGTAATGTGGACAAGATAAGTTTCAGGTACCATCTTTGAACTCACTAGTGAATGGCTTGTGATATCTTATATTCACTTATATTGTTCAAAGTTGCAACCTCCTAAGCCAACAACCAAAGATGTACTACAGTACCCCCATTGTCTGTAATGTACACAATTACACATTGCACAAAAACACACCCTTTGTGTATGAACACAATCAATACTTGAAATTAATAGACCCACAGCTTTTTCATAAGCCCTTTTTCTATGTCAACACAGTGTGACTGACTGTACATTTCCAAATACAATTGTAATGTTATTGTATATAATATATACATACACACAGATACATGCATACACATGAACTAGGCTATAGCAAATATTTGACGGTTAAATCCAGCAAGTTGGCCATAAATAATACAACTATTCCACATGCACTTTGGGCCAAAATGCAGGGAAGGCAAACTAAGTCCTAGGAACCCACGAGGACAGATGTCAGGGAAGGGTGATAAATAGTTAAGTTTTAACACTTAAACCTCTGTGCCCAGGCAATCTGAATTATATATAGTGGAATAAAAGAGGAGCAAAAGGAATTGAGTGCAGATGGAAGAAAAAAAATGAGAGGTGGGAAGCATAACATTGGAATGTGCCTGCCCTGAGGAATGCCTTTACCTTGGTCAGCAACCCAAAGTCAAGTATGGAAAGAACACTATTCTAGAAGTCAGGAGACAAGGATTCTAAACCTGGCTAAACTACTACTAAGTTGTTGACCCTGGGCAAATTATCTCCCTTTTCTGGGCCTTGGTTTATTCGTCTCACTGCTGTTGAATCTCTATATTCCTCCAAGATACTGTAAGCCCTTTTAGCCCTTTTTCATGGTACTCAGGAACTACTGTTAATGAACTGCAGCATCCTGTAACCTCACCTATGTTATATCAGCTCCACTTCTTGGTTTAAATCTTTTTCACCATAGCATTACTAAAAGCTGGCCATTGCAAAAGTTTTTAATCTATCAATGGACTAGACTCCCAGGAATGCATGTTACGGGCCGTATGCTCCTATGAAAAACTGCTTTTTAAGACATCCTAAGGCCTTAGTCATCTACAACCCTGGCGTCAGTGGAACAAGTTTGGCATTACAGAATCATCATCTTTCCCTTCACTCTCTTAGTACTTTCTCCACAGAATTTTACCATAATGGGTCTGATTATTTATGTAAGTCCCACCCACTGGTAGAATATTGTTTTGATAAATGTTAAGAACAAGTTCAACACAGCAGAGAGATCAACATAGGTATCACTCAGATAAAAGGCAAAATTAATTGCAAAATAAAAAGACAAAAGAAGTGTTCAGATCAGTCACAACACCCGGAAGAGAGACTAGCAACATTTTTCAAAGTAGATGCACAGATGTACACCTGTGGACCTCTGGAACTCTCATCCTAGGGTTCACCGTTGGGACTGTTAATATCTGAATGAATGGGGATCATCTCAGATGTTCAGGAAGCTCAATTATCCCCTCCAAATCTCATCATACAGGAGCAGTTCTAGTGGGTTTGATAAATACTTGCTGGAAACCACCACACCAAGCACTTCATCAATCTCAGGGTCGTATAACATGAAATATAACTAAAGTGAGATTCAGAACAGTTAGGCCTGAGTAGGGCCTCAGTTAACACTCTCAACCTTCACAAAGTGAAACAGCCTGGTCAGGATAATTTTCTGAATCCAGAGCTATAGCAGTAGGGCCAGGGCCAGTTTCCCAAATGTCCTTGGGAATCGTACCAACAGTCCCTCAAACCTACTATGTAGCCTAACCTACCCAGGATCAAATTCAGGAAGGCTGGAGCCTGAAGCACATGGGGGACCCAGTACCCTACACTGGTACAGAGTAAGGCATGCTGGTCCTTTTATTGCAGGGCATCACGTAAGGATGATCAAAAACAAAAACATGATCGACAGCAAAACACATTGTTAGAACGGTAACAAAAAAGGAAGTCAGCTAGGCTGGGGAAGGGGCAGAGTGCTAGGGAGGGGACAGTTCCAAAGAAGACATCGATCCAAAGATGACCCCAAGAGCGTGATCTGAACTGCGGAATTCAGGCAGGTGGTAAATGGGTAAATGAACTGGAAAGCCATGGCTGGCTGGAAACCCGTGAAGGATTCTGAGTACACTGAAGAGAAGAGCTATCTTGGAATGCCTAGCTTATAGTTAGGTAAACCTCAGTTAGGCATTGCTCTATCTGCCGAGGCTTCTTTAAAAATGTGATTATAAAGCTCATGCATATACTTTCTCTAGCCAAGATAGATAGATGATAGGTAGATTAAATAGATGATGAATAGATATTCATGGAATTACACACAAAATACTTTTATGTGTATATCATGAATTGCTTTATTGTCTGAACTATATTTAAAAGCATTAACATGAAACACGTTCAGTCAGGAAGTTTTGCCAAATGTTTGCATTGTTAATGGCGTGGCCAGCGAGGTGGTTAAAGATTCAAGTTCTACGGAGTCAGAGAGAAATTCCAGAAGATTCGAAATTAACTGTGTGGTATATCTTAACATATGAATGCTTCTAAATAAGTTTTCAAAGTTCTTATGGATTGACTGTCCCTCTGAACTTCTTAGAGTAATTCTTAGTGTTGCAGTAGAAAGTGCTGACTTTGGATTTAGATGGATCTGGCTTTAAATTCTTGTACTGACATTTTCTAGGTGTTTGACCTTGGGCTATTATCCTAACCTCTTCCATCATAAGTTTACTTCATCTACAAAATGGAAGCACTAATGTCTTGGTCACAGAGTTTTTATAGAAATTAGTGAGATGATTCACGTAATGCATCTAATGTGTGCTTGCCACATAAAAGATGCTATATAAATGAATTTTTATGACTTAATTTATGAACTTCCAGAAAAAGATAGATGGCATTTATAAATGAACAATGAGATGAGGATTACAGGATCAGAGCACTAATATTATGAGCCAAGTTAATAGAAAATGTAATTTGATATATCAAGATATGAGGGACACATCCAAAAGAGAAAAAAGTATTTTACCAATATATTCTATGACACTGCTATAATTTTAACACAAATGACGTCATAAGGTCTAAAGGACCATGGCTCTCTAAATACTGTAAATCACTAAGTAAAACAATTTTTTAAAATTGTATTTAAACATAGCCTTGTTATAAATATTCTCTGCTCTTCATTATTTCTTTATTATACAAGTAACATGTGTAATTACAAAAAATATGATGAGTGAAAGTATATCTTCATAACTCACCTGTTATTCTACTTCTCAGCAATAACTACTGCTAACATATTGTGAATAAATTTCTACACCATAGGTACATGCATTTATGTCTATGCATACGCATACGGGTATAATTTCTTTAAAAAAATAGAATCATATAATCATGCTATAAATACTCTTTTGTATCCTTATTATTCAACTACACATCCATTTTCTTAATATCCTTAATAACTTTAAAATGAAATATGCTACAATATTCTGTTCAATATGGTGACTGAACAAAACTGTAGCTATTCGAAAATGCAGTTATAAAGAAGCTGCTCTAGAGACCAAAGCCTTCTGGAAGCTGCGTTATAATTTTATAGAATAGAACACCTCATTCTATTTAAGTTTTTCGTCTAATCCTGAACGCATATTTTTATTCCATTTTGAGACCATGACATACTGGTTTGTAAAATACCTTGTGATCTTTTGTTGAAAGTGCTGAATATTATTATAACCATTTATCTTCACATAGTACAAACCCTTGACTGGAAAAGGCATTGTTTTATTTTCCTAATGCACTGGGGAAGTTGTTACATTTTTGGCTCTAGCTATTGCTATTAATTCCTCAACTTTTATGACCATGAACCACGGCCCTCAAATTCTTTTCTTCCTATTTTCATCAATATAGCTATATATAATCTTGCTTTTGCAATGAGAAAACAGACCAACAGTGCATTACAACTGGTTGGCTTATGCAAAATTAAATATTACCTGTTGACTTGAGGAGACCTTTACAACAGCTCTGAATTTATAATTATTTTTCATATGGACCCCATCCATTGATTTAGGTACTGGCAGACAATCAGTAAAACAATATTAGCATCATGAATTTTCTTTATTAATAAATACTAGGAAGAATGAAATTTCCCATGCTTTAGCATTCCAAGTCACCAAAGCCTTTATATACCTGGGATGGATGACAAAGAGTTTCTTGTATCTTAGTAATATAAAAATTACCTTCTAAAATTTTTTTTAGTATTTCATAAACACAGTCTGAGAATTTAACTCTAAGAGGATCACTATATAAAGAGAAAAATTGGCTTTTAAGTCATGTAAATATAAACTATCCTCTAAAGAATCTGTATCATATCATCTGTCTCTACTTTGTCCTATCCCCATCTATAGCAAGTTTTCTATATCATTACCATTATTCTGATTATTTTCTTTGTTCCAGCATGGGTTTTGTTGTTTCCTATGGCCCCTTCTTCATCAGGTACCTATTAGTTGTTAAGATATTAGACTTGCTTCCTAAATCTTAGAGTCTTAAAAAACAAAACAGAGAACTAAGTACTCTATGTGCTGGGAAGGTACAAGAGAGAAACACCTATAAGGAGATGACATTTTATATTGGGTCTGAAGAGATCATAATTTCTTTTACATCATGGTGGCTAATCTCGTCCTTAAGTTTTCTGAATTGCATTGCCATTGATCATTGTGTTGCAGTAGAAAAAACACTCCATGGTAATATAACACAGAACATTCAAATTCTCCTCCTGCCACTGCTGTGTGGATTGAAACCACTGGCAGAGGCAGTAAGACCTTAACTTAGTGCCTGAGTCTCATTTATTTGTCATGTGCCCTGGAAAAGCTACTTGCCCTTTTTGCGCATTAGTCTCCTCATTTCTAATAAGGGAAAAATAAGACTTTTCTTGCAAAGTTGTTGGGAAGATTACAACTGCTGTATATACTGTCAAGACTAACACCCAGTACCTAATAGCTACTCAAGGAAGGGTGGCTGTAATTATAATAGTTGTTATTAATCACTATCCTCAGATTTTCTGAGAAACAGGCTAGAGAAACTTTTGTTTCTTTCGCACCCACCCCTTTATAGATCCCATCGGCATTTTAAGACAGAAGAATTTATAATACTTGTTCACGCAATTGAATGCTATAGAAGAAAACAGTACAATAAAATACTTCCTGTAAAAAGTACTTGATTGGACATTTTTAATAAGAACTTATTCTCTCTCTCTCCCCACCCTTTCTCATTTTTTACTTTTTTCTCTCTCACTTTTACTTCCCTCTGTACACACATACACACATACATGTATACTCTCACCATTTACTCCAAACCTATTTTCTCATTCTCCTTTTTGCCTTTATAGATATTCTGAAAGTTCTTTAGGATTTTTGTGCTTAGAAGAAAGAATATCAGTGTCTCTCACTTAAATATTTGAAGAATTAGTAATTTATGCTTATTAGAAATTTGTGTATATAAAATCTCATATAATAGCCTCAGATAAGTGAAAGTATAAGATTTTAATGTAAAATATGTAGAAGAACGTCTTCAGTTAACTCCTGATAAATTCTGAGGATAATTTATTACATATATTCCTTAGGAACCATTTTTCAAACTACTATAGTAATGTGGATAGCATACTTTTAAATCAATGTATATATGTTTAAATACTTAGGGTCTGTTTAGATATTTTTTCTAAAGGCCCTCTTACCCATATGAAAGGATCTACTTTTATTTCTCTCTCTCTATTCTGTCCCTTCTTAATGGAAGGAATGGTATTTCTGAGCTACACACATCCTATTTTTGCATTAAGGAAGAGTTGTCAGTCTATTTATGGAATCCAAGTGTTTTTGTTTTTGCTATGTTCCCTTCTCTAGTGATACAAAACTCCCAAAATAGTTAGGTTAAAAATCTGGTGCTTAGATTGTAAACACTATGATGATTAAATAATCAGTTGTGATGATTAAGTAATGACAGCCCTTTTCTGCCTTCTACTCTCCTATCTGACATCAGCTTTGACATTTGTTTTGAAGCCTCTGAGTTTTGGGTGAAGTCTCCGTCATGGGTGTTAGGTAGTTAGATTTTCCATGAACTAAAAGAAAATGCGAAGAATGAAATCTTCCATCTAATATGCTTCCCAAAGTTGCAACATCAGGATTCACACAATAATATACCGGAAGAATGTGGCAGTATCACATTGTTCCACAGCATCTCAAACCATCTGAATTGTAAGTGATATTCAGTGACCTCAGCTTGCCCTTGAGGCTCTAGCAAAAATGTAGTGTTGCAGTTAGAGCCCTGGCAGCGACCAGAGCCAAGTTTAAAATAAACAATGCTGCTGTCTTCTATCTCTACAAAACCAAGCTTGTAGAGCTAATGTATTAAAATGATTTGGGGTAGTATTCTGCCCTTTTATGAAACTTAATGAATTATTTTCTCACAATTAGATAGCAACTAAATAACCCTGTGTGCTTTTAGATATTCAAATAGACTTAAAACCCCCTTAAGTTTTTTTGGATGCAGTTTTCTATTGAGGAAAGTGGATAAAGTAAAAGATCATTAAAAAGATTGACAACTCCCAATGTACTATTAAAAAAATAATAAATGGTTTGAAACTACTTTTTATCCTTGATTTATCAGAAGTTGTTCTAGCTTTTTCAAGGGAGCAAAGGAGAAAAATCTATTTGCATCCTTTAGAGATTAATGTGAGTTGAAGTTTTTTTTTTTTTTCTTTTTAAACTTCAAGTAAAATGAGTTGTTATGAAGGATAAAGTGTGTTGAAATAAACAGACTTGCTATAGTTGTAGGAGTTGAGGATCCACAATTCTGTTAACATAAATTTATTATAATTCCTACTTAGGAATATGCTCTTTAATGATGTTAAAGATAAAATTTGTTTGTTCTTATTAAATTTATATTATTTATATTATGTGTGATACTCATGCATGAGAAATATCCTTTGAACATGAAGACATAATTCTTTTCTCACTATTAACTTTCAGTGATAGAATAGATCGAGATATTTTAACCAGTCATTCAAAAAAACTCTCAGGTTAGGGCTTCCCTGGTGGCACAGTGGTTGAGAGTCCGCCTGCCGATGCAGGGGACCCGGCTTCGTGCTCCGGTCGGGGAAGATCCCACATACCGCGGAGCGCCTGGGCCTGTGAGCCATGGCCGCTGAGCCTGCGTGTCCGGAGCCTGTGCTCCACAACGGGAGAGGCCACAACAGTAAGAGGCCTGCGTACCGCAAAATAAACCCCAAAAACAAAAAAACCTCTCAGGTTAAACTTTGCATGCAAATTAGATGCAAAGCCTTTGTAAAACAGAACTCTGCAATTAAATACATTGGAAATATTCATTAATAGAGTCAAGGTAGCTCTTTTACACTTACCCTGAAGTTACTCCCAGTATAGCAGAGACTTGAAAAGACTAAGTTAGCTATGGAAATAGATCAGGAAATGTATATGTATTTTTAGTTGCAAGGCAATAACTCAGTGAGATACATGTTACTGACTGAGCTTCTCTAAACTATTGTTTCTTAGTTTTGTTTATGGATTCAAATGTTATTGTTCAAAATATGCAAGAGCCACATAAATTATTGTAGTGCACAGGCAGTATGAAACCACCAATTTACTTCACCTCGCCATAGCATTAAATGTCAAGGTGTCAAGTTGTCCCTTCAGGTTTCATTGGAAAACATAAATTATTGCTAATAGAATGCACCAGTGAAATTTCTGAATAACAAATGACGTCGCAAAGCATCACTTCAAGAAGGAACTATAGGGCACTTGAGATAATTTATGATACAAATAGTTTCAAAAGCTGGTCTGCCTGGAAGGTTAATTTCTAAATGTAAAATAAATAGCTGACTGAGTTTCCTGTGCTCAACTCATCCTCCTGCAATTTCCGTCAAATACATTCTTAAAGAAGTCAGTAGCTCTGACTGCAAACCTGAAGTGCCCTTAGGGCATCAGTGGTACAAAGTAGAAGATTCAGCTTCAAATTAATAGCTTGAGTTCTTCCAAACTAACTTCCCCTTTTTTAAGGATTCAAATGTTATTGTTTCATAGAACATATAGTGTCTGTTTTATCCCCTCAAATACTCTTAGCTCAAATAGGATAGAATTTCCGAAACTCTAATATCCTGAATTTACTCATTTTGCTGTACTGCTTCCTTCCCATTTTTATGAGGAACATATAGCGGGGCAAAAAATGTACCTCTACATATTTTTTTAAAAATTATTAGAATTTCTGGCAAAATCATTAACATTTGTAGAAGATTGTGAAGGTAGTTTCTACCAAAAAATCTTATAAAGAAAATAATCCGTAAAAAAATCTATGATGGATAAAAACAACAGATCTCCACCATTCGCAATAGAAACTTGTGTATTCTTTTATATGGGCTCAGACAAGGCAAGACTTGGGTAGGTTAAGTATAGATACAGCTAAGAGAACCACAAAGGCCTGCACATTTCCTCTGTAAGTTGACTTTTCCTTCTCAGGAGCTTGTATCATGAAAAAGTAAACCTAACATGTATCTAACATGTGGAAGTTGATATAATTATCAATACTTTAAAGTGTTATATTTAGGAAAATACCATAACGGTCACACCTATATACCTACATGGGATATTAGAAGTAAATTGTTTAGGAAATATTTTGAATATCTCAATACCTATTTATACTTTATTATATTATTCTCTGTTTTTGCAATGTTTCTCATCCATTCACCTCATGGATATTCATGCACTAACAAACTCAGCATTTATTAGTGATTTTCAGAATACTTGTCTTTAAAGAAAAAAATAAACTATATCAAATAGATTATCTGTAATAAGAAGCAAAATTTTTCCTAGGCTTCAATGTAGAAAACATTTCAGTTCTTTTCAGTGTAGAAACACACATTCTAAAAACAACACAAGTTAACCTTGGAAGAATGCCTTTGGAAAAAATATTTTAATCCTCAAAATTTAATTTGCTATCATTTAATTTATTTTAACGTCTTACAGTTTTTCCTATCAACCCCTTTATACAAAAAAGTTAGATTCCTCACACTTGTATTATGTGACCCTAAGTTTGCTTTCATAACTTTATTGTTTAATAGCATGTTAAAATTTTTATGCCTATTCTCTTTCTTCTTTACAGACAGATAAATTTGGCAGAATACATAATTCTAGATCTTATGACAGGGTTTCTCAACAGTGGTGGACCACAAAAATTATATGGAGGCTTTATTAGAATCGAGATTGTCCCCTCCGTCTCCAGATATTCTAAATCATGCCCGAAGTGTAGCATGAGGCCCACAAAACTACATTTTAATGAAAGCCCATATGACTCAGTTGTTGGTGTTGTATGGACCACACTTGGATTAAAAATAGCCTGAGTGTCACTTGGCAAGAGATTTTTAGCAGTTAAAAATTACCTAATATTCTTAATATTATTCAACTTTTGAATCTGAAATTAAGAATGAGAGGATTCAAGAAGATGTAAGGAATTTTGTGTACTTTGGAATCAGATATGCCTGGATTGAAGTCCCAGCTCTGTCACTTACTAGCTGTGCAACCTCAGGCAGTATTTGTTCAAATGACAAAACTGTATACATTTATTTATTTATTTAATTTTTGTCTGTGTTGGATCTTTGTGGCTGTGCGTGGGCTTTCTCTAGTTGTGGTAGGCTCGTTGTGGTGCAGGGGCTTCTTATTGCAGTGGCTTCTCTTGTTGTGGAGCACGGGCTCTAGGCGAGGGGGCTTCTGTAATTGTGGCTCATGGGCTCTAGAGCGCAGGCTCAGTAGTTGTGGCGCACGGGCTTAGTTGCTCCGCGGCATGTGGGATCTTCCTGGACCAGGGCTCGAACCCATGTCCCTGCATTTGCAGGCGGATTCCTAACCACTGTGCCACCAGGAAAGTCCGAAATGACAAAACTAATAATAACTACATCGAAGGGTAATTATAAAGGATAAATTAAATTTTTGTCTATGCATGTAACCAGTAGTAGAGCATCTATAAATGCTTCATAAAAGTCTGTAATTATCTTACTTTTTCCTGTTGTAGGAAAATATACAATGACAATGGTATTTGGTTTTCCTAGCAAATAAGCATACCCTTCTACTGGCTAATTTATTAAATTAGCTGTCAGATCCACTTGCTCCTTTCTAAGGTCAGGCCACCATTATTTCTTACCAGGATTACTAGAAAACCTTCCTAATTATTTTCCTTGACTCCAATCTTACCCCCTTTTCAATCTGTTTTCTGCAGTGCATCCAGGCTGATTTTACTAAGATCCAAATCTGGTCAGCCTGCTGAGTCTTTCATGATATGGACATTGCTTATTTCTCCTGTATTATTTCTAGTCATTCCTAATTGACTCTACACTCTAGCCATACAGAAATTGAATATTCCATTAAGAAGCTAAGTTCTCTCTTACTAATCCCTATCCACCTTCACCTGGTTCAACTATACATGCATTTTAGGTCTCACATTAGACATTATTTTCTTCTTAGATGCTTTTTGCTTTCCTAGACTCTCAGGTTACACTTCTCCAGAAGTCTTTCTATAACATTTATAACAAGTATCATGCTGTATTGTAGTTGTTACGCTTGCCACTCTCTTCCAATAGATCATGAGCCCCTTGAGAATAGTTAATACATTTCTTTAGTTATCAGATTCCAGTGCCTAACACAGTGCTTGGCTCATAATACTTCCCCACAAAAATATTTATTGGGAGAATGAAAGCATGTATTCAATGACCTTATTGAATTCTACAGTGTCAGAGGAGTAGTTCCTAGCTCTGGACTTATCTAAAATTGACAGACATGGTAAAGAAGGGGATGTGGTAAGGTTAAAAGCCAATAGGAAACCGTAAGACAATCAAGTGTCTAGACAATGTGAAGGGGTGTTCCAGATGAACACAGGCATCGAAAGCTTTGCAGCAATCCTTGTATGACTGCAGCTGGAGCATATCAACATATTCTCTGTAATACAATATATTTCACAGTGTCGTTCTAGCTCTGAAGTAACAGGGGCTAGTGTCTTCATTATTCTTCATTTCACTCCATCTTGTATATGTTAACATTAAAGGAGAAAAATGCCCCAAATTCAGAAAATAGAGGACTCTAATAATTGGGGTCATATTTGCACTCCTTTTAAAAATAAAAATCATTTTTGTTTAAACCAAACTTTTCTCTAATGTATTAAAGACATTATTGAACATGGTAAGAAATGTTTCATACATATGTGTAATATGTACCTAAAGATTTTATTTTACCAAAACAAAATACAGCCCTAATTATTTTATTAATTTTTGTCATTATAGATATTAATTTCAATATTAGCAATGAAGACAAAGTCAAAACTCTTCTAGGCACATGTGATCATGACACAAATTTATATTCAGTACAAGTTGTATTTTCAGCAATTATTCTGAAGCATTCTTTATAACTTTTGTTAAGTTTTTCTTTAAGGCAATTTTTCAGGTTGATGTAAATTGGCTCTGATGAAAGACAGTATATAAATTTCTTTGTAAGGAATTTTAAGTATAAAATTTACCAAGTCTTTATATTTGGAGTTATTCTATGCCTAGCTAAAATACTAAATAAATAGGTGGAGGAAAGTTTGAATTGTTCAAACTCTTCATGTCAGAGTTAGTGTTAAGTCATGTATCTGATTACTACTGTAATGCAAACCAGTAAGTGTATTATTATTATTATTTAAGTTCAGTTGGCAATACAGCAGGCAGGTTGACAAAATGCCTGAATACTGAGAATAGATTTTTCTATAATTATAGTATAAAGTTAAGGAGAGAAGCCATAAACATATATTAAATACCTGTTGTGTGTCAGACAGAGTGCAAAGACTTTGACGTATGCTATTTAAGCCACATAGATGTTGTGAATATTAAATTAATATTGAAAAAATACACAAATTACCTACTACAGTGTTTGGAATACAACAAGTGAATAATAAATTAAAATATGATTATTTTACTCTCTACAAGCAGGCTGAAAGAAAAAAATTTCCATTTTACAGATGAGGAAAATGAACTTCAGAACATTGCTTCTTGCTCAAACTTCCTTCATTTGTAAGTGGCAAGCCAGGATAACCCATTTCTACTTGCCTTTGTTTTATGCCAAAATCACGTCACTAAATCTGACCTTTTGGACTAAGGGGTCTTGAATGTAGTGAAGGGTATATATTTCCGTATGTAACAATCCTTTTTTTTTTTTTTGAAGTATTGTTCAGTTATTTTTCTTGCATAATGATAGTACCCTGATTTTCAAGTCCATTTACTCAAAGTAAAGACCTGAGGACACATTGCAAACGCCTCAGTGATGGGTGCTCTATAATACAAGAAATCAGGAAGAGGATGCAGAGAGTACAGTGTTAGTCATTAAGGAAGACACCTTCTCATAGACAGGGAGAAAGAATAGGTAGGTTAGTCATGGTAAAGCTGCTTCGTAGACTAAAGTAAGAATTTGGATCTTGGAAGAGAATAGTTAGATTGAAAGACTGTACAGATATATGTATGCATAAACATTTTCTAAATGTAAGACAACAGAAGATATTATTTCTTACCATATTCAACAACAATAAAAGTTAAAAGTACAACATTCAATTTCTTTTTTTTTTTTAAATTACATTAGGCACTGGATAAGGGGCATGGTTCAATAGCAGTTAATTTGAAAAAGGTTTTGAAAGTATGTATGTGTCTATATAAGTATATATATATATATATGTGTGTGTATACATATCCACACATATACATATACATATGTATATACACACACACACACACACACACAAATAACAAAAATAATTGCTAATACTTTAGTGTTATGCTTAACTGACCAGCTAATAGCAGTATAGCAAGGCAGCTAAAAACATAAATGTACCCATAATCTGCCTTAATCAAGACAAAGACAGCAAGAATTTCCCTGAACCTCATCAGGGATATTATGTTCACTTTTGTTCAACATTAAGGTGAATATTGGTTAAAGAGTTGAAAGACTGAGAAATTCTTGGCTTTGGAAAGATGAACTTGGGAAGAGTAGCATAACAGATTGGAAGAGTTACCTAAGGCTTTGACTTCCTTGTACCATGTGATTGTCCAGAATTGGCACTAAATAGAAGGAGAGTGGGGAAGTATATTTTTGCTCAACATATGAAAAAGTGTTTTAGCCATTAATACTAAGTAATAATATATGAACTATAAAACTTCTATTTCTGCATATTTTCAAGGAAAGGCTAGATGCTTTTCTGTCAGGTACATATAAAAGACACTGCTATAACTGGCTAGATTAGATGGCCTTAAATTCCTTTGTAACTCTGAGATGTGTGTTTAAATGTAGATTTTGCCTTTAATTGCCTTTATACTGCAGAACATGAAATTATCTTTCGCCAATAGTTTAGGATGTAGCAGGGGTTTTTTTGTTTTGTTTTGTTTTGAACCTTGGAAAATAAATGTCTAGTCTTTACCTTACTATTTCCTGGTAAGTAACAAAACATTATCCAGGGACAACATTTCTTTCCAGGGACATTATCTTTTAAATAATTATTTGAGAGGAAGTCTTTTAAAAATATTTCTGGAACAATTTTGTTTCCAGTGTTCTACTTATTTATATGTCTTTCCTCTTAAATCCATTCAGGAAACAAATTCCCTTTTCTATTGATAGGAATATATACATTTTATTTGACTAGTTTAATGATGAGGTGGACCATTGATTATAAAAGATGCTTTGATCAAACAATCTTCACTAACAGCTTAAAAGTCTTCAGCACCAAGAGTTAAAAGATGTTGAGGTTCTTCAGGGAAAATATCCTATCTGGAGAAAGAAGATTGTGGCCATTTATTGCAGCAATAAGTACAGTAAAGACTTGGAAAAAATTTATCTTTCAGTTTTAATCAGGTTACTCAAGTAGAACAGCTTCAAGAAGAGATTGCTGTTTAAGCTGAAAATGGGAAAGACTCTTTCTTATAAAGTATAATGCTGTAGGGTCATATATGAAAAATGGGACCCTTCTCTGCTCTTTACATAACAAAGCATAAAAGCATGTTTTAACCCGCTTGGGTTCTAACTGGGTATTGATTAATATCACCAAATAATGGCCCAGATACACTTTCAAGGACAAAGGTGGATAAAATAATCAATGTCATCACAAAATTCATTCTTTTTCATACATCTTTTCTTTGGATTATGATTTCCAAATTATTAAAAATCATGAAAATTAGAAGTCTGAATGAAAGTTTCTTTAAATCTCTAAAATACCGTCTTTGAGTGAGGTTCTAAGTTGCAACAAACAACAAAAGCTGTTTCTAAAGTGAATCTTGCCTAAACACTGAAGGTTTTAATATTCATTTTTTTATTTGGGGTAAGTGGAGATGCATTAATTGACTCATGATGTTCTTCTTTTTCTTCTTTTAAAGGAAGAATCAAAAAAAATCAGAAGCATGAAATATTTCCATCCTGATTTAATTAACATCGACCTAATGAAGTGATATATAAAATGTCAATTTTCTTTAGCAACATCAAAGCGATGCCTAGATTTAATCCTGCAAGTGTTTAAAACTATATAAGCTGTGATGAGCTAAGATTTCTTTTTAAGAAATTGAAATAAAAGACACTTCCTTCATCTACTCATCCTTTGAAGCATGAGAGGAATCAAATGAACTGTTCTGAGGCCATAAGTGACATTCATAAGTAACCTGCTGTCTACAGACACTGCCCTTCTTGTTTAGCTGATTCTCCCTGTCTTCCTAGAGGCAAAAAAGAGAAATTTCTTGTAGAAGGAATATTTTCAGTGCATAATAATCTTCATCCCAAGAGCTCTGCTTTTCACTCCAGAAGTTACTGTCTGGCTGTATTTGCCACTCTTTGCTGGACAGCACCTGATCACAACTCTGCTTGAGGGATGTTCAGTAGTGGCACCCTATTTCTTCTCCTTCGGTACAACTCTGGCACATCATCTGTCATTTTAGTAACAACTCTTGGAGCTTTTGAAGCTTATATAACAAAAATTCTGATAAATTTTAATGTGTTTTAATAGGCTGTAATGGACTAGAATAACCCAGTTTCTTTTATTTCAAGATCGTCCTACTGACGAAGGGGAATGTGTTGTACAACAGAGAACAGGCAGAAAGAAAAGAATTTAGGTCAATTAGAAATGTGTGTGCACTGCTGTTTAAGATTTGAAATATGTACTTTCAAGGATATGGAGCAAGAGGAATGCTCAAGCAATATTGGTGCTAGTATAAGTGTGTGTAAATACCTGTCTTTGGGACATATTTTCAACTAAGAAAAAACATCACTCTTCCCTTCTTAATGCCTTCCACACTGGCTTCAATGACTGGCTCAGTATCATCCCCAGTCCTTAAGAGTTAGTCCTTTTTTAATTTTTTTTCAAAGAACTAAAACAAATAATCCTAAAATTTATATGAAATCATAAAAGATCCAGAACTGCCAAAGCAATCCTGAGGAAAAAGAACAAAGCAGGAAGAATAACCATCCCAGACTTCAGACAATACTACAAAGCTACAGTTCTCAAAACAGCATGGTATTGGCACAAAAACAGGCATATGGATCAATGGAACAGAATAGAGAGCCAAGAAATAAACCTACACCTACACACCTATGGTCAATTAATCTTCGGCAAAGGAAACAAGAATACACAATGGAGAAAAGACAGTCTCTTCAGCAAGTGGTGGTTGGGAAAGTTGGACAGCTACATGTAAAGCAATGAAGTTAGAACACACCCTCACACCATACACAAAAATAAATTCAAAATGACTTAAATATAAGACATGACATCATAAAACTCCTAGAAGAGAACATAGGCAAAACATTCTCTGATATAAATTGTACCGATGTTTTCTTAGGTCAGTCTCCCAAAGCAATAGAAATAAAAGCAAAAGTGAACAAATGGGATCTAACTAAACTTACAAGCTTTTGCATAGCAAAGGAAATCATAAACAAAATGAAAAGACAACCTATGGACTGGGAGAAAATATTTGCAAATGATGTGACAGGCAAGGGATTAACTTCCAAAATATATGAACAGTTCATACAACTCAATAGCAAAAGAACGAACAACCCAATCGAAAAATGGGCAGAAGACCTAAATAGACATTTCTCCAGAGAAGACATACAGATGGCCAACAAGCACATGAAAAGATGTTCAACATCACTAATTGTTAGAGAAATGCAAATCAAAACTTCAATGAGGTACCACCTCACACCAGTCAGAATGGTCATCATCAAAAAATCTACAAATGATAAATGCTGGAGAGGGTGTGGAGAAAAGGGAACCCCACTACCCTGTGTGGGAATGTAAATTGGTGCAGCCCCTATGGAAAACAGTATGGAGAGTCCTCAAAAAACTAAAAATAGAGTTTCCATATAATCCAGCAATCCCACTCCTGGGCATATATCTGGACAAAACTATAATTCAAAAAGATACATGCACCCCTATGTTCATAGCAGCACTATTCACAATAGCCAACATGTGGAAACAACCTAAATGTCCACTGACAGATGAATGGATAAAGAAGATGTGGTATATTAGACAATGTAATACTACTCAGCCATGAAAAAGAATGAAATAATGCCATTTGCAGCAATATGGATGGACCTAGAGATTATCATACTAAGTGAAGTAAGTCAGAAAGAGAAAGACAAATACCATACGATATCACTTATATGTGGAATCCAAAATATGACACAAATGAACTTATCTACGAAATAGAGACAGACATAGAGTACAGCCTTGTGGTTGCCAAGGGGGAGGGAGAGTGGGGGAGGGATGGATTGGGAGTTTGGGGTTAGCAAATGTAAACTATTATACCTAGAATGGGTAGGCAACAAGGTCTTATTGTATAGCACAGGGAACTATATTCAATATCCTGCCATGAACCATAATAGAAAAGAATATGAAAAATAATATATATGTATAACTGAATCATTTTGCTATATAGCAGAAATTAATACAACACTGTAAATCAGCTATACTTTAATAAATTTTAAGAGCCCTTTTTATTTTATAAGAATAATATATTAACTAGCACATCATTAACAAACTATGAATGTATCATTGTGATACAATAATAAGAGAGTGTTGCAAAGCAAGACTCTAAGGAAGTGATACAAGAGAAGGACACCTGACATCACAAATATTTGATAGACACAGCATTTAAGCGCTTGAAGTTTTTTCTGACTGGTGAGTCAATTCACGTGTCAGCACAAAAATGAGACACACCTGCAAGACAGTAGCAGAACTAGGAAAACAAAGATGGGAGAAAAGACCCAAAGACCAATTTAGCCCTTCATAATATATGGATATTTGTAACTCTAATTTGGTCATTGGATTTGTGAATTGAAAAAAAATACGAACTAGAAAAAGGATTTTTGACATTCATTAACCATAATTTTCTTCATTTAAATGATATGTGAGTCTATACACACTACCAAATGTAAAATAGATAGCTAGTGGGAAGCAGTTGCATAGCACGCAGAGATCAGCTCGGTGCTTTGTGACCACCTAGAGGGGTGGGATAGGGAGTGTGGGAGGGAGACGCAAGGGGGAGGGGATATGGGGATATATGTATACGTACAGCTGATTCACCTTGTTATACAGCAGAAACTAACACAACATTGTAAAGCAATTATACTCCAATAAAGATGTTAAAAAAAAAAAAACAGTTTCCCTTAAAATAAAATATGTCAGTCAAGAGTATAAAACACACAACGAGGAAAGGCTCTGGTTGATGCTAGAACATTGCAATGGGTCGTGATATGTCCTGTTTACAGGGAGCTTGTGAGTGCACAGGATTAGAAACTTCTTGGGTCCCCTCACCTAAGAGCACATAAGAAAAGCTGCCTAAATATGGAGCAGCAAGAATTCAGAACCCTGAATTCAGACACCAGGTCTTGATTTATTGTTTTACATGGTAAAAAAAGTTATTCCTGGGTATTTTAAGATCTTCAGGGCAGGAGGAGATAACAAAACCAGGGAAGTCTTGTTTGGGATGCCTAAGATACGGTTTCAGTGCTTCTTGTTGATGTTATTTTGCTTACTTCTCCCTGAGGAACAGAAGATGAATTGTGGGACTTGCAATTGTTGCCTTTGTCTATGCTCTGCTTGTATGCTTTTGATGCAAAATAAAGCTTGTCAGCTGAACAGATTTATTCTGTTAAGTATTGCAGTTAGTGTCATTCTTTCACACTTGGACTCAAGAATGGCACCATAAAACTACTAGACTTCCAAAATATATTGGTAGGAAGCCATTGTTATATGAAAAGTCGTACATTGTTTAGGGTTTTAGTGACTTTACAGAACTAGAACACTTTCTCTAAGTTGTATTCATATTTTAGTAGGCAGAGTGCCTGATATAAATTTTATTGTGTAAATGCTTGGATTCAAAATTCTTCAGAATTATGTAACAAATTTGTTAAGTAAATGCTGTGGGGCAAACAATAGCAGCAGCACTTGGCGGGGTCTGGAACTCATGAGAAGAACAATCAACAAGCTCATCTATCCCCAGGTCACTCAGCACCATACACGGAGTGATGCTGATGTCCATTTGCAGCTGTTGTATCCCAAGGCTCTGCCTCTTATTTCTCTTCCTTTGTGTACATATCCAAGAGGAAGATCTCCTGAGCTAGAGAACAAATGACCTGATCTTGGTATTGGGGATCCTGGAGAGGAAGGACAGGAGACTCAGTCCCAACCTTAGTCTTCTTTTGATTGAAAAAGTTTCACATTTGGGAATTAGTCTCCTATGTTACTATTTATTCAGTGGTGAAAGCATCTACAATATATTATAAGTGACTATCACCCCTTTTCTCTTCCCCTAAATCTCTAGGACCTCTGGAGACTGTTGTGACTTCCTGGATGGAAAGCAATTGAAAATCATCTCTGGAAGGGAATCCGGCCTAGGAGTCCTTCCACACTCACTGCTCTAGATGCTCCCCATTTTTTTTCCTTTTCAACCAACCATCTGGATGATTTTTTCCTCCTTGTACAGTCTTCTAGATAGTGCTTTCCTTTTCTAATAATGGTTCCTAGCTTCTTACCTATTACTTCCACCCAGATTTTTAAAATAGCTTTTCAACTGAACTTCTCATAGATACCATCCCAAGCATCAGCATCCAGCAGACTAATGAGTGTCACCTAGAGTAGGCACAGCCTCCTACTGACAATTCATCTTATAACTTTCTTAAGACTCTGCCCAGGCTATGTGACAGACTGCCAGTTCCTGAAGCTGTGTTCTACTAGGGCCTCCAGACTACAGACTTGGTTTTCCTAACTTTGCTCCTCTCCCCCACTTTCCCTGACTTGTTTGCAGTCAATGCACCCACCTATTTATGAGATATTCATAGAACTACCCTTGTCGCCTGGGTGAACGTGTCCCACCTCTGGGTATTATAGCTGAATGCCCTCCATGCCATGAAACACTGTGTGCTCCATGTTGGGTGTATCATTAAAGCAAAATCTTGAAATTAGCACTAGCATTATCACTTGGTTAAGATCAGAGCTCATACTTCACAGCAAGGTACTTGGGCCAAGGTACAGCTGTACAAGCCATGTGGTAGGATTCCAGAAAAGATTCCCTCCTTACTGTTTTCCTTAACAATGAAAATCAGAATTAGTGTGGTCTTGTCATTGGGGGATGGATATTTAGGGCTTGGCCACTGTGATAGATGTGAAGATACACAGCCGAGATTCCCCATTAAGGAAGAAATTACAGCCCAGGTATAGGGGATGTGGTCCAGGAACAACATCTAGCAGTCAGTTCCTTCAGGATCTGCTTCAGCTGAAGACAGCCTCCTCAAATTAGGTTACACCCTTCCCACACCTACCTGCCTTCTACAATTTAAGACTAAGCAAGGGCTAGGGAGAGAAAGCCAGAGTAGGGCCAGGGATCTAATCTCATCCCATTGCCATTTAGCTACTTGGAATGTAAGGAATTTTAGAAAATTCTAAATTCAAACCTTTCATTCCCTGTCATTATACAAGTATATCTGTCAAAATAAAAATACAGAATATGTTATATTTGAAATTTTTAGCCAGATTTAAAATTTTAAAATATTTATACATATTATGCTTTTAATCTTGCCCCAGGCCAAGCAACTGCACACTTGGACACTTGGTGTGCAAATGAAACACTGAAATGATCTAATGATGACCAGAGGACTTCTTCTAGAGCAGTCATACATTCATGTTTAGTATCTGAGAGAACAATTTGTTTTTACTGTGTGTATACACTACTGGACTTTCATTTGAATTTTTCATGAATGACTTGAAAGAGTTTGAACTCAGATTATCAGCTATTATCACTGTTGAGCAAAGGTCTTTGGCAAACATGAGGAGCATCACTTGATATAGACTGGAATTCACAGGCAGAAGCGTTAATGGGTACAGGTATCTTTCTTTCTTTGTCATCCGGTGGAGACATTGTGGGCTGTGCATGATCAGAGGTACCTCCATCTCCCTGCTCTCCCTTTGTATGGCTCTAAAATGAAAGTGGTCTTGCATGGGGGGGCTATGCATTTTGGGCTCAGGCACCAAGCTGTCTGAGATTATATGTCAGATAAGTCAGGAGGACCTTAGGAAAAAAACCTAACTTCCCCAAACCTAGAAACCTTGGAGTTCCTGTGGAGAGATGAGCTGTCTGTGTGCAGTCTCTATGGTGGAGAGATAGGTACTGAGTCTTTGGTTCCAGCTGGCTTGTTACAGGCGAGACAACGACTTGGATCTTATTTTTCTCTACAGTCTACAGAATGAATAAATAGGTAAGAATGGAACCCATGTTTCCAAAAGCAAGAAATTAATAGGTAAAATATTTACAGAAAAGGAAGGGTTTGTATTCTAGCAGCCAGTCTAAATTAGAGTTGCTTTTCTCTTTGGTTTAGCATTTGAATAAGGAATATAATTCCTCTAAATTACAATGTGATTTCCTGGTTACCTATAAACCCTACATAAGTCCAAGAAAAAAATAATTTTATGTTAAATAAGTATTTAAACTTCACATTTTATAATTAGAGAAATTCAATTTTAGACCTGAAGTTTCTCTAGTGTTAATCTAGTGTAAATACGTGACTTTTAAATATTAACTGCTTTAAGTATTATGTATATTTCTTGAGCCAAGGCATTTCTATAACATAAGCGTTTTTATATGATTAAAGTGGTAAAATTTAGTTCACACATATTCATTGTTTAATAGGGGTGTAAAAAATTCATAATTGAAAAAGTGAAACAAAATATAATATTTAAAAGGAAACATCTCTTGTTGATAGCATTTTTTTTAAATAACAAAACTGCTTGATACAATTATAAGAAAAAAATAACTCGCATTGTTCAGACTGGTCTCTAAAGGTCCAACTTACTTTTACAAAATAGGCGTTTAATCTTCTAATAATCCCAGAGAACCAATCAAGAAATAACTTATTTCCTTATTATTCTTAATCATGTTTCCTTATCATTCTTAATACACTGTGTTCTATGTCTTTTCTTCTGGGAAACCTTAGTGGAACACCCTAGTATCTGCCCTTGCAAATTCTTGAGGCTTTTTTTTTTTTTTAAAGAAGATGTTGTTGGTAGGAGTTTATTAATTTATTTATTTATTTTTGCTGTGTTGGGTCTTCGTTTCTGTGCGAGGGCTTTCTCTAGTTGTGGCAAGCGGGGGCCACTCTTCATCGCAGAGCACGGGCCTCTCACTATCATGGCCTCTCTTGTTGCAGAGCACAGGCTTCAGACGCGCAGGCTCAGTAGTTATGGCTCACGGGCCTAGTTGCTCTGCGGCATGTGGGATCCTCCCAGACCAGGGCTCGAACCCGTGTCCCCTGCATTAGCAGGCAGATTCTCAACACTGCGCCACCAGGGAAGCCCGAGGCTATCTTTATAGAGGCAAATATGATAGCACCTAACATTCAGGAAAGCTTAGAACACTCCTTTAAATTGTAATGTAGTGGCCTAAACTCTAATGCCTGGCTCTCACATGTTTTCTCAATTTTCTTGATGCAAATCAGAAGGGGTTTAAAGTCAGCTAGGGTCATTTTGCTATCATTAATGCCTGCTTCAAGACAGTATAGTACAGGGGTTAAAAGTGAGGACTCTGGGGAATAGTTGCCTCAATTCATGAATGGGTTCTAGGATTTACTGATAGCCCCCCTACCCCAACAATTCATAGCACAGTGCCTGACACACGGTAAGCCCTAAGTTAAAGTATTTTGAGTCCACAAATTAATATTATATCTTAGACTAGATTTTAGTTCACTGGGCTTACCTTTTAAAGCAATTAGTTCCTCCTCAACTTTTGCAAGGTCCTATGGTTTAATGAAAATAAATGAACTTTGGAGTTAGATATCCATGGGTTGTTTACTATGTTCCCCAAACAAGTTGTTTTATATCCTTTCAGAGCCTCAGTCCTCAATCTTTTGAAACAAAGATAATACTATATTGTGACAATTAAGATAGATTATCTATATAAGATAATGCCCATCCATGTTAGTACTCAGCTAGGGTTATAGGATCCAACCTAGCCCAGCTCCCTGTTCCCTTGACCCATCCATGCAGCTAAAGTATGCTGAGTTGCCACTGTCTCGTTATTAATCCTGACAGTTTCGAAAATCAAAAAAAATTATCTTTTATCTTTCTAATTAAATTGGAAAGCCATGTTTGAACTCTGAAGCCTATAAATTTTAAACCCCAACATTTAGTTAATAACAATTATTTTAATTTTTAGTTTTGTCTCACCACAGAAAATCAAACCTTTTCATCACAATAATAAATATTTGTTTCGGTTCTTCATTCATTTACAAATTTCTTGAAGACACTGAAAGGATTTTGTTTATATTTTTTTCCCCAGGCCATAAACACTGTTTCATGATACTGAAGTCAAATCTTTAACTTACTAGTAAGATGTGAAAAGCATATTTAATGAGGTGCTAAATACTGGTCTAGTTCAAAAAATGCTGCTAGTCACCATTAACATTAGACATCTACAGTAGCTTAATATGTTACATATAATTAGTACTAATCTTCAATCATTTGGCATTTAAAGGCATTGAAAGCTACTCAAACTATCTAGCTAAGAAACAGCTGGTAATTGATAATATCTACCTCCAGCTTTAGAAAACTGTAATCTCAGCTGGAAGTCTCCAGATGGGGTGAGTTAAAAAAAAAAAAAAAAGTTCCTCAATGCTCTCAGTATAGTCTGAACTTCAGATAGAACACAGAGAAAGAATATAGAATGCTAAGAATTAAAAACTGAATTTGTCCATCACTTTGTTATCCTGATATTTTCATTAAATTGGCTGAAAAAAAAATGAATTGTACTACGTCTAGAGGAGAAAGAAATAAACAGATCTATTTAATTTTTCTAGACAAATGTTAGCTTTTCCAATTCCATAACTAGTAATTTAGCCCTACAATGTTCTTCTTAACAACAAACAACACTCAGGTTATAGGAATACAGATTTAGAGACAGAAAAATTCCTTGTAAATACAGATGGGATCATTGAAACTCAAAATTATCAAGATGTCACACTTTCAGCAAGTCATACAAAAAGACTGGCTTAAACTCAGATTTTTAAATTCCTGGTAGAGCCATCCTTTCACCAAACTATAATACGTCAATGAAACTTAAATAGCAAAAACCCAAATTTCTCTATCATTAAGCAAATAATAATCAGTATGTTAAGTTTGATGAACTAAAAGTTGGAAATTCTCTAATTTTTACTTCTAGACAAGATAAAGCAGCTTTGAAAGCCTAAGGTGAATACTAAGAATTTAAAGACAAAACCAAATCCATCTTTCAATTGTGTCATTAAAGCCTAGATGTGCACTCAGGAAACAATTTCTAAAATGATTCAGATAATTATTTGATGGTAATGTGAAACACTTTAAGAGGTTAGTTATGAAACAAAAAAATTGTTCTCCTGTGTATTTTTTTTCTTGGCTCCAGGAAATACATAAAAATACTTAGTAAGTGGGGGGAGGGAAGAAAAAGAGAAACAGCAGGATGTTTCAGAATATTTTTTCCTCCCACGTGTAAAAAGCAGAGTAAAATAAAAACTAAAGTCCTCTAAAGAATGGGACTGTCCTGTGCCTCCTGCCCCCAAGCTCCAGTTTTTCTTAAGCCCTTCATCTGAGAAGCCTGGAGATAAAAGGAATTGGTTATCTTAGTAGATAAAGGATGTCACTGGAGAAAAACTTAAAGATTTAGAGACGGTCAAAACTGTGTGGATTGCAAAAGGACAGCTGGAGAGAATGAAGTCTTGTAAAAAGTGTCAATGAATTTAGTGAAAAAAAATGTAAAAAAAGAGGCTTACAGATGATTTACTTACACAAAACTCTACGATTTCCTTCTCAGGAGAAAGTTTTCATAGTTGCTATTGTAAACCCTCTCACTTACAAATTGGCTCTTTTGTAATGTGTCACTGGAAACATTTTACATGAGAAATGCAAAATTCAAATATAAACAAATATTAGCTGTGTTGCCAAAGTTCTTCCATTACATAACTTAATATATTTCCTGTAATCATTTATTGTGTTTCCCTTCAAAGATTGCCAAGCTGAATTAGTCAACGAACTAAAAAATATTTGAAAAGTATGAAATATTACTCTAATTCTGTGCTAGGCAATAACTCCTCACTTATCCGTATCACACTGATTATGAGAACATAGCTTAAAACCAGGATAAAGAGAAAAAGGACTGCATAAACAACCAAATCAGATCACACACCTTCTAAGTATTTCATTCTAAAGAGAGCTTTCCAGAATCTTAGGCACTTTTACATTATACGCAATTCAAATATACATGATTGTCTTGTTCCTCAATTTGTAGAAAATAGGAGGTAACAACGTCTAAATTACAAAGTAGGATTCCCATTTGGAGGCTCCTAGCCCTTGACCCAGCAATACCATATCTAGAAACTCATTATGCAGATATATCTTTTTGCAATTGGCTAAGTATAAGGATATTTACCACTCCTCTACTTTTTTTTAAGTAGCAAAAAAGTTGTAAACAAAACAATTCCCATTCTGAGGTTAAAAAAAGGATGGTTCATTCACACAATGGAGTAGCATGTGGCTGTTTTAAAAAAAAATGATTGTGTTCTATCATGCTAATATGGAAGAATTGAAAAAATATATCAGTAAGTGAATCAGTAATTTTTAAATGTTTAAGTCCATAAATATTTCTGAAAGTTTATATGAGAAAATTTTTAATTGATTACATCAGGAAAATGAGAGTAGGGGTGAGGAGTAGTATGCCAAATCACACCCATTTTACAGAAGACACTGAAGCCAGGAGAAGTTAAATAACTTGAAAAAGTTCTCCTGTTTGAATTCTGTATTCAAACCCAGGAAGTCTAGTTCCAGAGTAGGTGCTTTTAATCATTTCACAATGCTGCTTTTCATGAGAATAAAAGCAAGCCTGTATATCATATATTAAAATGCCAATTTGACAGCTAATGCATTTTATCCATCTAGTCACTTATTTAATTTTATTCAAGATTCACTTTAAAACAAAACAAAATAAAAACATGAAACAACAAAAAATAATTCTCTTCTCTCAGATGCTCATCTCTATGTCATGCAGTGTGTATTTGTGTATTTCACAAAATAGACCAAGATTGTAGAGTCTTTCACAGAAAAACTTTGCCCTCTAGAATTCCCAGGCACACAGTGTCTTCAACTGCCACTGGTGGAAAAAGCAGTGATCTTTGAGTAGAAACAGGTTTAGAGGCCGTTCACCAGAGCTCTGCAATCAGTACTAACTACTATAGGCTTCAGAGTAAAATTCACATATTGATTTTAATTTATAAATCCCCTTCTGGTGGCCTGCCATGTTGCCTTATAAATTACCTCTGCACCTGTAAATCATCCCACAGCTGGGATTGGTTGTACCACTCATAAACCTGATTCTTTGATTTAAATGTTAGGGGACTGGAGGCAGATATTTTCATTAATCTTTTATGTATTTTTTCTTACACATTTTTCTTCAGGATAATATAAAGATAATTATAGAGTTTTAACCCTCCTTGATTTATAATTTAAGATATTTGGATTATAGATAGTACAGTGTAAGAAAGGTTAGCCCGGGGCAAATTTGTGAAATACGTATTTTTAGAAATCTCAACTTCCTTATTTGACTTCTTTTTTTCACCCTTTAAGACTTCTCTCCCACTCCCTCAGGCACCTACTGCTTTGACTGTTTTCCCCTCTTAAACATTTTAATATCAATTACATTGCTATAAATTGCATGCAACTATTGCAAGTTTTTAAATGTTATTTCCACCCTAATGTTTAAACATTGACAAGGATCAGCCCCTTTAAGGGAAGCCTTAAGGTTACCTTGAATTGGAGGTGCTTCATGTGAGGTAGCCAATTTTTGGAACATCCACCAAGTTCATAATAATGTCTTTAACTATCCTTCTGGTAGTCACTGGTAGAGCTATGGTAGCCATATTTATTCTATCCAGCCTTGCCCAGCTACAGCCAGTTGCATGAGGCGTGACCATTTGACACTGGTTGGTCCAATCAAATCCTTTCAACTAAGAAGTTTCACTTGAGAATATGAGTTTCTAATTGAGATCTGAATAGTGATATAAAATCTCGGGAGTTGTGACTCTGCATTCAAATGCCCAGGGATTGAGTATGAGAGAAATCAGGGCTGCAAAAACAAAGAGTGAAGGTTTTAACTGAGAATCAGAAACCAGAGATGGAGAGACACAAACTGTTCAGAAGTCCCTCTTCCATTCTTACCCTTGAATTCGAGATATTTTTATTTTCTTGTGAAAATTAGCCCATTTCAATTAAGTTAAACTAAACTGGTTTTTGTTACTTGCAACATCACCTACCATCTCCTTCCCTTTTAGGATAAGATTATTCAATATTTTCTGAGGAAATAAACTTATTTCACCCCAGTCCTTTGGCTCAGATGAAACTGCTTCCACTTCTAGCTCCAGGGTTTACCTTTTGATCTAAGTTAACCAGAGCATCATTTTTTCAGTAAGTGTGATTGTTTACAGATTGAAACATGGTACATTGAGAGTCAATGGAATGAAGTGAAACTTTGATGGAATTTCTGAGACAGCCTCATTTTCCTTTAAAATTTGAACCTGCAAGTTCATAGTCTAGAACAACTTGAACTCCCTTGCTCTGAACAAGAGTTGGTTTATATGAAATCGAGTCAGTCTAAAGAAGTGGCACCTAACAAAAGAAAGAAAAAACAGGATTTTAGTGTCTTCAGCTGAGCCCAGGTTCAAACCCTATCATATGTTATATACTTTGGTTGTACTTTTCAACCAAAAGCCTCCTAACTGATATAACAACCCCCCCCAAATACCACTGTGCCATTGTTGCCTTTTTTATCTAAATTATATCTTATTCTTTCAAATAAAAGAAAAATTTCAGTTGGTAAGAGCATTACATTTAAATTTCTGGGGCTTCCCTGGTGGCGCAGTGGTTGAGAGTCTGCCTGCCGATGTAGGGGACACGGGTTCGCGCCCTGGTCCGGGAAGATCCCACATGCCGCGGAGCGGCTGGGCTTGTGAGCCATGGCCGCTGAGCCTGTGCGTCCGGAGCCTGTGCTCCGCAATGGGAGAGGCCACAACAGTGAGAGGCCCGCGTACCAAAAAAAAAAAAAAAAAAAAAGACACTGCCTTTTATTCTTACTTTTATGAGAGTTTTTAATCATGACTGGATGTTCAGTTTTGTAAAATAATTTTTCTAAATCTATTGAAATCTTCATATAAGTTTTTCTTCTCTTTCCTTTCCCTATATATAGTGATGAATTTCAGTGGTTGATGTTTAAAATTGTATATTTTTTCAAATAGTTTCATAAAAAATTCCAAACATACAGATAAGATGAAATAATTTTACAGGGAACACCTATGTTACCACCACCTACACTTTATAATTGTTAAGATTTTGCTATAATTGCTTCATCACATAATTATCCATCTCTCCATGCATCAATCTATCATTTAAAAAATATTATTGTTGATTGTTCAACCAATCCTGAACAAATTCCCCTTGGTTTCATATGTCATCTTTTCTTTTTTAATATTTCTGGGAAGATTTATCACTATTTTGTTAGGTATTTGCATCTATCTTTGGAAATTGTATATTTTCGTTTTTTTGCAATGTCCTTTGTCAGGTTTTGGAACTCAAGATATATTAACCTCATAAAATGAATCACCAAGGGTTGCCCTTTCTCCTTGATGAGGAAAGTTTATATGAGATTCTAGGTATATCCTTTTTAAATTTGGGGGGCAATTCAGTAACATAGTTAGCTGGGACTAGAATTTTCTTTTGGGGAAGGTTTTCTATAATGGATTCAATTTATTTAATAAATATAACTATTTCGTGTTTCTATTCTTTTTTTAGTTTTAGTAGGTCATGTTTTTCAAAATATTTGCCCTTTTCTAAATTTTCAGCTTTAATGGAGAGAAGTTATTCATCATATATTTCTATTGAGTTTTTTTGTTTGTTTGTTTGTTTGTTTGTTTTTGTGGTACGTGGGCCTCTCACCACTGTGGCCTCTCCCGTTGCGGAGCACAGGCGCCAGACGCGCAGACTCAGCGGCCATGGCTGGCGGGCCCAGCCGCTCCACGGCATGTGGGATCTTCCCGGACCGGGGCACAAACCCGTGTCCCCTGCATTGGCAGGCGGATTCTCAACAACTGCGCCACCAGGGAAGCCCTCTATTGAGTTTTTAATGTCTGCAATATCTATAGTGATACTGCCTTTTCTTTCTTGTTATTTATAATTTGTGTTTTCTTGATTTGTTCATGACTGGTCCTACTATAGTTTTATAAATTGTTTTAAAGAACAAGGTCTTGGCTTTGTTGTTTTACTACCCTTTTCTATGTTTTTGATTTCTGTTCTTATCTTTATTTCCTTCTTCTAGTTACTTAGGTTTGAGTCACCACTTTTTAATTCACTTCTTAAGAAGCTTCCTTTCTAATAAGTGTATTTAAAACTATAATTTTTCCTCCTAGCACTGCTTTAAATGCATTCTACATGTTTTGACATGTTCCATTATGACTATCCAGTACAAAACAGTTCTTACTTTCTTTGTGATTTCTTCCTTGAGCAATGGGCTATTTTGAACTATATTGTTTCACTCCCAAACTGTTGGGTATGATTTAGTTTGTTGTTGTTGTCGTTATTGTTGTTTATTTCTAGTGATTCATAAAATATTCTGAATCATTTTATATTTATTAGGCTTGTATTATTACCCATCCTATTGGCAGCTTTGGCAAATATCTCATGTGTACTTCAAAAGAATGTGTATTCTGTTATGCTGGGGTAAAATATTCTTTAAAATAACTAAGTATAGCTTGTTAATCATCTAATTGCTTGTTTTTTTTTTACACCTTCTCTAATCTCATTATTTTTCTTGCTTGCCCCGGAAGCAGTGTTTAAATACACTTCTCAGATTATGGATTCATCTTGTCATCCTTTTAATTCTATGCATTTTTGCTTCATATATTTTGAAGCTATAGCATTTGATAGAGCTAGATTTAGAAATGTTTAACTTTTCTAGTAGAATGATCTTCTTACCATTTCAAAATATTTCCCATAGTCTCTATTAATACTTGTTTCCTTGAAGTCAATTTTAATATTAGCATAGCTTCAACCAATTTTTTTGTTGGTTAATGTTTGTGAAGTGTATCTTTCTCCAGGCTTTTACTTCCAGTATTTTTGTGCCTTATATTTAAGGAGTGTCTCATTAAGTAGAAAATAGCCAACTATCATTTTTTAGTCAAACTGATGTTTTTTTTCTTTTAATTAGACTATTTTTAATGTAATTAATGATAGTGTTGGTTTATATCTACCATCTGACTATTTGTATTCTATTTGACCCACAGTTTAAGTTCCATTTTTATTCCATTTCTTCTTATGTACTAATCAATATATTTCATATATTTTTCAATTAGATTATAAATTACATTTTTATTATTTTATATGTTATAAGGGGTCACAATATGCATCCTCAATTTATTAAAATCTAATACAAATCATTCATATTCCACTTGCCCAATACATTAGAAGCATAGAACCCTTTGTTTCCACTTATCTTTCACCTGTCTTTGTATTATTGTTGTCAAGTCTACACTTACATTTTAGTTTGCACAGCATATTACACTTATTGTTTTGTATTGCTATTTCTTATTTAAATTTGTCCAAGTATTTCCTCTTTCCATTAATCTTCATTCCTTTATGAATTTGAGTTTCCTGCTGAGAGCATTCTTCCTCTGCTTTTAGTAAAGCTATGCTGAAAACAAATGTTCTCAGTTTTTGTTGTTTGTTTTTTGGTTTGAAAACACTCTATTTTGCCACCTTTATTGAAACTGTATTTCACTAGGGATGGTCTGTTGATTGGATTTTTCAGCTCCCTTAATATATCATTCGATTTGGTCTACTGCAAGCAAAACATATAAAATAAAACAACAAACAAGAGAACAAAAAAATCAACAACAAAACCTATCCAATTTTAATTTAACTCTTTCCATCCTACATTTCTCCTTATTCTCCTCTTTGCCAGACTACTACCTAGTTTACAAAAATATCTTCCTCATCCTTGCCTTTGCATCTTTGCCTACATTCCTTATTTTATTTACAAAAACCTTTATTAATATTTATTTTGACTACTTAGTATATATATATATATATATATATACACTAAGTATATACTAAATATATATATATATATGTATATATAATCCCTGTCTTCTATATAGTAATAGCATTCTTATTCTCTTTTAGAGAATCCTTTTTCTTTTGCAAATGACTTGGATGGGATGTCAATCAAAATGAATCATCTTCTCTCCACCAAGGATGACTACATAATCCAGTCAAGGCCAAACATATTTTTCTTTGAAATATGAATCTTGAGCTTAGCTGCCTAAAAACTGAAAATGATTAGAATTAATTCTTCCTGATGATGATACATTACAGAAACACTATAATTGCCCTTATGGCCTTGATATTTTCTACCATTTTTTTCCAAAACAAATGCTTGTACATAGTAACTAGAAGAGTAAAGGTAATATATTTTGCATTGGTAAGACCTACTATAGTATTTAATTAAAAGATGATTAGGGCTTCCCTGGTGGCGCAGTGGTTGAGAGTCCGCCTGCTGATGCAGGGGACATGGGTTCGTGCCCCAGACCGGGAAGATCCCACATGCCGCAGAGCGGCTGGGCCCGTGAGCCATGGCCACTGAGCCTGCGCGTCCAGAGCCTGTGCTCCGCAACTGGAGAGGCCACAACAGTGAGAGGCCCGCATACCAAAAAAAAAAAAAAAAAAAAAAAAAAAAGATGATTATAGTAGAGTTTCTGTAAGAGAACAACCAAAAAGTTGAGGGGACTTTAATCCAAGATATTTGAAGACTAGGCAAAAGAAGATTGAGGACACCAAGATTACACACCAAAACTGCTGTCTTCTGAAAAAGTATTCCCTTCTGCATGTTTATAGACTCAATCTGAATATGGAAAAGAAACAGGGATACATTTTTAATATCTATATTTACTTATTTTGTCCAGAAAGCAAACATGAGGTTTCTGGATCTAAGGAGACATTATTATCACTAATAACAATGACTGTATTGGTTCCCGATACTCCATTCTCTTCCTTTGGGTAAGAGAATGAGAGCCAGATGGCTGGGCATGTGTATAAAGGGGTGCGTATTTCAAACTTATGAATCTGGAGCTTATATAAAAACTAATAGTGAGAGTGGGAGAGAAACTCTCCTGAGAGTGGGAGAGAAACCTTATCTCCCTAATGTATTCTCTGTGAAGAGAAGAAGTCAGTCCAAGTTTACAACTCTTTTGAATATAAATAAATCACCTTTAGTTTTATTATTTTTGAAATGTATACCTATGGCTCCAGGTAGCAATAAATCTCTTTATCTCTCTAGAGGCCTCTCTATTTTATTAACCCTTTAACTTTCAAATATTTTCCCTTGCCCCAGGTTGCAGTTTTCCACATTCAGAAAGCTCTAACCATGCAAAAACATGAAAATATTTTCTCTACAGTTGCACAAAGAGTTACTGCTATTTTGCTATAAATAAGAGATTAAATTCAGTTAGATAGTGATTAAGGAGCGAGCAGGCTGTCTCAGGGAGTAAGGAGTTCCGTGCTACTACATTCATTCAAACATATGTTCACGTTGACCATTTAGAAGAAAAGTTATAATGGGGATTCAAGCATCCAACAAGTCCATTGTATCCTCAGGACATGGCAAGAAACAGAATGGCACACTCAAATAGGGATATTGCCAACACTTTAATGAATAAACTCTTTGCAAAAGCATGGTTAAGTTGAAGGGAAACTAACGAGATGGTAGAGTATCTTGGGGCTAAGAATGATGGTGAGGCAGTACCAACCTCGAGTTGAAGGGGTAAGGGGAGTGATTGGTTGCCAGAACTCAGAGATCCCTATCCCTCCCTCTGTGGGAGAGGGCCACACAACAGGAAATAAGGCCTAAGATGAACAGCATAACCACTGTAACCTCCTGCAGCCTGGTAGACAGAAAGCTGGGGAAATAAATATCTTGACTACTCTCTGATATCCTTAACCCACCAACTTCAGCCTTCTGCTGGTGATCTTCATTTGTCTAAACCAACAGGACACCAGAAGACAAGAGAGCCCAGTCAACTCAATCCACAGAGGCCACCCACCCACTCAGTGCACAGATTCTTCTGGTAAGATGGCATCTGGTGAGTAAGACAGCAAATATGCAGCCCAAACACTTCCAGGTGAATGTGAACTTAACTAAACCTTAAAAGTCTCTGATTCTTTGAAAGGTTAATCCTAATACATTCTTTCAAGAAAAGTCTCATAGCCTGAAAGAAACACTTAAAGAATGAATGAACAATTGCTGTATAGAAATGGATATTTAGAAGTCAGCCATTAAATACAAATTGATATAACTTGATGTCAAAGGTTAAATAAACCTCTGCTAATGGAGAAGGCTAAGCTTTACTTGTTGCTGGCTCCTTTGACCCACATATGCTATTCTGAAATCATCAGGATAGACCATCAGCCAGTTTGCTTTCAATTATTTTCTTATCTCAGGCAGACACTTCAAGAGTCAGGGATCCGTACCATCTGGGCCAGATGAAAGGAGACCCAGTGCTGGGTGCCAATAACATACTGATGACACTACATTATGAAACATCTCACTCTTTCCCTGTGAGGCTTCACTGAAAAGACTTCACAGACTACCATATGTCAGTGAGAACTGCAATATCTAGTCAAGAGTTTGGAGAAGCAAGTGTAAAAGCTACTAGTTTCTTGTGTGTTTAGTTTCAAATCTATACTCTGATAGGTATAGCTGATCTAAAAATGCTTTTATCTGTCACTTTTTGTTTCATTTCAAATTTTGACTGGCAGTCAATAGTAATGCTATCCAGATATTCAAAGCAATTTTATGCTGCCTTCTGTCATAAATTAAAATGTTCCATTAACTAAACAAATCCTCAATGCCATAAATCAGCCCACACTAAGTAAATCACAGTTAGTGAAAACCAAACTGTAATTCCATAAAAGTGATTAAGTGCTGTCAAGATATAGTGAGATATATTATCTGTGGTGGATAGCATGATTATTCAATATCTGTATGCTGTTTTTTAGACTGGCTAATTTCCTCCATAATATGTATTTTTACTGGAAATATTTAAAGAAGAATATATATCACATAAAACTGTGTATTTTGTTCTTGTTTTGGAATGTTTTGTTATAGCCTCCTCATTAGAGCATACTTTGAAATATAGCTGATGGTTAGTTTACAAACTTGAAAACCATAACGGATAATTTATTTACCCTAAGATGGAAATAACCTTCCTGTCAGTAGAGTCAATCATTTCTAAATTACAAAATTTATTCTCTCTGATATGTTATGAACACTGTTGGACTGCTTTCAGTTATTCCTTTCAGAAACTCAGTTTTTTTCCCCTTATCAGTTTGCCGACTGCTTAAAGCATGGGAATTTTACAGATTAATATGTGGATATGGTAAATTTATATTTAATAACTTCTAAGAAATATTGATACAATTACTATATAGATATAAAACACAACAGCAAATAATTATAAAGTACTTATTTGTACAAAGCACTAAGTTTAACTGTTTTCTTTTTTTTTTTTGGTTGTACCAGGTCTTAGTTGTGGCAAGCGGGCTCCTTAGTAGTGACATGTGAACTCTTAGTTGTGGCATGCGAACACTTAGTTGCGGCATGGGTGTGGGATCTAGTTCTCGGACCAGGATCGAACCAAGGCCCCTGCATTGGGAGTGCAGAGGCTCATGAACTCCGCCACCACGGTAGTCCCTAACTGTTCACTTTTGATGAACTTTAACAAATTCATCACATAGTCTATGATAATATCATCCTAAGTAATCTCCTTGTTTCCATGTTTAACATCACCATTTTGTTCTTTACAAAACAATCAAAGCAATCACATTTTATGCTTTTTTTTTTTGTGGTACGCAGGCCTCTCACTGTTGTGGCCTCTCCCGTTGCGGAGCACAGGCTCCGGACGCGCAGGCTCAGCGGCCATGGCTCACGGGCCCAGCTGCTCCGCGGCATGTGGGATCCTCCCGGACCGGGGCACAAACCCGTGTCCCCTGCATCGGCAGGCGGACTCTCAACCACTGCGCCACCAGGGAAGCCCGCAATCACATTTTAAAGAAATGTGAATGAGGTCATAGTATTCTTCACTTAAAATCCTCTAATGGCTTTCCATCACAATTAGCACAAAATAGGGAATCCTCTAATTGTCCAAGATGCTACATCCTCCTGTCATCCTCAAGTTTCATCCCCTCCTACTCTCACAGTTGCTCAGTGTGCTTCTTATGCAGTCTTCATTCTTTAAAGCTACCAATTAACTTGACTGTGGTAATCATTTCACAATGTATACATGTATTAAATCATCCACGTACACTAAAAAAATTACATACAACAGACATGTTTAACTTTATGTATCTTCTGACCCATTCCTCAATACTCTGCAAGCAAAATTGAACATGTCCACCTAGTTACTGTAGGATGGCATCATGTCCAAACTTTAAAGACACATGCTGGTAGAGTTTTAGGATTGACTCCAGATTTGTCAGGATATTAAATTCTGAGGCACAACATGAGATTCCTCACATGTTAATAAACTTTTCACTACGAGGCTCATATTTTACCCATATCTTCTATTTCAAAATGCCCTCAAAATCTAAATCTACCCACATTCCACTCTTTCTGCTATTACTTATTAACTAGTTGCCATAACTCTTTTTCACATATGCCCCATTCAGGCTATGCAGAGATCTGACATCAGTTACTGTCTACAGGCATTGAAAGAAGTCAGGAGGGGATATTTTGGAGAAAAGGCATCATCTTCTATAGAAATAATGGTATGTGAGTTCTTTGCATAGTCTATAGGCAGAGAGGAAGAATGAGAGGGTTACTTTTGCTGGTTTGTACTGTTAGTGGAATCCATTCTCAGGCACATCCACCCAAAAGTCCCTATCCCTGTTCTCAGGGTTTTCATCATTCCCTATAAAGACATGATTTTTATGAGAGTCCTCTCAAGGCTGTGTATTGCGTCTCCTTAGCAATTTTGCCACCTTTTAAATTAAATTCTTGGCTTATCAGAACAATCTTCACTGCAGCTGCAAAAGATGAGGGGCTTTTTTAATAGGGTCCTGGAGCCCTTCACATTTTCACAGCACACACAGAATAGAGAACTGGCTAACCTGTAGCTGTTAGTCCTTTTTAAAGGCTTTTATAGATATTAACAAATCCAAGCAACTGACAATCTTTATAATTACCATTTTTCCCATTACCTCTAAATGCTAGAGAATTTCTACACAAGTCAATTTTACCTCTTCTTCCATATCTCCTAATCCATAATAGGGGGACAGATTAGTAATTTTTATTTGACAGTACGCCAGGAGCTAATAGTACCCACTTATATAACAGTAATGGGGTCCTTGTGGCTATCTAATCAGGGAGTGATCTAGATCTACATTCCAACCTGAGGGTTGTCTTCCAAGCACTCTTCCGTAATCACATGTACTCATTTGCATCTCCTAAAAGCAAAGCCTTAGAAAAGGATTTAGATGTGGTAGTTTACTTGGCAGGAGATCCCTTGGGGAAAAAAAAAAGTGAGGAAGGTAGTAGTGTGAGAGAGAAAAGCAGTGAAAAGCAACTAAAGATGTCTCATTAAACTGGTTACCACTATGTGCAACTGGAATTAACACCCTCTGGGTATCCTCTAGATCACTCTGTAGAATATACTTCTGGTTAATTCCTATGCACAAGGAGGCTTCAGTATTACCTCTCAACTCCCTCTTCAACTGGTTGAAGAATAACTCCCCCACAATTCTTGTCTGGGCCCCTGCATGGAGTAAGAGAACTTCTATGGTTTTGGAGACAGGGAAAAACAGATAGAATGATCTAGAAAATTACCAAACTCAGCTGCAGCTCAGATGAGCTGAGGGAATGTTGTTTGTAGCGTCACAGACATCTGCCACAAGACTCAAGCAGGTTTTTTTTTTTTGCGGTACGCGGGCCTCCTCTCACTGTTGTGGCCTCTCCCGTTGCGGAGCACAGGCTCCGGACGCGCAGGCCCAGCGGCCATGGCTCACGGGCCTTGTGGGATCTTCCCGGACCGGGGCACGAACCCGTGTCCCCTGCATCGGCAGGCAGACTCGCAACCACTGCGCCACCAGGGAAGCCCTCAAGCAGTTTTAAATACAAAGATTTCTACACTTTCAATGAACAGTCATCATTTTACACAAAATATTTCAAAGGAATGAAAAAGAATAGAGGTGCCAAATTTATTTATGAAGCTAGTAAAACCTTTAAAAAAATTAGGAAAGAACAAGAATAGAAAACCATACACCCATTTTGCTTGTGAACACAGATAAAAAATTCTAAAGAAAAGATTACAAGTTGCATTTGGTCATGTATTAAAAATGGTACTACCCAATGGTCAAGTATACATTATTATAACTGCAGAAAAGTTTCAAAATTAAAAAAGCCTAGGAATATAGTACAACATATTAACCAAAATGAGTGAAAAGTTCATATCATCATTTTATTAAATGCAGAAAAATCATCCAATAAAATGCAGTACTCATTCATGATAAAACAATAATTAGCAAATTAAAAATACAAAATAACTTATTTAACCTTTTAAAGATATATGCCAAAATCTCACAGGAAACATGGTCTATGTTACTATTTTAAAAGTATTTCCACTAGAGAAAAAGGGAGCTATTATAGATCCTATTTATTTAATATTTTACTAGAAGTTCTAGCTACTACATCAATTAAAAATAGGAATAGGCAGATAAATTGTAAAAAAGATATGAATTTGCTCTTATTTGCAAACAATATAGTTGTTTGGAGATAGTTCACCAGGGCTCTTTATTTGTTTGTCAGTGTATAAAAATTTAAACTATTTATATACAACTGGAATGACTGATTAGAAAATGCAAAAGAAAAAATATCCATTCATAATAGCATAAAAACCTACGTGGAGTGAATCTAACAAATATGAATAGGATCTTAATAAAAACATTATAAAATATTATGAGTAAAAGTAGACGCGAATAAATGGAACATTATAGCATATTCATGAAAGAGAAGATACAACTTCATAAAGATGTGAATTTTCCCCATATTATTCTATAAACTTAAGGCAATTCCAATCAATACCACAAAAGGATTATTGTGGAACTAAGCAAATATTCTAAAATTCATATGGAAATTTAAAACCTAATACAGTTAAGAAAAGACAGACAAATAGTAAGACATAAGGACATTATACAAAATAGGTATCAAAATGAAGCGTAAAACTGTAGTATGGTTTGACCTACAGACTATAAATATATAGATCAGAGTTAAAAGCCCAGAAATATAACATAGCCTGTATAAGAATTTTTTTATAAGAAGAACAGTACCAATCAATGAATAACGATGAACTAGCTAAGCAGTGGTGTTAGAATAACTGAATTTTCATATTTAAAAAATGTGGGCTTCCCTGCTGGCGTAGTGGTTGAGAGTCCGCCTGCCGATGCAGGGGAGGTGGGTTCGTGCCCCGGTCCGAGAGGATCCCACATGACACGGAACGGCTGGGCCCGTGAGCCATGGCCGCTGAGCCTGCGCGTCCGGAGCCTGTGCTCCGCAACGGGAGAGGCCACAGCAGTGAGAGGCCCGCGTACCGCAAAAAAAAAAAAAAAAAAAAGTCATTGAACTTACCTCAGACTTTACTGAAGTGTAACTTCTACAGAGATAAAAGACAGAAATTTAAGGAAAAAATGTACAAGGTAGTTGTTTTGACCTCTGAGAAAACAAAGAACATCATGATAGATTTGATTAAATCAAATTAATATTTTATAGGACACAAGATATCATATATGATGTTAAGGACCAGTGTGAGATTAGAAGATATTTGCAACACAGACAATTGATGTAGTATTAGCATACAGAATATATAGTCTACAATTTGTCAAGGAAAAGGTAATAGAAATGGGCAACATATGTGAAAGCACATCATAAAAGAGGAAACATGGACAATAGCATAGGAAAATATACTCAATTACTTTAGTTACCAGTTGTTAAATGTTAAGAAAAAATTTTATTAAAAAGAAACAAACAATGTTATACTATTTTTGGATTGGTAAAAAACTCATATAATCCTGATGGAGATTAATAAAATTAAAATGTTATGCATATTGAAACTCCTGAATTCTGATTGTAGGTGGAAGAGAGAAACCATAAAGAAGCTTTTGTTGACATACACTAGAAAACAAATCAAAACAAAAAGAATTTTTTTTATTGTAGGAAAAACTAAAATAATTTAAATGGGAAAATATAAATGAAGCACATTCATATAATGCAATATACAGAAAAATTAAAAGTAATAAAACATATATATATAAATCAATATGTATAATTATCAAAATTAACAATGAATGAAAACAGTAAGTTGGAAAATAATAGCTAACATACATCATTAATGTAATTAAGAAAAGCTCTGAAATGATATTATATGTTGGTCATCAAATATATATTTAATAAAATATCAAATAATATGGCTTGAAACAAAAATAAAGAAAGCTATCATCTTTCACTACAATTTAAAAAGTAATTTCGGTTAGTAGGCATTTGAAATAAATTGGCTGAATAATTGTAGTCCTTTGATGAATTTATAGTCCAGTAGAAAAAAAACAAAGAGAAGAATCTAATTTTAATGTTAGGGCAATGGCCTTGATGCTATGGTATCAAAAAGAGAGCCACTTGACAGAGCTGTGTGGAGTATGTGGGGGTGAGCAGGTTGACATAAAAAATCCATTTCTTAGTTTTTGACTTTTTGAGCCACTTTATTTTATACTTTACAGTATACAAAGGAAGTTCTAGCATTCCAACTTCTGAATGTAGGCCACCACTGGGCACAGTTTTCAGTCAAATGACAGAGCAAACAATAGAGACATTCCCAGTTTAGCTGCTCACACTAATATGTACTAAATTCAGAATCTCTGAGCCATTCCTCCTTATCAGTAATTTGTCTCAATCCACCAGGATTTTCCTTTTTCCCTGGTGAAATAGCTTTACCATCTATTCTTAACATATTCCCTAGGTTTCTACAGATATTAAATAGATAATAATTATAAAAATATTGGAATTCTTTTGTTGAGTATAGTACCTCATCCCAGCTCACATCATGGTGTGTACTCATCCTGCTGTGGTGGGTATTTACTCTCCTGTGGTCTGTTAATATCTGAGCCTAGTTAAAGGATCTAGGAACAATGAAAGGTGGTAAGGTTAGGTCTTAGGGAGGGTTGGTATTCACCTAAATGCAGTTAACTCATACTTTAATGATTATATTTTTCAGACAAGGTGAGATAGGGCTGCTTCTGCTGGCCAGGGAGTCTCGCACCCCTGAAGAATGAGTAGAGTTTAGGTAAGAGTATGAGTGAGGGAAGGAATTCTATGAGGAGTCAAGACAAGGCAAGAGATCAAGTGCATGAAAGAGCATGGTCAGTGTGAGAGTATCCCCCCCATCTATACAGCCGAGTACACAATAATACAGCAAAGCCTGAGACATGAATTAGTAGTTAAAGGAAGACCAGATCTCAAGTGTCCTTGCACACATGTAGGGTTTAGATTTTGGACAGAGAGGTATCAAATACTTTTGAGCAGGGGAGAGACATGGTCATATTAGAAATTTAAATGTAACACTGGCTACAATGTAGAGGACGGACTTGAGAGAGAAAAAATGCATCAGATATCAGTATTCTCTCAGTCGAAAGTTTGATATTTCTGATGCTAATATCTGGAAATGCATTTTGCAAAAAAATAAGAGCATTTATAATTGATTTAATATAATAAGGAAGATATCACTTGCCAGAAGAAGCTTAAAATTAAATGGCATGGTAAAAAATCTACTGAACTAAGTGTTAGGACACCTTTTGTTCGGAACAATCTTTTAACTATCTGACCTTCAACACCGACTCAAAACAAAACAAAAAGATATGTAGTTATTTGGTGACTACTGTGTGCCAACCTCTAGGCAAGAGAATAGATAAAGGAAGCAAGTAGACTCAGGTGAAATAAAAAAGAAATTGGGGATATGGCTATAACTAGTGAGTTTGAAGCACGGATTTTTGATTGAACATGAATTTGCTTGAAGAAGTAGGGAGAAGTTGTGTGCTTTTATTGTTAAAAGCAATAGCGAATGAACCCAAATGTCCATCAACAGATGAACGGATAAAGAAAATATGGTACATATATACAATGCAGTATTAGGCAGCCTTCAAAAAGAAGAAAACCTGTCAAACGCTACAACATCACTGAAACTCAAGGACAAAGGACAAATGATGTATGATCTCACTCACAAAAAGTATCTTAAGTAGTCGAAATCGTAGAAAAGTGGTTGCCAAGGATTGGTGCAGAGGGACAGTTAGTGTTTGATGGGTATAAAGTTTCAGTTTTGGGAGATGAAAAATTCTAGAGATCTGTTGCACAACTATGTAAATATACTTAACACTACTGAGCTGTACACTTAAAATGGTTAAGATAGTAAATTCAGTGTTATGTGTTTTTTACCACAATTTAAAAAAAAAAATAGAGAATGTAGTGTAGAATTTGTGTCCATGCTCAGCATGGCAGACTGATTTTGATCCCTTTTGCAGAAAGAGTTCATCCAGAGAGCTGTATTAATTATTTTCCTGAAAGATATTCGACGCTCTGGATAAAACAAACCCCACAAAACCATGGGAAGAATAAGGAGCGGCAGCACTTGTACAGCTGGGCAGCGTGGTAGGGTAGTGGGAACCTCACAGAGGGCAAAGCTGCCTTTGCAGTGGCATATTACCTCCCACAAACAAAAACAATGAGGCCAGAGAGAAAGAAAATGAATAGACTCTGAGATACCCCTTAGGACCTCCTGGGGAACACTCTGAGAGGGGAGGTAAAACCTGTGTATTTTAGGCATAATTGTAATAATGGTGAAGAGCTTGGGCTCTGGACCCAGACTGCCTGGGTTTGAATCTTGGCTTTGCTATGAGTGACCTCGGGTAAGTTTCTTAAGCTCCATATCTTCATCCAGGAAACATGGATTATTATAGTATCTATACCATAAAATTATTTTAAACATATTTTAAAAGAGATACTGTGTGTGAGGTACTTAAAACAGTGTCTGGAACCTATACACATATCAGCTATTACTAGTTTCATTTATAATCTTAATCAGGGAGTCTTGAATTTATATGGGATAATAGTAAGCTAAAAAGTCCAGGTTTTCAAGGGACTCAGACTAATTGTAGAGAAAGACATTTAACAATCCAGACTAAGAAAATTAGATAAATGATATAACAAAAGGTAAGTGCAGTGAGAGGACATGTGAAGGGATTGTATTTTAAGTCTTTTGGGGATATTGTCTCATCTAGGTTGGGAAAGATGAATAAAGATTGCTAGAGGACCAGTTGTTTAAACTTATAGTGGCTTTAGATTGCATGCATATTGGGGGATGTTGAGGAGTTAAGTGTGTTGTAATGGAATATAAAATGTAGGCATGAGGGAAAGAGAGCAGAAATATCAGAAGACTGAAGGGGCCAGAAACCATAAAATGCAAAAATTGTAGTTCAATGCAAACAAACTTTAGAAATTAGACCATATTAGTAGTTTTAAAACTTTAATGCACATTAGATTCACTTGAAGAAATTTCAAAATACTCATTTGTAAAGATCTCTCCCTCTTTTATGAGATACTGATTCAGTGGGCTTGGAAGAAGGCCAGGCACTAAAACAGGTGCTCTGGTCCTCACAATATTTTGAGAACCAGGGCTGTAGACCAGTTTTTCTCCAACTGTGGCATGTGAGAGAGTCTCCTGCAGTGCTTGTTAAAACACAGATTATCACACAGCCTCAGGCTTTCTGATTCAGTACATTTAGATGGAGCCTAGAGATTTGCATTTCCAATAAATCCCATCCTGTGAAGTGAGGCTGATGTGGGGACATATTTTGAGATCTACTAATGTGGATCATTGATTTAGAGCTTGTTTAGAAATCCACAACAGAAGCACTAGAGGACCTTACTCAAAATGTCTACATACAGGACCCAGGCCCTGTACTTCCACTTTCTCCTAACCCCTTGCTGCCCCTACCTCACCCTTACCTCTACCTATGATATGCCTGAGAATAGGGGATGTGTGGTTTAAAGCACTTTCTAAGTTCAGTTGTTACAAAATCAAATGTGATACCATAACTAAAAGTGCTTTGTAACTGCAAAGGGCAATATGTATGAAAGACATTAATTTTGTTTCTAACTCAGTACACCGATACTGCTCGACACAATCTCAAGTTCAGAACAATTCCTAGGTGGCCCATGTTACCAAGCTGTATATTTAGAAAGAGAGGGAACAAGACCTTAGAGAGAAACAATAGAAATTTAATACACTTTAGAAATAGTTATTGAGGATCTATTCTTATGCCCACTTCTGTAAATGTTAGTTTGTTCCTTACATTGTGGGCTAGGCAGAGAACAGCAGTATTTGATAACCATGTGCCCTCGTATGCCTAGTTGCCTGATATTTAGAATTACTTTAGTGCAAAACATAACAGACCCTGAGGGTGCTCAGTAGAGTGGGAATTGTTTTCACAGGCACTATATGATAAAATCTTGATAGAAAATGAGAACTACCTCACATTCGGTAATCAATATGGAGAGCTCAATGCAAGAAAAAGGGACAAAGACTAGCATTTCAAATATTACCTGCTGAATAAAAGCAATCTCTCTGTGATAAATTGAAGAAGTTAATTGTGGGGTAGAATAAGTGCTTTGTTCAGAAAACCCCTCCCTACACAATGATAATTCATGGAGAACTCATATAAAAGGTGTCAGCTGGAGATGGTCATAGTATGAGGTTATTATTATACTTTCTCAAGTTCTAGTAAGAAATAAATAAAAACAACTACTTGTAACTTACTGTGATTACATTTATGGGAAATTAAAGAAATAAACTACTACTACAATAAAATGACTGCTTTTGGTGAATTTTCTCATTAAAACTGTTTTATAAAACAATATTCAAAATACATTTTCCTTCAAAATATTTTGGATAAAAAATAAATTTCTCAGTATTGCCTTTGTCTTTTTAATGGAAATTTTCATCTGTCTTAAAATGCTAAGAGTGGAAGGAAGGAGTCAGGTAACAGAGAAAATAGGCAAATGCCCAAAGAACTCAAGGTAGGCAGGGGAAATAGGGAACTTTTATATTTAATCACTGACAAATCTGCCCTCAGTGATACAAGCATAATATTTTATGTTTATTTAGTTTTTGTTTTAAGCCCTAGAAAGATGAGGCTATTAATACATTTTTAGTGAATATTTATTAAACTTCATTTGATGTTGAATGAATATGCAGACACTAAGATGGTTAAAACTAGAAGGTAAATGGGTGTCATAATCTTGCTTTTAAGATTACTTCCAATTGCAATCAGACCCTACCAGAGGTCAACACCTTTGCAGACTTGATGAACTCACTTTGAGATAGATAAAGTAGAGTAATTAAGTTAATGGCTTGGTTCCCGTATCTTAACATGGCAAAGAGCAGGCGAACTATCAGGAAATAAGTGGGCCAGAGCCAGAGAGAGCATAAACCATTCTAGAAGACTGCAGATGTAAAAGTAAGGGTGAGTGGAACTAGATTAAATCAGTGTAGGTTAAGATGAGTAACTGTTGGCAACTGTCTCTAGGAGAAATGAGCTAAACATAATTATGACAAATTACAATGTCGGGTAAGATATATTCATTAGAATCTTTCTTTAAAACTATTACCACTTTACCCTTTCTATAGTGAATAATTTCCATTTCTGTTATATATAAAATGACTTCATGAAAGTAACCTCTTGGTCATTTCTGTCAGAAAAAGGCAAATATATTTACCAAAAAAGTGTGTCACATAGTACAACTTTGGCCCCATTTCCAATTTTTGTTTTATAAAAAGTAAGAATAAGTCTTCCTTCAACCATACAGAACACAACACTTGGAAAATTCACAGTACAGTCTTGAATGTACTGTCATGCTATATATCAAAAGTGTATCTGAGACTATGATCTTTAAAGAAGATATTCAGAGATCAGCAATTCAACTCTAAATTCTTCTCTTAGATTGAGATAGACTAGCAGAATACTGTGTATTTAGAAAAAAGTGGTTAGTTCCACACAGTATCACCTTCTCTGAGGTCATTTCTAATATAACATCCTCTGCTTTTGCTAAAGGCTATTATAAGAAATAGCCATGTGGAAACGAATTTGTCATTCACCACAAAGCTGTTGTAAGGAACGTGGAAAACTATATTTCTTATATAAGATCCCAGGTGAAATGTTTCTTTGGGATTTAATTCTGGCAAGAACTTTTTCTTCAACTAAGTAACTTGTTTTCTATGTAACCTTTCCCCCAGGACATATAGCTGAATGGCTAACGGAATGGATTGTAGAGACTGGCTCTATGAGCATATATCCTAGATATGATCTAGGTAAGGTGTTTGTGTTTTATTTCTGTTTTTTACCCATTTAAAAGGAATAGTATCAATGGTTCCCATTTGTGCTTGCTTCTGAAGATGAAATTCACCTTCTGTTTGTAAAGAAATATGGCTTCTGGCAGCTTCTTGACTCCTCTTATTAATTAGTCAAGACCAACTCATATAATACTTCTCTACTAAATTATTTATATTTTCTATATTATACTCCTCCTTCCCTTTTCCTCTAACCCACAACAGTATTCCTCACCACAATTTCGGGGATTTCTGACTCAGAAAGTTTGCTCCGGATATTGTCAAATCAATATAGCAACAAACACAATAATTCATAGCATTACATAATATTAAAACAGTGGGCTTAGAAGAAGACATAAAAGTTATTTAAATCCAGTCACTTGATAGAATCCTATCCAGAACATCTATAGCATGCAGCTTTCTACCTATGGATTTTAACATCTCTTAAGGCTGCCCAATTCACTTTGTTATAATTCTGTATAACCTACCCACCACTATAGTTATACCACTTTAGAATATTTATTTAAAAAGTAGTATAGCAGTCTTTTAGGTATTAAAAGCTAGTTATTTTCTACCCGTGGAAGGTAATTGATAATAAGTATATATATATAAAGTTTATGTACTATATATTTAGATATATAATTTAAAAATATATATATGTTCATCAGCTCGGTGATTTGTGTCCATCTAGAGGGGTGGGATAGGGAGGGTGGGAGGGAGACACAAGATGGAAGAAATATGGGGATATATGCATAGGTATAGCTGATTCACTTTGTTATACAGCAGAAACTAACACAACATTGTAAAGCAGTGATACTCCAATAAAGATGTTAAAAAAATAAATATATATGGTTGATAAAGCCTTTTAAAATAAAAAAAGAAAAGATAATGATCCTGATGACAAAAATAAAAACAAAACAAAAATAAAAACACCTCAGTAGGATAGCAACATTTTCTGATCTAGTTCCTGTTGACTTTTCTAGCATAATCTCCCACTGTTTTCTCCACAACTTTCCTTTGTTTCAGTAATGCTTCCCTATTTGATATTTCCAAGTGCACTCTCCTTTCTTAAGCCCAGTTGCTTTTATATATGCTATTACCTCTGCTAGGAAAGATCTTAATCCCAATTCTTATTCTGTTTTGAATCTTTTATCCATTCTTTCAAGTTCCAATTTATGAATCACTTCTGGGTATATGCCCTGACTACCCTCTACCTTCACGAATCTCCCCTCCCCATGAGGACCTATGACACATACACACAATCAGGCAGTTAGGCACTCATCCTTTAGTGTGTATTCTTTTCGCAAAGACATTGTTAAACTTGCAGTTTTATACGTGTGTTTTCTTCACAACCCTAAATTCCTTGAGGGCTGAAATCATGCTTTATCAATATTTATATCCCCAGGTCCTGGCATATAAAGTGTTTTCAATTCCTTTCTCCAGTTTTCCCTCTCTCTAATCAAGTCCTGTGGAGGTATCTTTCTAAATATAGACTTGGTCATGCTACTCCACAACTTAAAAAATCTTCATTAAACCTTCACCCTAACAGACATATGCTAAACTCCTTAGCATGACATGAGAGACCCTTCAAAATGTGGACCTAATATCATCTCCTCTTACTTTCAGCACATCTGACACCATTCCTCAGACATACCACCGGCTATCTAAAACTCATATTTCTATTCATGCCATTCACTTTGTCTCATTCATCTTTGTATTGTGAATGTTGCTTAGAAAATAGGGATAGTAAATAAGTATTTGCTAAAAAGAAGAAATAAATGAAATATTGAATATATTAACTTGTTTCAGACGATATACATGGTAACAATGAATAGCTATAACAATATATTTCCACTTTGAAACTGACAACTCACTATTTCTACGGAATTGAAATTTTGACAACACAGGCAATTCTACCATAGAATCCTAAAGTAATGAGGGAAACAGAGATAAATCATGGACTGAGAAATGTTTTTCTCCTTTGAAACACCTGTGAGTTTTCCATTTTCCAGGTGATTCAGGAGTACTTGGTATAGTTTCAAGAGTTAAATCATCTTTTAGCCTAAAAAATAATGTTTTTTGTCAGTGCTTTTGCTCTGACAGGTTATATATGGAAAAAGTGAATTCATGGTTTGTTCACTAAGATAACAGTGAAGCAAACTTTAGTGTATCAAGTACAAAACGTAATGCTATTTTCCTGTGTAGCATCATTAACCTTAATATTGGATTATTATTTTATTATTATGTAATGCCATATATTTCAGAATGTGTGATTTTGGTGAAGGGGGTTTCCAACATAAAGAAAAATTATTACAAACCAATGGAGACTGAGCTTTTATTTTTACCTCCTGAATGACAAAGTCTAACTTAGAAATATCTCTCTCTTCCTCTAAACCCCTATCTAGGACATCATTTTTTTAAAGTTCCTGACTGCATTTAGTAAAAGCCTGAGTTCAACTGGTTTTAAGAACTTCATACTAGTAACTCATGTACAAAGGAAAAAAAGCAACAGAAGGTGCATGGGGATAATTTAGTGATAATCTTCTCATTAGTTCTCCTTCTGAAAAGGACTGAGGACAAAACCATAAATGGCTCTAGATTACAGCATGAGTGATTTAAGTTAACCATAAGGAGGATTTCCCTGAAGGGCAATGGTTGTTAAACACTGGAATAGGTTTCCAAAAAGAGGTTGTAGAACAGAGCAGAAAGGGCATAACTTTAAATATGATCTACATTATATTCCAAAATGTTGGCTGAATAATACTTCTGACTAATGAAAAATATGTATGCATGTGCGTGTGAATGTGTGCGTATGAGAGAGAGAGAGAGATTGAGTGTCAGGGAAGGCATTTTGAAACTCTTTCAATCCTTATTGTGTTTATAATATGACTTGTGATATTCTGTTCCTTGAAAAAAATAATCAACAACACAATAAACATTGATTAAGACCACTTAATATTGGTCTGTTTAAAAAATTAATATTATATCTAAAATATTATTTTAAGTATACTTAATGCATTTTATTTTAAATATTTGGGGCTAAATTCCACTTTATTATTATGTAAATGAAAGTCATGCTTTTCTAAACAATGCCTATTTATTAAAATAGTTTTTAATGGAGATTTAAAAGATGCATTTTCCCCCTAAATCCATATTTATAATGGATTATTGCTCTAGATATATTCTATTTTACTTAGAGCATAGATGAGGTGGGAGGTCAGCCAAAATATTAATAAAAAGATAATAAACTATCTGGATCAGACTTTCCTTCAACATTGAGCTCTCCAGTCTCCACAGAGAGAACAGTGGAAATGGCTTTTTAACCAAGCTCATGAATGCAATCCTTTTGCCCAGGAACTGATGTTCCAAGTGGCTGGGTAGAATACAACTTGAGAAGCATAAAATGAGCTTTTCCCTCAGAAACACTAACTATGGCCCATTCTCTTCAACAAATTTCTCTCACTCAGGGTGGTTTACTTTCTTGTAAGTTTATCAACTTTCACATGAATGAATCCCAGCAATCACAGCAACTCGCTAGCATGATGTCATTATTGGTTTACATGAGTATAAATAAGCATCTTTTAAGTACATTATAATAAGAAGTTTGGAAAACAACAATTGGATTTTAGAAGAAAAACATAGGGCTCTTTAATGCCAATGCAATAAGATTTAGTTGAGAAAAATGGGGTGAGTTCTTTTTTTCATAATTCTCGTAAGTGGAATCAGGAATGAAATGTCAGGAATGGAACTAAATTTCTAGGGGGGAAGAGTACACACATAAACCATTATAATTCCTATAAACTTCTAAATCAGCTAAAATATATTCCAAATAAAAACAATATTCAAGAATGAATATTTTCTGCTGAAATTCTCAAATGCATTGGGCAAACACAAAGTCCAGTAACACACAGGTAAAAAACTTCATTTCTTCTAAGATAAAGGAGGTTATTAAAAACAAAAAATGAACTCTCTAATCTTTATTTTAAAAAATCATTAGAATCTGGTTGATTTTTTTAATTGACTTTAAGCAATAAATTCCATACTATAAAAGAGGATTTACTAAGACATTTTAATTATGAACTAATTTATCAAGATACATTTAATGAAATTCACATCATTCTTCTATTATTTCTCCATCCACTTTTCTCTCCCCCCACCCATTCCCCACATATAAAAATTCACCAATGCTTATTAGCAGATTGCCAGGCTAGGCATGATTTGGTCTACATATTTATCCTGAGCACAAAATAATTAATAAAAAAAAATCTTATCACTTAAAAATGAGTAAATGTTGCATAATGGAAACTTAATCTAGTATAACTGAGAAATCTGCCCTTCCTTGAAGCTTCTTATAAAATCAAGTTTTACAAGATTTTCCCTTCACTAAATTATTTTCAAAAATACCCTTCTTTGACAATAATTTCTCCTAGATAGAAAATGATTTTTTTCTTCTAAACCTAGAACTCTTGAGCTGTCTTTAACTTTGACACCACCTTCAGCCTGATCTGATTCATTCATTTCATCAAATTTTACTGAGTGCCTATGAAGTACCAAGTAATGTGCTAGTTCTAGAACTAAAACTCATAGTTCTCTTCCAATGAGCCAAGATCTACTGTGTGGCAGGCACATCAATAGACAACCACAAAGTAAGATGCAAGCACAAATAGCTAAGGAAACAATCAGGAAAGAACCTTAGCAAGGTCAGGTCCTGGAAAGACTCACAAAAGAAATAAAGCCTGGTTTGAACTTTGAGGGATATGAGGAAGTAGGAGCAATACAAGTCTTGGGTTGGAAGGGAGATAAGCTCTAGTTCTCTCAGGTAAGGCATGAAGGATATGCCAAAGCTAGGAGTAGACAGGGATCAGGGATTTTTTTCTGGAACCCACAAGTAATTAACTATAGATGTAACTCAGTGCAGAGAGCACAAAGTTGATGGATGGTACTGGAGAAGTAGGTAAAAAATGAATCTTGCTTTAGACTTTATGATTTAGCAGTAGGGAATAATAGAAGGATTTTAGGCAGGGATGTGATGTGATTACATGACCCAATTAGAAGTATGACAAATGGTTTAGAAGGGGCAAAAATGGTGAAGAGATTATTCCACTTATCAATTGTACCAGCTTGCTAAATTGCATAACTTTTCTGAGCCTCAGCTTTCTAATAAAAAAAACAAACAAACTAGTGGCTACATTTTAAAGTTGTTGTGAAGGTTAGAGGATATGTATATTAAGCAGCTAGTATGGTGACAGAAATCTATTAGGCACTTACTAGTAGATTCCCTTCACTAGCTCCCAGCCTCTGGAAATTTAGTCTCCAGTTTTATAAGGAAGATGATTTTTCTCTACAACATAATTCCTCTCTCTCTCATGACAACCCACTCTTTCACATGAGCAAAGAATGAGGAGGTAGCTCTCCTGCTGGGAACTGATTAACATGTACATGTATGTGGTTAGAAAAGGAAACAAGTCATTTTTAAATAGGTATCTCAAAGGAGATCATACATTGCATGCATTATGCAGCTTGGACTAAAAATCCAGGCAGAAATAGTGATTCAAAAAAACTCTAATACTGCTACTTTGCCATACAATCACAAAGGCGATGTGTTTGCTAGAGCCATCTCAGTGAAGAACGCTAGCTAGCACTGAGCAGATCTAAATATATTTTTGCAGGTGGATAGATTGTTAGTTTCCAAGTTGGTTTGTCATGGTGAGTGATATTTAAGTGTGAAGATCAGCTGCGAAGTTGTTCACATTACCAGTTTCTCCTTCTTGGCTATCATTTCACAAGACAAAGTCAGTGAACCAGATAAAGGAAAATGTGGATATGTATGTTTGCATATGTTTGTCTTTTTTACCCTTTCCTTCTGTATCCTGTTCTCCAGTTGGTTTATCTCCCCTAAATTAGTGCTACATATTACAAAGATAGAAAAATGCTTTCACATAAACACTTTCTGTTTGACCTCAAATTAGTCTTTGAAGGAGAAAAAAGCATTTTCAAATGATTTCAGAAAAGTAAGATTCCTATGTTGAAGCTTTAAAATTTTTTTCAAAGCTATGCCTAAGGAAATTTTCAGAAAATTAGCAACTGAACAGACTGGTTGAAACTGTCTCCCTTGTGGAACACAGTGTTATTTTTAAGGAAAATTTAACTGTGTAATTGAGGGGCAATTAAGTGGTGTAGAGACTGCTAGTCATGGGTTAAAATAATTTGTAAGGCTTAATTAATTGCTAGAACAACTGATAGCCCTGTCAACTTGGCAAGTAAGTTCATTGACCTTAAAATTCAGCTGAGCTCAAGAGAAAGACTGACAAAATAATTTGTAGAATGTGACAGAGATAGCTAGAGATAAGTAACATACGAAGGTAAAGGATATACCACCAGAAAAGATAAAATAGAGATGGTATTTTCAAAAAATTTTATGCCCACATATCTCCAGAGACAAGACCCCAGGGGCCAAATATCTATCCTGCTCATGTATTGCACATAAGATTTTTTTATACTTTTAATGACTTCCTACTTTTCAGTTTGCACTGAGCACATGATAAATAGGTCAAATCCTGTGCCATGTCCACTTAATCTCAAGTTTTGAAAGAAGAAATAGCCATAAATCCAGCCGAGTATAGAGCACTAAGTGTCTTCCTTCCCATTAACTGCCAACATTTAGGCTTCCATGTAATCCTCTCAAGGTTGAAATAATGCCACTCCATTCCTCTTTTTTATATTAGGGACAAATGGGCATTTTTTTACCCTGTAGTTTGGAGAACTTTTAAAAACTCAAGACTCCCTGACACCTAAAATAACAGGCCACCCCTCCTTGATGTTCACTTGTCTTTAATTGATGGAATGAGAGACAAAGGAAAACAATGGGCAATATTTTTACTTCTTCCAAAGTTTATAAATGAGAAAAGCCAATCCTTGAATGAAGTGACTGAACTGTGGTACAGAAGTTCTAATCATTTCAGTTATTCCTAAAAATAGAAGCAATCTTCTGATTTGTCAGGGGATGTACTACATCATCCACAGAGAAGGCTAAAGTAATCACATAAGCTATGTTACATTTTATAATTTTGCAGTCATAGAGTATATAGGTAGTAATGATCTAGAAAGCAATAATTAGAAAGAAGGAGCAGAATACTGACTATAGTGAAGCAGTTCCAGAAAAAAGAATCTGGATAAAACTTAGATACTTTGTATCAGATACATTTTAAGTGCCATATCAGATCATCTCATCATCATGCATCTCCTGTCTTGGGGACCTCTTTCACTTCCTACAACCATTGCATGACTACTGTGCTCAACTCTTGATTAAGTTATTCTCCAAATTCCAGTATCTGTCTAAAGAGAAAGTCATGTCTGTGGCCTCTCTGAAGATGATCATGCAAAGTTGAACAACCAGTCATGACTGATGCCAGTAACTGGTCCTTGATTTGACTTTTCTTCTTTCCTGTTTCAATCCCTTTGCCCTCACTTCTGCTCTATGGAATTTCATTCCATTGTAAGCTAACAGTAGTTTATAAACTTTTTCCTTGCATCTGCTTTCCAGTAACCCATAGTAAAACATAATTCCTTTCAGAAGTAGCAAAAGAAAAATAAATTCTTAAGTAAAAATGAAATATCATGGTGTCAATAAGATGTAAAAACTAAAATACTATGACTTCTTTTTATTGAAACACAGCTCTAAGTCTTCCAAGGCAATAATGAAGTATTCAGGAGTTCTACGTTACTCATGTATGTAACTGGGACGAACTATTTGGACAATGAGGATGTTCATACTATTGTCAGTTTCAAAAGGAAGAATATAAGATGTGTGAATTGCTGCAGTCTGTCATAGCTAGGGCACTTTGTCTTTGTGTATTGATGCCTCTGCTTTAGAACTAAGAATCCTTAGTTCTAGTGAATATGTTCATATCCATAACTTCAGTTATTAACAGCCTCAATAGTTGTAGCAGAAATCATGTTTTAGAACCTACAGGCTGTACTGTTATCTCCTCTATCCATTTCTCATACGCTTTCAGAGTCATCTTGCCTGAAGGACTTCTTTCCACTGGTGTGAAACCAAATTTTTTATTTCTCATTTAAACTGGCAATGCACTACTTTTAGTCATGACTATCTTTCCAGTGGGAGTGTTTTTAAAATCTCTAAGGAAGAGTCAAATCTAGTGGAAATTAATGAACTGGAGCTTTCTGAGTTTTTGTTTAAATATATGTAATTTCAGTGTGAACTCTAATTGCAAAAAGGCAAGATCAAAGAACTAGGGAAAATATCAGACATTTGCAAACACTGGAATCAATGATATTTCCCAGTCCCTGACAAAACGTCGAAGATGTAGTTAAGCTTTCTCTAGAGAGTGATAAATTAGGATTATACACGATCAATGAAATATGCTGCTATATTTTCATACCATTTATTTGTTTTATTTCTAATAAATTATTGGGTTAACTTTTGTGTGTGTAGGCATTTCAGTTGGAAAAAAAGGGAAAATGTGATGCCATACATACCATATTAATGCTTAACTTTTAAAGTTTTGTCTACCAAGTTGATTATTATTTTATCACATAAACATTCATCAGGCAATTTTGAAATGCCAGAATCATCCTTGACATTAAGCTTCTAAGGACTACTTAAACATAGTTTTACTGTTCAACAACCTAACATCTAGTATCTGGAGTCAAAAAAGTAAATTAAACATGACAGTTTATTATAATCCAAGTTATGAGAGATTTATATGTGGAGGATTACTGGATCATGGGGTAGAAGCACTTATATTAGAAACCTTGGGGATAAGAGTTGAGGATCAAGGGACACTTCTCTGAGAAAATAAAAGTTCAGTCTTTAAGGATGAGTTGGAGATATCTGGGCACATATTGGGTGTTGAGTTTGTAAAAAGAGTGTATTCCATATAATGTTAAGAGCCATGCTGGTGTTAAATGGTATCATGCAAATAAAGGATCTGCAAGTCATTGCTCATGGCTGGATCAAATGTTGAGGGGTAAAGTGGTATGAGACAAAGCATGCAAGATAGGAGTACAAAGCTAAACTAGTAGTTCTGAAATCTGTGGGAAGCACTGGAAGCCTTTTTTAAATAAGTGTATATTGTGATTAGGTTTGTGTTGGAAGAGATCTCTTGATCAGTGTCAGGGAGGAAGAAATTGTCCTATATCCTTCTAGGTTTTTCTGGCTGGCTTAAGAATTCAATTGACATGAGACAGATTAACAGGAAAAAATCAAACAAAAGTATAATAACATGTAAACATGGGAGATACCCAGGTAAACTAAGTAGCTCGCCAAAATGGCTGAAATTCTCACCTTAAATACCATCTTTAGCTACAGACAAAAGAGGATGTTGAGGGTAGTGGTTTGGGACCTTAAAGGCAAGGAAAGCAATTCACATGGAGATGGAAAAGCAAATATTTTGAAAGCAAATATTTGCTGGGCCATGCAGTTTACAATGGGACACAGAATAAACTCTGATATCCAGGCCCTGCAAGTTTCCTCCACCACACCTAGACCCATATTCTTTTCGGGTATCTCTGGTAATAATAGCTGTATTCCAGGACCAGGCTCTGTTTCTAAATTCTTCATGCAACTAAGGGGGAGGTAAAAAGAAAGACTTCCTGAGTCTTCTGTTTCTTATAAATAATCAGCCTAAATTAATTCTCATGCCAAAGAGACATTTTGGGGCTGCAAATTTTGCATCCCAACAACAGTATGTAGGAAGATTGGAACAGAGCCCAGCTGCAGACAGAGACCAGTTAAGCATCTATTGCTCTACGTGGCTCCATTTATAGACTCTCTATTTTGTTGCATTTATCTGTTTTCTACTTTTCACCAATACCACACTCTCCTGATTGCTATAGCTTTATAGTAAGTTTTGAAATCAAGTTGTGAGAGTCTTCCAACTTTATTCTACTGTTTAAAAATTCATTTTGGCTTCTAGTTATTTATTTTCCCATATAAATTTTCATATTACTTTGAGTTCTACAAGAAACCGTGTTAGGCCTTTGAATGGAATTTTGTTGAATCCATCACTTTGAGAAGAAGTTATATCTTGACAATAAATAGTGAGTCTTCCAATCCATGAAATGGTATGTCTCTCCACTTATTTTGGTCATATTTGATTTTTGTTTATTGGAGTTTTGTAGTTTTGAGCCTATAGATCTTGTACATATTTTGTATCATATTTCTGGTACTATATAAATGTTTGTTTGAAAATCAATTTTAAATTGTTCATTGTTATTGTATAAACATACAATTGATTCCTGTATTTTGTTTGTATACTCTAATCTTGCTAAACTCACTCATTATTTATTTGTCATATTTTTTGTAGATTCTTTGAATTATTCTACATAATCATGTTGATACAGAGATAGTTTTATTTCTTCCTTCTCAATCTGTATGCCATTGCTTTCTTTTACTTGTTCAATTGCTCCAGGTCAGAACTATAGGAAAATGGTGAATAGCAGTGGTAAGATTGGACATCTTGCCCTTTTCTTGATGTTAGAAAGAAAACATTCAGTCTTTCACCTTTTACATTAGCTGTAGGTTTATGGTACATGCCCTTTCACACACTGATGAAATTATTTTCTATTCCTTGTCCACTGAGATTTTCTATCATGAATGGATACTGAATTTTGTCAAATTTTTTTTGCATCTATTGGAACGCTCATATAGTTTTCTTCTTTATTCTATTGATATGATAAATTAATCTGATTGACTTTCAAATGTAGCATTAATCTTGCATTCCCAGAATAAACCCACTTTGCCACACAATGTTATCCTTTTTATACATTGTTGGATTTTATGTACTAAAATTGAGTAAGAAATTGGAAGATAGATATTTTTCTCTTCCAATGTCTTCCACTGTTTTTGGTGTAAGTGTAATGATGACTTCATTGAATAAACAGGGACGTGTTTCCTCCTCTTCAAATTTCTAGAAGAGTTTTTTATAGAATTGCTATTATTTTTTCTTTAATGTTTGGTAGAAACCACCAGTGAAGACATCTGTGCTTGACATTTTTTTTTTTTGTGGGAAAGTTTTAAACTACAAATTCAATTCCTTTAATAGATTTAAAGTTATTCAGGTTATTTATTTCTCCTTGAGTGTCGGTAATTTGCATCTTTCATGGAATTTTTCCATTTAATCTAAGTTTTCAAATGAATTGGTATAAAGTTTTTATTACTTATCTATTGCTGTGTAAGTAATTACCTCAATGTATAATACTTAAAACAACAAACATTTATTATATCCAGTTCCTCCGGTTCAGGAATTCAGAAGCAGCTTATCTGGATGATTCCGGCTCAAGGTCTCTCATTTGGTTCCAGTCAGCTGAAGGCTTGATGAGTCACAGTATCCAGTTCCAAGATGGATCATTCACATGGCTGTTGGAAGAAAAGCTCAGTTCCTTGATGACTCTTGGCAGAAGGCCTTACTTCCTTACCACATGGGCCTCTCCATAAGCTGCTTAAGTACTTAAGCTTCCTATCAACATGAAAATTTCTCCGAGAGCAAGGAATATAGGAGAGAGTGAGAGAGGAGGAAGCCACAGTGCCTTACATTTGCACAGCATCAATTCCATTTCATCCATTTGTTAGAAACAAATTGCTAAATCCAGCTTACAACTGAAGGAGAGGGCAATAAGACTCCACGTTTTACATATTTTTAATTTTTTTTACAGACAATTATTGAAGAATTTTTATTTTGGTAAAAGATACACATTTAGCCACCTAATAGTTCTGACATTTGAAAGTGTAACCCTATAAAGCAGTTCTTTTTTTTTTAATTTTTGAATTTTATTTTAGTTATTTTTTCATACAGCAGGTTCTTATTAGTCAACAATTTTATACACATCAGTGTATACATGTCAATCCCAATCGCCCAATTCATCACACCACCACCCTCACCATGGCACTGCTTTACCCGCTTGGTGTCCATACGTTTGTTCTCTACATCTGTGTCCCAATTTCTGCCCTGTAAACTGGTTCATCTGTACCACTTTTCTAGGTTCCACATATATGCATTAATATATGATATTTGTTTTTCCATTTCTGACTTACTTCACTCTGTATGACAGTCACTAGATCCATCCACATCTCTACAAATGACCCAATTTCATTCCTTTTTATGGCTGAGTAAGATTCCGTTGTATATATGTACCACATCTTCTTTATCCATTCATCTGTTGATGGGCATTTAGGTTGCTTCCATGACCTGGCTATTATAAACAGTGCTACGAACAATGGGGTGCCTGTGTCTTTTTGAATGACGGTTTTCTCTGGGCATATGCCCAGTAGTGGGATTGCTGGATCGTATTGTAATTCTATTTTCAGTTTTTTAAGGAACCTCCATACTGTTCTCCATAGTGGCTGTAACAATTTATATTCCCACCAACAGTGCAAGAGGGTTCCCTTTTCTCCACACCCTTTCCAGCATTTGCTGTTTGTGGATTTTCTGATGATGCCCATTCTAACTGGTGTGAGGTGATACCTCATTGTAATTTTGATTTGCATTTCTCTAATAATTAGTGATGTTGAGCAGCTTTTCATGTGCTTCTTGGCCATCTGTATGTCTTCTTTGGAAAAATGTCTATTTAGGTATTCTTCCCATTTGCAGATTGGGTTGTTTGCTTTTTAATATTGAGCTGCATGAGCTGTTTATATATTTTGGGGACTAATCCTTTGTCCGTTGATTCATTTGCAAATATTTTCTCCCATTCTGAGTGTTGTCTTTTCGTCTTGTTTATGGTGTCCTTTGCTGTGCAAAAGCTTTGAAGTTTCATTAGGTCCCATTTGTTTATTTTTGTTTTTATTTCCATTACTATAGGAGGTGGATCAAAAAAGATCTTGCTGTGATTTATGTCAAAGAGTGTTCTTCCTATGTTTTCCTCTAAGAGTTTTATAGTGTCTGGCCTTACGTTTAGGTCTCTAATCCATTTTGAGTTTATTTTTGTGTATGGTGCTAGGGAGTGTTCTAATTTCATTCTTTTACATGTAGCTGTCCAGTTTTCCCAGCACCACTTACAGAAGAGACTGTCTTTTCTCCATTGTATATCCTTGCCTCCTTTGCTATAGAATAGTTGACCAGAGGTGCGTGTATTTAACTCTGGGCTTTCTACCTTGTTCCATTGACCTATGTTTCTGTTTTTGTGCCAGTACCGTATTCTCTTGATTACTGTAGCTTTATAGTATAGTCTGAAGTCAGGGAGTCTGATGCCTCCAGCTCCATTTTTTTCCCTCAACACTGCTTTGGCTATTCAGGGTCTTTTGTGTCATCAAACAAATTTTAAGATTTTTTGTTCTAGTTCCATAAAAAATGCCATTGGTAATTTGCTAGGGATTGCATTGACTCTGTAGATTGCTTTGGGTAGTAGAGTCATTTTCACAATGTTGATTCTTCCAATCCAAGAACATGGTATATCTCTCCATCTGTTGGTTTCACCTTTAATTTCTTTCATCAGTGTCTTATAGTTTTCTGCATACAGGTCTTTTATCTCCCTAGGTAGGTTTATTCCTAGGTATTTTATTCTTTTTGTTGCAGTGGTAAATGGGAGTGTTTCCTTAATTTCTCTTTCAGATTTTTCATCATTAGTGTATAGGAATGCAAGTGATTTCTGTGCATTAATTTTGTATCCTGCAACGTTACCAAATTCATTGATTAGCTCTAGTAGTTTTCTGGTGGCATCTTTAGGATTCTCTATGTATAGTATCATGTCATCTGCAAACAGTGACAGTTTTACTTCTTCTTTTCCAATTTGTATTCCTTTTATTTCTTTTTCTTCTCTAACTGCTGTGGCTAGGACTTCCAAAACTATGTTGAATAATAGTGGCGAGAGTGGACATCCGTGTCTTGTTCCTGATGTTAGAGGAAATATTTTCAGTTTTTCACCATTGAGAATGATGTTTTCTGTGGGTTTGTCATATATGGACTTTATTATGTTGAGGTAGGTTCCCTCTATTCCCACTTTCTGGAGAGTTTTTATCATAAATGGGTGTTGAATTTTTTTGAAAGCTTTCTCTGCATCTATTGAGATGATCATATGGTTTTTATTCCTCAGTTTGTTAATATGGTGTATCACATTGATTGATTTGTGAAGAATCCTTGCATCCCTGGGATAAATCCCACCTGATCATGGTGTAGATCCTTTTAATGTGTTGTTGGATTCTGTTTGCTAGTATTTTGTTGAGGATTTTTGCATCTATATTCATCAGTGATATTGGTCTGTAATTTTCTTTTCTTGTAGTATCTTTGCCTGGTTTTGGTTTCAGGGTGATGGTTGCTTCATAAAATGAGTTTGGGAGTGTTCCTTCCTCCACAATTTTTTGGAAGAGTTTGAGAAGGATGGGTGTGAGCTCTTCTCTAAATGTTTGATAGAATTCAACTGTGAAGCCATCTGGTCCTGGACTTTTGTTTGTGGAACATTTTTAATCACAGTTTCAGTTTCATTACTTGTGATTTGTCTGTTCATATTTTCTATTTCTTCCTGGTTCAGTCTTGGAAGGTTATACCTTTCTAAGAATTTGTCCATTTCTTCCAGGTTGTCCATTTTATTGGCATAGAGTTGCTTGTAGTAGTCTCTTAGGATGCTTTGTATTTCAGTGCTGTCTGTTGTAACTTCTCCTTTTTCATTTCTAATTTTATTGATTTGAGTCGTCTCCCTCATTTTCTTGATGACTCTGGCTAATGGTTTATCAATTTTATTTATCTTCTCAAAGAACCAGCTTTTAGTTTTATTAATCTTTGCTATTGTTTTCTTTGTTTCCATTTCATTTATTTCTGCTCTGATCTGTATGATTTCTTTCCTTCTGCTAACTTTGGGTTTTGTTTGTTCCTCTTTCTGCAGTTCCTTTAGATGTAAGGTTAGATTGTTTATTTGAGATTTTTCTTGTTTCTTGATCTAGGCTTGTATAGCTATAAACTTCCCTCTTAGAACTGCATTGCTGCATCCCATAGGTTTTGGATCATCGTGTTTTCATTGTCATTTGTCTCTAGGTATTTTTTGATTTCCTCTTTGATTTCTTCAGTGATCTCTTGGTTATTTAGTAACGTATTGTTTGGCCTCCTTGTGTTTGTTTTTTTTTATGATTTTTTTCCCTGTAATTCATTTCTAATCTCATAGCGTTGTGGTCAGAAAAGATGCTTGATATGATTTCAATTTTCTTAAATTTACTGAGGCTTGATTTGTGACTCAAGATGTGATCTGTCCTGGAGAATGTTCCATGCGCACTTGAGAAGAAAGTGTAATCTGCTGTTTTTAGATGGAATGTCCTATAAATATCAATTAAATTTATCTGGTCTATTGTGTCATTTAAAGGTTCTGTTTCCTTATTTATTTTCATTTTGGATGAACCTTCCATTGGTGTAAGTGAGGTGTTAAAGTCCCCTACTATTATTATGTTACTGTTGATTTCCTCTTTTATAGCTGTTAGCAATTGCCTTATGTATTGAGCTGCTCCTATATTAGGTGCATATATATTTATAATTGTTATATCTTCTTCTTGGATTGATCCCTTGATCATTATGTAGTGTCCTTCCTTGTCTCTTGTAACATTCTTTATTTTAAAGTCTATTTTATCTGACATGAGTATTGCTACTCCAGGTTTCTTTTGATTTCCATTTGCACGGAATATCTTTTTCCATCCCCTCATTTTCAGTCTGTATGTGTCCCTAGGTCTGAAGTGGGTCTCTTGTAGACAGCATATATATGGGTCTTGTTTTTGTATCCATTCAGCAAGTCTGTGTCTTTTGGTTGGAGCATTTAATCCATTCAAGTTTAAGGTAATTATTGATATGTATGTTCCTATTACCATTTTCTTAATTGTTTTGGGTTTGTTTTTGTAGGTCCTTTTCTTCTCTTGTATTTCCCACTTACAGGACTTCCTTTAGCATTTGCTGCTTTGGTGGTGCTGAATTCTCTTAGCTTTTGCTTGTCTGCAAAACTTTTGATTTCTCCATTGAATCTGAATGAGATCCTTGACGGGTACAGTAGTCTTGGTTGTAGGTTCTTCCCTTTCATCACTTTAAGTATATCATGCCACTTCCTTCTGGCTTGTAGCATTTCTGCTGAGAAATCAGCTGTTAACCTTATGGGAGTTCCCTTGTATGTTATTTGTCATTTTTCCCTTGCTGCTTTTAATAATTTTTCTTTGTCTTTAATTTTTGCCAATTTGATTACTATGTGTTTCAGTGTGCTTCTCCTTGGGTTTATCCTGTATGGGACTCTCTGCCCTTCCTGGACTTGGGCGGCTATTTCCTTTCCCATGTTAGGGAAGCTTTCGACTTTAATCTCTTCAAATATTTTCTTGGGTCTTTTCTCTCTCTCTTCTCCTTCTGGGACCCCTATAATGCGAATGTTGTTGCATTTAATGTTGTCCCAGAGGTCTCTTAGGCTGTCTTCATTTCTTTTCATTCTTTTCTCTTTATTCTGCTCCACAGTAGTGAATTCCAGTATTCTGTCTTCCAGGTCACTTATCCGTTCTTCTGTCTCAGTTATTCTGCTATTGGTTCCTTCTAGTGTATCTTTCATTTCAGTTATTGTATTGTTCATCTCTGTTTGTTTGTTCTTTAATTCTTCTAGGTCTTTGTTAAACATTTCTTGCATCTTCTCCGTCTTTGCTTCCATTCTTTTTCTGTGGTCTTGGATCATCTTCACTATCATTATTCTGAATTCTTTTTCTGGAAGGTTGCCTATCTCCACTTCATTTAGTTGTTTTTCTGGGGTTTTATCTTGTTCCTTCATCTGGTACATAGTCCTCTGCCTTTTCATCTTGTCTGTTTTTCTGTGAATGTGGTTTTTGTTCCATAGGCTGCAGGATTGTCATTCTTCTTGCTTTTCCTGTCTGCTCTCTCTCAAGACTACTTTTTAAAAGGGAATTAATAAAGAATTATGGATATATTTTAAAACTACTATAAAGTTATTCACATTTCTCCCTTATTATTTTATCTGATTTGTACGGATATTCACTCTCTCAATATTGATCTTGGTAATTTTTCCATATTCTTTTTTGGAAGTGGATTAGATTTACCGATCTCCACAAATAATCACTTTTTGCTTCATTGATTTTTTTCAGTTGTTTTTGTTTTCTATATCATTATTTGTGCTTTCATCTTTACTATTTTCTTTCTTCTATGAAAATTATCTTTCCTCTAAAATTGGGCTTGATTGCTGTTTTGGTGTTGTTTGCTTTATTATGTGTAAAATTAATCAGTATTTTGAGAGCTTTATAGGCATTTAGTACTATAAATTTCCCTCTAAGCCATATTTTAGGTACCTCTCATTAATTTTGACATGTCGTGTATTCATTCTCATTCTATGAAAGATATTTTTCTAATTTTTCCTTTATATTTTGGTGTTGGTTTGCTTAGGAATCTGTTATTTCATTTTCATGTACTTGGAAATTTTCAAAATATCTTCCATTATTAATTTTGAATTTAATTCTAGTGCAATCAGAGAGCATACTTTATATAGTTTGAGTACTTATAAATGCATTGCAGTAGTTTTATTGCTCAGAACATGGTATATTCTGATGAAAGTTCTTTGGGGTCTTAAAAATATACATTCTACATTGTTGTGTATCAGTTAGGTGAAATTGGTTGATAGACTGTTGAAGTCTTCTATATACTCACTGATTTTGTGTCACTGTTTTCTCTTAGTTATTGAGAGAACAGTGTTGATGTCTCCAACTATAATGGTGAATTTGTCTATTTCTTTTTGCCATCCTATCCATTTTTGCTTGATGTATATTTAATCTCTGTTATTGGGTTCCTAAATCTTTAGGATTTATGTCCTTTTGATGAATTTATGATGGTTTTATCCATATTAAAAATTTTTTTTGCTCTCAAATCTAATTAATGTGATACTACTATAACTACTCAATTTTCTTTTTTTTAACTTCAATTTTCTTTTGATTACTTTTTGCATGGTATATATTTTCCATCTTTTTACTTTAAACCTTTAATTAGGTTTCTTGTGTTTAATACATAACCAGATATAGATTTTTCCAATATGACAGTCTCTATTAGGGTATTTACCATTTAAATCTAATGTGGTTATTGACATGGTTGGAGTTAAATCTAGCAGCTTGCTATCTGTTTTCTATTCTTCAAATGTCCCTTTTTCCCTTTCACCCCCCATTTTTCTGCCTTCTAAAGAGTAAATGAGTAATAAATGAGAAATATTGCAAAATGACAAATGCAACTCTAAAGTGATTTGAAAATTCATACTGAAGGTGAACTCTCTTTCTAGGATGACTGCAAAAAAGTGTTATTTAGAATCCTAGGAAGAATTCAGCCAGCCCTATGATTTAGTGTGAGCAGGATGAAATAGTTAATCACTCAACAGATATTTATGAAGCTCCTTCTAGGTAACTACCATTTAATAATGCATTTTCCTCTACTCACATACAAAAACGTATAATTTAACTTTCTCAATCAAGCAGAAAACAGTGTATTTCTTGATACCCATTTGTCAAAGATAAAACCAAAAGCAATAAAATTATGATGAAATTCACAAAAGTTATGAAGCACTTTTCAGACCAGTTATTATGTTTATAGTTAACTCTATTGTCCAGTAAGATATTTTCTAGTCAATATCTTTTTGGAATCATTCAAACTACAGCTCCATTTCTCAATCTTAAGTATTATTATTATTATTACTATTATTATTATTATCCTTATTATCAGTAGTTGTAATAATGACACACACTGTAAAAATTCTAAACACATCTAGAAGTAAACAGTACTTTAAGTTATACATTCAATATATGGCAAACAAAATTTACTTTCTCAGCTCTTTCAACTGCTGTCTGCTAATTTTGAAGCTGCTTAGTTATTATGTTTATTTGTTTATCTAGATCAGAATAAGGTCTAAAACACAACTGAGGACATGATCGTCCTGGGCAAGAAGTATACTTTCATTGGTACGATAATGAATGCATCTGAAATACCTTTCTTAACTCTCATTTTGGGCTATACTAGGCAGGGTTAAAGGATTTTAATCTGGATTAAAGGATTAGGTAACTCATAAACTAGTGTTTCATCTTAGAAAAGAAGGAAACATATTCATTTAAATTCTTTCTGTCAAGGGATGAATGACTATTTATGCTTTGCAAGCATGCTTTTTTCCCATTTAAGCTACAATAGCAATATATTTTTTTCAGTCTTTTGATCCCCTGCTCATCTTTCATACTGAATGCTTAGATATGCCTTATGGGCTACAAAAAGTACACTACAATTAAGTCTCACTGCCTCTGATGATAATGTTCTTAGGTAATCATTGCTGTAAGTCACAAGAAATATGATAGCAAAAACAGAAAAAAAAACTTAGAAATATAAAAATATTCCCTAAATATTTGTATTTCTAGGAAAAAAGAATAAAGAATTTTTTTTTTGGACATTTGTATTTTCAGCATGGGTTAAAGACTTTGCTAAGGCTTAAAACTCCAATGACTATTTCCCACAAGTGATACATCAAATAACATCCTTGCATGGTGTTCACTCCTCCCTTTATGCTTTTTTTTTTTTGCGGTACACGGGCCTCTCACTGTTGTGGCCTCTCCCGTTGCGGAGCACAGGCTCCGGACGCACAGGCTCAGCGGCCATGGCTCACGGGCCCAGGCGCTCTGCGGCATGTGAGATCTTCCCGGACCAGGGCACGAACCCGTGTCCCCTGCATCGGCAGGCGGACTCTCAACCACTGTGCCACCAGGGAAACCCTCCTCCCTTTATTCTTAAAGCACAAGCCTTTGATAACTGGCAAGGACAGCCTTGGTTAATTACTTGGTTGGACCATGGTGCTGAGCTGCCAAATTTCCTTAGTCTAAGAGATGCTTCAAAGTAAAACTTCCTGCTCTTGCCATCATATTCAGTTCAGAAGCTATCTAAAAATTTAAACTGGGTTCTGTGACAGATTTTGACTCTCCCATGGCTAAAAACCCATAGGCAGTACTGGATGAACTATAACCTCATAAAACTGCATAGTGGTTTATTTGTGGAAAGCCATTCTAGACTCATAAATCTCTGAAATGCAAAATTTGATCACATTTCTAATTCTGTTAATTCAAATTATTCTGCCTTCTTTTGTCCTTTTCTTTTCACTCTTAGGAGTGCCTCTCTCAAAATCATTGTGAAGATTTAAAAAGTTACCCATCAGTTGTCCTATCTCATATATTCCCAGTCTTTCCTATTCTTTCATTAGAAATTTCAACCCCAATAGACCACACTGGAAGCTTACATGTGGTCATTGCCTCCAAAAGGCACCTAGCTACTATCTCCATTTCTTTGTTTATCCTCATATTTATTCTTATTTGGAGAAAATGATGCTTCTATACAGAAGAAACCCCACTGCTAACCGAAGTCACTAAAAAATACACCTGGTAATTAATATTTGCTCATACCTTTATCTGCAATAGGAACTGTTGTTCAACAAGTATTAGTTCAAAACAGATAAGAGCATAGAAAATGGAGCCAGAGAAGTTTGATACACCTCATTTGACCAATTACTATTTGTATGATCTTGACAGCTTGTTTACCTTTTGTGTGCCTCAGTTTCCTTATTTGTAAAGTGAGGAAAAGCATCACGCTTAGAACAATGGCTGGCTTATAATAAATGCCATAGAAGTGCTAGTAGTATTCTATTTACAAGAAAGCGAAATATAATCATTAAGGCTTTACTCAGAGACATCTTCTCCATGGAGTTATTTCTGGTTCTCAGGTAAGATCTGATTGATTAAGAAGACTCCTGGTAATATATCTTTCATCAAAAACCAATTCAATATAAATAAATTAATTAATTAAAAAAATTTTATTGGAGTAGAGTTGCTTTACAATGTTGTGTTAGTTTCCACTGTAAAGCAAAATGAATCAGCTATATGTATACATATACTCTCTTTTCTGGATTTCCTTCCGATTTAGGTCACCCCAGAGCACTGAGTAGAGTTCCCTGTGCTATACAGTAAGTTCTCATTAGTTATCTATTTTATACATAGTATCAATAGTGTACATATGTCAATCCCAATCTCCCAATTCATCCCACCCTCCCTCTTTTTCCCCGTTGGTATCCATACATTTGTGCTCTACATCTGTAATTTTGTGTACTACACAGTTTTAAAGTTTCCTCGGATATGTGTTTGGAAATATGTTATGGTAGTATGTTTAAGATGTATGTATTAGAAAACAATGCTCAGCCTGTGGTTTTAAATGTTCTTCAGGTTTGTTTTTTAGCAGTTGGTAGCTTCCCTAAAATGCTCGAAAACCGTAGCAGATATAAATCAACAAAATATAATTTCATTTTCTTCTACTGTACTACTCAGGGAAATGAGTTTGAAAGAAACTGAATAATTATTGTACTAATTTTTGTTTAGATAATATTTCCTGTTTCATATATTTTGTAATTATAAATTATGAAACTGCTTGATATTTTTCTACCCCAAGCATTTTTGACTTTAAAATTTTAAACATTGCCATTTATTTAGTTGCCAGATACAACTATTTACTGAATATCTATTATATGTTCAGCACTTTCCTAAATACTACAGGTCATTTTCACCACTTAAGTTTGTGCAGAAAGACACATTAATGATAATCCATCATCAATAATAAAATCCTGCAGAACCTCTGAAAATCTCAACACTGGAGACATTGGAAATAGCTTAATGTAACTAACAAAAAAAAAGAGAGAGAGACCGGTTGAAAATCTCTTTAAAAAGCATTTGGACTTTCATGTCTCACGTCTTCATATATTTATCCTCTGCAAGAAAACAGAGTGGACTTGGAGATATGTGGAACTATAGAAAATATGAGGAGTAGGGATTAGATAAAACAATGCATAAAGAATTGTAAGACCCTCAGCTTTCTCTCCCTATCTAGTTCCCAGAAAGTTAGTATATGTCACCCACCCCAACTGTATACCCCCACCAAGGTTTAGAAAACTATCTTAACAAAATAAATAATTCTGGGGAAAGGGGTTTCAGATACCAACAGTTGGAAGTCTTCCACTGAAAAACGTAAGATTGACATTTAAACACCACCAGGTGAGTGGCTCTGTCAATGCAATCAACTCACTCTTGAATAGGGAGGGACAAATGGGCTCCCCAGCAATGCAGGGGAAGCCTCCACCAAAAAAGAGAGTCCAAAACAAACAGATTAAAAAAAAAAAAAAAGCCTAGGAAACAAACTAAAGAAAACTTCATAAAAACTAATTTAATTTAATTTAATTTTTGAGAATAAGTAAAGTGTTGCAGCAACCATAAAGACTGATATGCTATAAACAAGAAATTCAAAGAAGGAAGCCCTTGGAAATTAAAAAGATAGTTTTTTCTATGCTTCCGTGTCCTCCAGGGGGATAAGAAGATAAATTCAAGGAAATCTCTTCAAGTGTAGGAAAAGGTAAAAACAATGTGTTGGAAAATAGAGACACAAGTAGCAATTTGGAGTATCTATTCATAATCTTCAACATCTTTCTAACAGGATTTCCAAAAAGAGAGACAGGGAAAAAGGGAGGAAATTGACAACAAAGGGATAGAAAATAGTCCCCCTCCAAACCAAAGATCCCTATCTCTAGAATAAAGGACCCACCAAATTTCCTATGTAGTGAAAGAAAAGAGGGCCACACTAAGGTACATTGCACTGCAATCAAAAACAAAGAAACAAAAAACAGAATAAAAGATTTTAAGTGTGTCCATAAATAAGGAGAGGAAAAGAAGTCACACTAACATAAAAGGGGATAAAGTGACATTTCCTAATAACACACTGGATTTTATGAAATAGTGCCTTCATTATTATTCCAAGGGTGGGTGGGTGATTTATTTAAGACATTTTCTTACATATAAGCTTTCAAATAATACTTCTTATAGAACCTCATTAGAGATTTACTAGAAAATAAGCTATAACGAAACAGGTGACAAACTAAAAATGAGAAAGTGATAAGTTCCATAAAGTAATGAAAACTTCCTTCATTGAGTTTATACTCTAATAAAAGAGAGGCAATAAGTACGTAGAAAACAGATGGTGATAAACATTAAATAAAAAGGAAAAGCAGGGTAAAGAGACATAATGGTTAAGAGGATACTTTGGTTAAGGTGCAAGAGAAACTTCACTGGGACATGAATGAAAAGCAGAAGATCCAAAGAATACATGGATGATAGTGCTATAGGCAGAGGGTGCAACATATGTCCCTGAGAAGGGAGCATGTTTGGCTTGTTCAAGAACAGCAATAAGCCAGAGCAACTGAAGCAGAGATGAGCTGGGGTGCACATGGAGAGACAAAGTGGGAGAAGGAGTAAGAGCCTATGTCATGTGGGGCTCTTCAGTCTTGGAAGGGACTTCAAATTTTTTTCTAAATATGACTGCCCATGAAAATCTGCTACAGGATTTTGATCAAGGGAGTAGTATGACCTGATTTACAATTTAAAACCCTGCCGTGTGGAGAATAGCTAGTAGGAAATCATGCAAAAAAGCAGAAACACCAGGTAGGCTACTGTACTTGTTTTTATACCTCCTTATCTTTCAGGACTTAATATGACTCTTTTGTTCTCAGAGTAATATTTTACATCAGTACCATTGCCTTATCATTGCCACTTATATTTGGGACATTTTGGCACATATATCTATCAGTATGACAGGAACAATAAACAACCTAAAATCCGAGAGATGATCTCCCTAGAAAACTACTCTGACGCAATATGATGATTTTCTCACTTGTAACCATTCATTATGACTTCTGTCAATAAAGAATACATGGAAACATAAAATGGCTAAAGTGTATTTATATTGAAGCAGTTATTAAAATTGCTGAAATATTTTAAGAACATGTGGTCAGATATGACATTTTGAAACTTTGAAGTTAAATAATTGAGTAGGAGGGAAAAGAAAAATAATGAGTGATTGGTTTGCACACTTCAGATTTTTAACTCTTGCAGGAACAAACTTGACAATCATCACCCTAGCATATCATCATCTTCAGCACATAAAGTTAACCTGATAGTCAAGTTAAATATATGAACAGACAATTGCCTACTTGATATGCATTCCAATTTTCTTTTATTTTGTTTTTTTCTTTTTTTTCCTGGATGCCATTTGATGTTCTTTTCTCACTAGAGAAGACAGAATATTTTTAATTAAAAGAAGTATGTATTAATTAAGTGGAAGAAATGTCTATATTAAAGCAGCCATTACTACATTAAATTTACCCTGGGACCTATGCTAAAAATGGAAGCTGGTGTCATAATGTGCCTCTGGTCCTTTGGGAAACTTTTCTTTTTAACTCAACAGGCTATGAAGATCATCATAAATCCTTAGGGCAGTAACTCTGAAACTGCTAATGATTGCATTCTTGCATGTTAAAGAAGATGTGCAGGGTCAGCAAAGAGCTACTAATGACAAGCATGAAGAAGATGGAAATCATGGCCTGCCTGCACAAGGGAATCTTTACATGCAGACTATGGTTTTCAAGCTTAAAAGTTGTCAAGAATCTCCACTGCCATATATTCCAAATGATGCACTGATTAAGAAAGGTCAGTATGTCTTTTGGGAAGTTAACTGTCATGATATAGTAACTATGCAAAGCGGCAAGTCTCTGGAGTAGTATTTGTGTCTAATATATATGGTCACAGGAAATATAACTGCCAAGGATGCCATATTCATCATCTTGAGTAGTTTTATCAGCACTACCTGATGTCACACTCAAAAGAAAAATCACCAAAAATCTTCTTGGCCATTCAATCATGCATCCTTTGTGAGATGTGCTTGGGGTAAACTCTGTACCTGGCTATCAGGATATAAAGACAAAAATAATATAACGTCCGTACCCTCACAGTGCTCTAAAAAAATAAGAGGTAAAACAAATAAGGAAAATATTACAACATAGTGTGGTAATTGCTATACTAGAATTAAAATAAAAACATTAGGGGAAGTGCTAAATTGGCTTTGATGAGTTTCCATAATAAGTATATCTATAACCTGTGATTCAAGGAGAACTTATGGAAGATATAATTAAAATGCTTATTTTTGCATGAGAAAAAAATAATTTTCACATTCTCTAAATTCTTTATACTAAGATCTAGTACTAAAATCTCTCAGTTCTGACTGTGACTCTGTTACTTTTTTGATAAACTACACAAGCAAAGGTCATTTCTTCATTAATTTATGCATCATATAAATATTTATTATATGTCCATTATGTATGATTACATTTTATTTATTTATTTATTTTGTGGTACGCGAACCTCTCACTGTTGTGGCCTCTCCCATTGTGGAGCACAGGCTCCGGACACGCAGGCTCAGCGGCCATGGCTCACGGGCCCAGCCATTCCGTGGCATGTGGAATCTTCCCGGACCGGGGCACGAACCCGTGTCCCCTGCATCAGCAGGCAGACTCTCAACCACTGCGCCACCAGGGAAGCCCTATATGATTGCATTTTCTAGAATCTGGAAATAACATTGCAAGCAAAAATAGACATTTTTACTGCAATCAGAGAAGAAAAATAAATAAAAGGAATCCAAATCAGAAAAGAAGAAGTAAAACTGTCACTGTTTGCAGATGACATGACACTATACATAGAGAATCCTAAAGATGCCTCCAGAAAACTACTAGAGCTAATCAATGAATCTGGTAAAGTAGCAGGATACAAAATTAATGCACAGAAATCTCTGGCATTCCTATACACTAATGATGAAAAATCTGAAAGAGAAATTAAGGAAACACTCCCATTTACCACTGCAACAAAAAGAATAAAATACCTAGGAATAAACCTACCTAAGGAGACAAAAGATCTGTATGCAGAAAACTGTAAGACACTGATGAAAGAAATTAAAGATGATAAACAGATGGAGAGATATACCATGTTCTTGGATTGGAAAAATCAACATTGTGAAAATGACTATACTATCCAAAGCAATCTATGATTCAATGCAATCCCTATCAAACTACCAGCAGCATTTTTCACAGAGCTAGAACAAAAAATTTCACAATTTGTATGGAAACACAAAAGACCCCAAATAGTCAAAGCAATTTTGAGAATGAAAAACGGAGCTGGAGGAATCAGATCACTGACTTCAGGCTATACTACAAAGCTACAGTAGTCAAGACAGTATGGTATTGGCACAAAAACAAATATAGATAAATGGAACAGGACAGAAAGCCCAGAGATAAACCCATGCACATATGGTCACCTTATCTTTGATAAAGGAGGCAAAAATATACAATGGAGAAAAGACAGCCTCTTCAATAAGTGGTGCTGGGAATACTGGACAGCTACATGTAAAAGAATGAAATTAGACACTCTCTAACATTATACACACAAATAAAATCAAAATGGATTAAAGACCTACATGTAAGGCCAGACACTATAAAACTCTTAGAGGAAAACATATGCAGAACACTCTATGACATAAATCACAGCAAGGTCCTTTTTGACCCACCTCCTAGAGAAATGGAAATAAAAACAAAGATAAACAAATGGGACCTAATGAAACTTAAAAGCTTTTGCACAGCAAAGAAAACCATAAACAAGATGAAAAGACAGCCCTCAGAATGGGAGAAAATATTTGCAAACGGAGCAACTGACAAAGGATTAATCTCCAAAATATACAAGCAGCTAATGCAGCTCAGTATCAGAAAAACCAATAACCTAATCAAAAATGGGTGGAAGACCTAAGTAGACATTTCTTCAAAGTAGACATACAGATTGCCAATGAACACATGAAAGGATGCTCAACATCACTAATCGTTAGAGGAATTCAAATCAAAACCACAATGAGGTATCACCTCACACCGGTCAGAATGGCCATCATCAAAAAATCTACAAATAATAAATGCTGGAGAGGGTGTGGAAAAAAGGGAACCCTCCTGCACTGTTGGTAGGTATGTAAATTGATACTGTCACTATGGAGAATAATATGGAGGTTCCTTAAAAAACTACAAACAGAACTACTATATGACACAACAATCCCACTACTGGGCATATACCCTGAGAAAACCATAATTAAAAAAGAGTCATGTACCACAATGTTCATTGCAGCTCTATTTACAATAGGCAGGACATGGAAGCAACCTAAATATCCATTGAAAGATGAATGGATAAAGAAGATGTGGCTCATATATACAATGGAATATTACTCAGCTATAAAAAGAAATGAAATTGAGTTATTTATAGTGTGGTGGATGGGCCTAGAGTCTGTCATACAGAGTGAAGTAAGTCAGAAAGAGAAAAACAAATACTGTATGCTAACACATATATATGGAATCTAAAACAAAAAACAAAATAAGTTCCGATGAACCTAGTGGCAGGACAGGAATAATGACACAGACGTAGAGAATGGACTTGAGGACACTGGGGTGGGGGGTGGGGTGGAAGGGGAAGGGGAAGCTGGTACGAAGTGAGAGAGTAGCATTGCCATATATGCACTACCAAATATAAAACAGATAGCTAGTGGGAAGCAGCTGCATAGCACAGGGAGATCACTAGGTGCTTTGTGACCACCTAGAGGGGTGGGATACGGAGAGTGGGAGAGAGGTTCAAGAGGGAAGGGGTATGCGGATACATGTATATATATAGCTGATTCACTTTGTTATACAGCAGAAACTAACACACCATTGTAAAGCAATTATACTCCAATAAAGATGTAAAAAAAATAGACATTTTATGATATAGCTTTTATTCCATAAGAGAGGCTAGTAAGTTTATTTTTAGAAGTTGACAAGTTGATTCTTACACATATATATGTGATAAGTCAACAACCTAAGAATAACCAAAGCAATAACTGGAGAAAAAGAAGAGTTTAGCACATATACCATGTGAATTCAAGACTTACTGAACATCTGTTTTTATCCAGTAGTGTTATACTTGCACAAGGTTATACACATAAATGAACAGGACCAATAAAGTCTAGAAATAGATCTGCACATATATGGTTAATTCACTTTTTTTTTTAACATGAAGAGGCAATCAGTGGGGAAATAAAAGTCTTTTCACAAATGGTGCTGCAACAACTGGATATCCAAAAGGAAAAATAAAATGAACATCTACTCTTCCCTCACATCATACATAAAAATTATGGATCATGAGTCTAAAAGTAAAAGTATAGTACTTTTAGAAGAAAACAGAAAATCTGTGACTGTGGTGTAGGCAAAGATTTCTTAAATAGGACATAAGGGCATAAGCAATAATAAAAAATAAATAAATTAGATATTATCAAAATTGAAAAAACTTGCTCTGGAAAGAACTCAGTAAGAAAGAAGAGGCGAGTCACAGCCTGAGAGAAAATACTCATAATACATACAGCTGACAAAGGACTTATATCCAGAATATATAAAGAACTTTTACAAACCAATCATAAGAACATAAATCCCCCAATAAGAAATGGGCATATCTGAACAGACGTTTCACAAAAGAACCTATGCAAATGGCTAAGTGCAAGAAAGGCATGTGTGACACAATTTCTCGTCCAGGAAATGCAACTATTACACACCCAAGAGAATGGTTAAAATTAAATAGCTGATAATGCTTACTATTGATTATATGGAGCAACTTGAACTCTCATACACTGCTAATGTGACTGTTAAATATTCCAACACACTGGAAAACTAAGAAACACGAAAGTTTCTTAAAATGTTAAACTTTCACCAACCATCTGATCCAAGGTATGAATCCAAGATCCATGCACACATACATCAATCAGGTTTATGAAATAAAGACAGACATAGACAACAGGTAGATAGGTAGATACATACATATATACCTTCACACACATACATATATACATACGTACATACATCTACCCTTACATAGATAGGTGATGGAGAATCGGACATCTCAGATCTTATGGGTCAAAGTATAAAGCCATTTTTGATGAAACAAGTAGGCTGACCAACATTTCCCAAGATTAAACAAAGTAGAGGAGTGTATTTGAACTACAAAACTGCTATCATGTCATCAAAAGCAATATATTGAATTGAATAAGCAAGTCGAAAATGGAACAAGTAACTAGAAGCCACATGCTATACAGATACTATAAAAAATAAATATTAGGTGTCAAGGAATAAGTCTGTTGATTAATACTAGAGACAAGGTTAGGCATAAGGTCTAAGGTCAAAAGAGAAGTTGCTGTTAACTGAGAACAAAGAAACCTCGAAGGGGAAAATATCTATTTCAGATTAGAGACACATATTTCTGTGTGGGGAAGAAAGATCAAATGTGTTTAGCCCAAGGCTTAATCTACCCAGAGAAAGGGCAAGTATAGACACCTGGCTAGAGTAAAAAGTAAGGACTGAAAGATAAAAAGATGGATTGTAACAAGATGCTACTTATTCACAGACCAGAAAAAAAAAAAGGAAAGAAAAAAAGAATAGAGCAAAGTAGATTGGGTTTAAACAGGAGGGTGCTAAAGTAAATTGGAGTAATTCTAGGAGCCATAATCACAGAAGTCAGGGTCTAATTAAGCTTTTAGCCTACAGAGGAATAACCAAAAGCAAGAACCTAAAGAGTGTGTGTGTACTTTCTTTATCCAAAGAGATTTAAATCCTTATGTTTCTAACTAGCAAATCACAAACTACAAAGAATCTGAACATGAAAGGCACTACACCTATCCCTTCTCTGGGGGAACCTCCCTGCTACTGCAGGCATTGGGCCTGTTAAGAAAATATTGACTATTCTTAAAGAATTTGTAGATTCTGAAATAGAGAAAGGAAAAAAATAGTATGAAAAGTAGAAAGAGCTCATATGGAAGCTAATTCCTAGGTGTAAATTCCAGAGAAGGCTTGTCCCATCTTTTGGGATCTCCGCCCAAATATATATCTTTCCACAATACCTGAGTGTTTATTTTTCCTTGCTACAAAGACTACAGTTTTATAAAATAAAAATTCAATTGGCCAGTATGAGGAACTAGATATCATTCCCACATTATGTGGGTAAACTTAATAATTAATAGATAACATAGGAATTATTATAAATAATCAGTTGTGTTGTGGAAGTTTTGATTAGGTGGAGGCAAATGATTTGGAAGAGTATTACCAAAGAGAGATAGTGAGAAAATAGTAGAACAAAAGATAGAGAAAAAATATAGGAAAGTGACAGAGAAAAATTACAGAAAATTTCCTTATCCTTTTCCAAATCAAAAGTGTGTGGAAAGGGAATGGGGAGGTATCTTTATTTTCCTTCCTATATCACATGACCAACTGCTCTTAGACACCAGAAATAAGCTAGTTATGGTTCTATAGTTGAATCTCATTGTAGATTAAATGGCCTTTAGTAGATTGTTTAGGGGAACCTTAGTACCCATTACAGCATTCCTGTGTTTTTATGTGACAAATATGTGTTTTATATAAAGAAATAATTTATAATTTGGGAATGTAGAGAATGGTGACATACTTCAATTACTAGAAGTGGCCACCTATCCTTTAAGAGTTAGCTATGGTCTTTAACTCTCTCTGTTTGAGATAAGGCTAAGAAATGCCAAATCTTAAAGCAGAAATTATATCAGAACAATAGAAACAGAACATGTCTTTGCTGACCTGGGGTAACTCCAAAGGAAGCAAGACAGTGGCTTTGAGAACAACTGTTGTGAGCACAAATATCACTAGTGTTCTGGCATTCTAGGAATTCTGTATCACTGGTACCAAGAAAAGTTTAGACAGTGAGATATAAAGGCCTAATTTTCAAGAAGTCCAAAAATGTATAATCAATTTAATCATCTGTTAGGTAAAAATTTGACACTCAAAATTGATATTAAAAATATAATAACAATGGTTGAATTATGTTTATACTTTGGTGGATGCTTTTTCAAATCTGGTGGCCATCACCTAAAATCAAGGACTTTATGAGCTTTTGAAACAAAGTCCCCCTAAAACCAAGTTCCACTGTTGAGTTTATGATTCACCTCTCTATCCAAAACTTTATTCCCTTTCTTGTTCTGCCCCTGTTCCCCTCAGGATTGAGAAGTATAAAAGAAAAGGGGAGATTGAAACCAAGCAGGACCCTGCAGGGCCATCCTGGGTAGAAAAGCCCCTCCATGTCCCCCGTCTCTTGTTTGTTGAAAAGGCTTTAGTTTCCTAGGTGTTCCCTGAGTTCCAAAAAACAGGCACAAGTACTTACTAATCAGGGAAATGAGGGGATGCAGAAACAAAGGGAAATCAGTTAACAAGAAAAGCAACAACAACAGTTCAGTGAAAAACAGAGTCCTAGTTCCTCCTCAAGGGATATACATAACAATCTGACACATATCTTTGAATTGCTCTGCAGGAAGTTAGAATCCCTGCCCAAGTGGCGGATGGTGACTACATTCTGAGCACAAGCACTAGACCCCAGACTGGTTGGAACCAGAAGCTTGATGATTAAGATTCCTGAAACATCACCCTGTTACCTCACCACCAACCAATCTGAAGAAAGTCATACACCCTGCAGTCTTACCCCAAATGCTGCCTTTAAAAAGCCTTCTCTGAAAGATATCAGGGAGTTTGGGTCTTTTGAGCATGAGCCACCTGTTCTCCTTGCTTGGCACCCTGCAAATAAACACTGCACTTTCCTTCACTACAACCTAGTGCCTGTAGATTGGCTTTGCTGCATGGCAGATACTCAAGTATGGTTTGGTAACACTTCTGAGTTTAGAAGAGTTTCCTTACTGATCATAATCCCGTTCTAACAGTTTTGTCTTGTGAAACAGATCCCAATTATTTTCCAAGAGAACAACACTACTTGAAACATTTCTGCGTCCTATATTTCTGAACATTTTACCAAGTAGTTTGACATTTTATAGAATGGGAAAAGTATTCCAAGAAACAGCATCAAGCTCTTTCCTGTTATGGCTAAAATTCACACTGGAGAGAGTAGCTAAGCTTTTAAAAAATCTTCCAAAACAGGAATCTCCAGAGTAAAATCTATCAGGCTGTTCCTGCATACAAAGATAGATAAAAGTCTGAGGAAAGGAAAGAAAAGGATATGTTGGAGGAAATTTAGTTATATAGCTGGTCAAAAATGTACATAGAGTTTTATAAAAAGATCTTAGTTCCTATATTGATATCCAATACATTTACTGTCAAAATATTAAACTTCACATTTGAGTTCCTATTAACTGAATTACTGATGGCAGCACCCAAATCTTGCATCAGGAGTAAATTTCATCTTGAAACCACCTGCTGGATAAGAGTCTTGAAATTGTCAAGTAACTAGAATGCTGTTTAAGACCTTTGCCAAACTGGTTAATTCTTCACTAATTTGTTTCAAATTCAAACAGGTTTTATCACAGTATGTTTATATTCAAAGACTAGGGGCATGAATCAAAATGTCTGTGGGCCCATGAATTAGTGAGAGGTGGTGCAATATGCCAGCATTAAACTGGTGAATAGCAGCAGCAGGAATTATCTACATGAGGATCAATATTTCTATTAGACTTAATGCTACAAATATTTGTCCTTATAGGGTGCTAACTATCCTCAGATTACTTTTAGCTAATCCTAGGCCCAGATCATGAAAATCTGGTTGGGGTAACATTATTTTATTGTTAATGATTATACTTTTTCATGTGTACTAAATGAAAACTGATTAACTAAAATATCATTTACATCCACACATATCTACATTTTATAAGGGAAGAAATTCTTTATCATTCATAGATACTTATGGTATATAAAATTATATATTTATGTCATATATCAATTATTATCAAATAAAAAGTGAAAAAGTTTACCTATTTATAAGTCTATATCCTTATACATATATACATATATCTCTATATATAGTACATATGTATGTATATATATACACACAGATCTGTAGAGTTGACACTTGAACAACTTGGGGATTAGGTGCACTGACCCTCTGCACAGTCAAAAATCTGTGTATAATTTATAGCTGGTTCTCTGTATCCATAGTTCCTCTGAATCAGTGGGTTCAACCAACTCCAGATCATGTGGCACTGTAGTATTTACTATTGAAAGAAACCTGTATGTAAGTGGACCCATGCAGTTCAAACCCCTGTTGTTCAAGGGTAAAGTGTATATATACACATACATATTCATACACATATGTGATTAAAACATATATGTATGTAATTTTACTAGATCCTAAATTCTGTCTAGATTCAGTATCATTAAAAACCAATGACAAGAGGGACCTTCAAGATGGCAGAGGATTAAGACAGGGATAGCACCTTCCTCTCCACAAATACATCAAAAATACAACTACATGTGGAACAACTCCTACAGAACACCTACTGAACGCTGGCAGAAGACCTCAGACTTCCCAAAAGGCAAGAAACTCCCCATGTACCTGGGTAGGGCAAAAAAAAATAATAATAAACAGAGACAAAAGAATAGGGACAGGACCTGCACCAGTGGGAGGGAGCTGTGAAGGAGGAAAAGTTTCCACACGCTAGGAAGGCCCTTCACTGGTGGAGACAGGGGGTGGGCAGGGGGAAAACTACAGAAGAGAGCACAGCAACAGGGGTGCAGAGGACAAAGTGGAGAGATTCCTGCACAGAGGGTCGGTGCCGACCAGCACTCACCAGCCTGAGAAGCTTGTCTGCTCACTCGCTGGTGTGGGTCAGGGATGGGAGCTGAGGCTCAGGCTTTGGAGGTCAGATCCCAGAGAGAGGACTGGGGTTGGCTGCATGAACACAGCTTGAAGGGGACTAGAGCAACACAGCTAACTGGGAGAGAGCCCAGGAAAATGTCTGGAACTGCCTAAGAGTCAAGACACCATTGTTTCAGGGTGTGCAAGGAGAGGGGATTCAGAGCAACACTTAAAGGAGCTCCAGAGACAGGCGCAAGCCACGGCTATCAATGTGGATACCAGAGACAGGCATGAAACACTAAGGCTGCTGCTGCAGCCACCAAAAAGCCTGTGTGCAAGCACAGGTCACTATCCACACCTCCCGTCCCGGAAGCCTGAGCAGCCCACCACTGCCAGGGACAACTTCCCCAGGAAAACACACGGCACACCTCAGGCTGTTGCAACAGCATGCCGGCCTCTGCCACCACAGGCTCACACTGCATTCCGTACCCCTCCCTCCCCCTGGCCAGAGTGAGCCAGAACCCCCTAATCAGCTACTACTTTAACCTTGTCCTGTCTGGGTGGGGAACAGACACCCTCAGGCAACCTTCACACAGAGGCAAGGCCAAATCCAAAGCTGAACCCCAGGAGCTGTGTGGACAAAGAAGAGAAAGGGAAATTTCTCCATGCAGCCTCAGAAGCAGTGGATTAAATCGCCACAACTTGAAATACCGTGCATCTGTGGAATACCTGAATAGACAACAAGTCATCCCAAAATTGAGGTGGTAGACTTTGGGAGCAACTGTAGACTTGGGGTTTGCTTTCTGCATCTAATTTGTTTCTAGTTTTATGTTTATCTTAGTTTAGTATTTAGAGCTTATTAGCATTGGTAGATGTTTATTGATTTGGTTGCTCTCTTCCTTTTTTATATATATATATATTGTTTCCTTTTTCTCTTTTCATGAGTGTGTATGTGTATACTTCTTTGTGTGATTTTGCCTGTATAGATTTGCTTTTACCATTTGCCCTAGGGTTCTGTCTGTCCTTCTTTTTTTTAGTATAGTTTTTAGCACTTGTTATTGGTGGTTTTATTTTTGGATTTGGTTGCTCTCTTCTTTCTTTCTTTCTTTTTTGTTTTATTACTTTTATACTCTTTTAATTTTTAATAATTTTTTTAATTTTTTCTTAAATAACTTTATTTTATGTTATTTCACTTTATTTTTTTCATCTTTATTTCTTTGTTTTTTCTCCCTTTTCTTCTGAGTCATGTGGCTGACAGGGTCTTGGTGCTCTTGCTGGGTGTCAGGCCTAAGCTGCTGAGGTGGGTGAGCCACATTCAGGACATTGGCCCACCAGAGACCTCCCAGCCCCACGTAACATCAATCAGCGAGAGCTCTTCCAAAAATCTCCACCACAACGCTAAGACCCAGCTCCACTCAATGACCAGCAAGCTACAGTGCTGGACACCCTATGCCAAACAACTAGCAAGACAGGAACACAATGCCACCCAGGAGCATAGATGCTGCCTAAAATCAAAATAAATTTGCAGACACCCCAAAACACAGCACCGTATGTGGTCCTGACCACCAGAAAGACAACAACCAGCTTTATCCACAGAACACAGGCACCACAGAACACAGGCACCAGTCCCCTCCACCAGGAAGCCTACACAACCTACTAAACAAACCTTACCCACTGGGGGCAGACACAAAAAACAACAGGAACTACAAATCTGTAGCCTGTGAAAATGAGACCCAAAACACAGTAAGTTAAGCAAAATGAGAAGACAGAGAAATACACAGCAGATGAAGGAGCAAGGTAAAAACCCACCAGACCAAACAAATGAAGAGGAAACAGGCAGCCTACCTGAAAAAGAATTCAGAGTAATGACAGTAACTTTGATTCAAAATCTTGGAAATAGAATGGAGAAAATACAAGAAACATTTAACAAGGACCTAGAAGAACTAACGAGCAAACAGTGATGAACAACACAATATATGAATTAAAATAGCAGAACAACTTAGGCAGAAGAATGGATAAGTGACCTGGAAGATAAAACAGTGGAAGTAACTACCACAGAGCAGAATAAAGAAAAAAGAATGAAAAGAATTGAGGACAATCTCAGAGACCCCTGGATCAACATGAAATGCACCAACATTAGAATTATAGGGGTCTCAAAAGAAGAAGAGAAAAAAAAAGGGACTGAGAAAATATAGGAAGAGATTTTAGTTGAAAACTTCCCTAATATGGGGAAGGAAATAGTCAGTCAAGTCCAGAAAGTGCAGAGAGTCACATACAGGATAAATCCAAGGAGAAACACTCCAAGACACATATTAATCAAACTATCAAAAATTAAATACAAAGAAAAAATATTAAAAGCAGCAAAGGAAAAGCAACAATTAACATACAAGGGAATTTCCATAAGGTTAACAGCTGATCTTTCAGCAGAAACTCTGAAAGCCAGAAGGGAGTGGCAGAACAAATTTAAAGTGATGAAAGGGAGAAATGTACAACCAAGATTACTCTCTCCAGCAAGGATCACATTCAGATTCAACAGAGAAATTAAAAACTTTACAGATAAGCAAAAGCTAAGAGAATTGAGCACCACAAAACCAGCTTTACAACAAATGCTAAAGGAACTTCTCTCGGCAGGAAACACAAGAGAAGGAAAACACCTACAAAAACAAACCTAAAACAATTAAGAAAATGGTAATAGGAACATACATATCGATAATTATCTTAAATGTAAATGGATTAAATGCTCCAACCAAAAGACAAAGACTGGCTGAATGGATACAAAAACAAGACCCACATATATCCTGTCTACAGAGACCCACTTCAGACCTAAGGAGACATACAGACTGAAAGTGAGGGGATGGAAAAGGTATTCTATGCAAATGGAAATCAAAAGAAAGTTGGAGTAGCAATTCTCATATCAGACAAAATAGTCTCTAAAGTAAGGAATGTTATAAGAGACAAGGAAGGACACTACATAATGATCAAGGGATCAATCCAAGACGAAGATATAACAATTATAAATATATATGCACCCAACATAGAAGCACCTCAATACATAAGGCAAATGCTAACAGCCATAAAAGGGGAAATCAACAGTAACACAATCATAGTAGGGGACTCTAACATCCCACTTTTACCAATGGACAGATCATCCAAAATGAAAATAAATAAGGAAACAAAAGCTTTAAATGATACATTAAACAAGATGGACTTAATTGATATTTATAGGACATTCCATCCAAAAACAACAGAAGACTCTTTCTTCCCAAGTGCTCATGGAACATTCTCCTGGATAGATCATATCTTGGGTCACAAACCAAGCCTTGGTAAATTTAAGAACATTGAAATCTTATCAAGTATCTTGTCTGACCACAACTCTATGACACTAGATATCAATTACAGGAAAAAAAACTGTAAAAAATACAAACACATGGAAGTTAAATAATACACTACTAAATAACCAAGAGATTACTGAAGAAATCAAAGAGGAAGTCCAAAAATACCTAGAAACAAATGACAATGAAAACATTATGACCCGAAACCTATGGGATGCAGCAAAAGCAGTTTTAAGAGGGAAGGTTACAGCAGTACAATCCTACCTCAGGAAACAAGAAACATCTCAAATAAACAACCTAACGTTACACCTAGAACAGTTAGAGAAAGAAGAACAAAAAAACCCCCAAAGTTAGCAGAAGGAAAGAAATCATAAAGATCAGATCAGAAATAAATGAAAAACAAATGAAGGAAATGATAGCAAAGGTCAATAAAGGTAAAAGCTGGTTCTTTAAGAAGATAACCAAAAGTGATAAACCATTAGCCAGACTAATCAAGAAAAAAGGGAGAAGACTCAAATCAATAAAATTAGAAATGAAAAAGGAGAATTAATTGACACTGCAGAAATACAAAGGATCATGAGAAATTACTACAAGCAACTATATGCCTATAAAATGTACAACCTGGAAGAAATGACAAATTCGTAGAAAAGCACAACCTTCTGAGACTGAACCAGGAAGAAATAGAAAATATAAACAGACCAATCACAAGTAATGAAACTGAAAATGTGATTAAAAATCTTCCAACAAATAAAAGACCAGGACCAGATGGCTTCACAGGTGAATTCTATCAAACATTGAGAGAAGAGCTAACACCTATCCTTCTCAAACCCTTCCAAAATATAGCAGAGGGAGGAACCCTCCCAAACTCATTCTATGAGGCCATCATTACCCTGATACCAAAACCAGACAAAGATGTCACAAAAAAAGAAAACTACAGGCCAATATCACTGATGAACATAGATGCCAAAATCCTCAATAAAATATTAGTAAACAGAATCCAACAGCACATTGAAAGGATCATACACCATGATCAAGTGGGATTTATCCCAGGGATGCAAGGATTCTTCAATATATGCAAATCAATCAATGTGATACACTATACTAACAAACTGAAGGAGAAAAACCATATGATCATCTCAATAGATGCAGAGAAAGCTTTCAAAAAAATTCAACACCCATTTATGATAAAAAACTTCCAGAATATAGGCATAGAGGGAACTTACCTCAACATAATAAAAGCCATATAGGACAAACCCGCAGCCAACATTGTTCTCAGTGGTGAAAAAATGAAACCATTTCCTCTAAGATCAGGAACAAGACAAGGATGTCCACTCTCACCCCTATTTTCAACATAGTTTTGGAAATTTTAGCCATGGCAATCTGAGAAGAAAAAGAAATAAATGGAAGCCAAATCAGAAAAGAAGAAATAAAACTGTCACTGTTTGCAGATGACATGACACTATACATAGAGAATCCTAAAGATGCCATCAGAAATCTACTAGAGCTAATGAATGAATTTGGTAAAGAAGCAGGATACAAAATTAATGCACAGAAATCTCTTGCATTCCTATACACTAATGATGCAAAATCTGAAAGAGAAATTAAGGAAACACTCCCATTTACCACTGCAACAAAAAGAATAAAATACCTAGGAATAAACCTACTTAAGGAGACAAAAGACCTGTATGCAGAAAACTATAAAACACTGATGAAAGAAATTAAAGATGATACAAATAGGTGGAGAGATATACCATGTTCTTGGATTGGAAGAATCAATATTGTGAAAATGACTATACTACCCAAAGCAATCTACAGATTCAATGCAATCCCTATCAAACTACCAATGGCATTTTTCACAGAACTAGAACAAAATATTTCACAGTTTGTATGGAAACACAAAAGACCCCAAATAGTCAAAGTAATCTTGAGAAAGAAGAACTGAGCTGGAGGAATCAGACTACACTACAAAGCTATAGTCATCAAGCCAGTATTGTACTGGCAGAAAAACAGAAAGATAGATCAGTGGAACAGGACAGAAATCCCAGAGATAAACCCATGCACATATGGTCACCTTATCTTTGATAAAGGAGGCAAGAATATACAATGGAGAAAATACAGCCTCTTCAATAACTGGTGTTGGAAAAACTGGACAATAACTGGTGTTGGAAAAACTGGACAGCTACATGTGAAGAATGAAATTAGAACACTCCTTAACACCATACACAAAAATAAACCCTAAATGGATTAAAGACCTAAATGCAAGGCCAGACACTATAAAATTCTTAGAGGAAAACATATGGAGAACACTCTACGACATAAATCACAGCAAGATCCTTTTTGACCCACCTCCTATAGAAATGGAAAGAAAAACAAACAAATGGGACCTAATGAAACTTAAAAGCGTTTGCACAGCAAAGGAAACCATAAACAAGATGAAAAGACAACCCTCAGAATGGGAGAAAATATTTTCAAATGAAGAAACTGACAAAGGCTTAATCTCCAAAATACACAAGCAGCTAATGCAGCTCAATATCAAATAAACATACAGCCCAATCCAAAAATGGGCAGAAGATCTAAGTAGGCATTTCTCCAAAGAAGATATACAGATTGCCAACAAACACATGAAAGGATGCTCAACAGCACTAGTCATTCGAGAAATGCAAATCAAAACCACAATGATGTATCACCTCACACCAGTCAGAACGGCCATCATCAAAAAAAACTACAAACAGTAAATGCTGGAGAAAAGGGAACCCGCTTGCACTGTTGGTGGGAATGTAAATTGATATAGCCACTATGGAGAAAAGTATGGAGTTTCCTTAAAAAACTAAAAATAGAACTACCATATGACCCAGAAATCCCACTACTGGGCATATACCCTGAGAAAACCATAATTCAAAAAGAGTCATGTACCACAATGTTCATTGCAGCTGTATTTACAATAGCCGGGACATGGAAGCAACCTCAGTGTCCATTGACAGATGAATGGATAAAGAAGATGTGGTACATATATACAATGGAATATTACTCAGCCATAAAAAGAAACGAAATTGAGTTATTTGTAGTGAGGTGGATGGGTCTAGAGACTGTCATACAGATTGAAGTAAGTCAGAAAGGGAAAAACAATTACTGTATGGTAACACATATATATGGAATCTACATATATAGATTGGTTCTGAAGAACTTAGGGGCAGGAGAGGAATAAAGACGCGGAAGTAGAGAATGGACTTGAGGACACAGGCAGTAGGAAGGGTAAGCTGGGATGAAGTAAGAGAGTGGCATGGACATATATACACTACCAAATGTAAAATAGATAGCTAATGGGAAGCAGCCACATAGCACAGGGAGATCCGCTCGGTGCCTTGTGTCCACCTAGAGGAGTGGGATAGGGAGGGTGGGAGGGAGGGAGACACAAGAGGGAGGAGATATGGAGATATATGTATATGTATAGCTGATTTACTTTGTTATACAGCAGAAACTAACACACCATTGTAAAGCAATTATACACCAATAAAGATGTTAAAAATATATATATATATATAAATGTAAAAAATAATAAATAAAAGATGCTAACCCAGATCTTATAGCTCTGAACTACTGCTTTCCCTACACCTACCAGAAAGCAGAAGCAGCAGAGACATTTCCGGAAGGTTTGTGGTGGCAGTAGCCTTGTGGAAGAGAGCCAGTGGGATTTGTTTTTCATCTGCATTTTATATTTACAAATATATTGTGTATGTATTTAGAGTAATTTGGCAGAAAGCTAATAGACTTTATGAGGAAGCTAAAGTCCCTTGCACAGTTGCAAGCTATTTTTTGGTGCTTCCCCTGAAGGACTATGTGTGAGTGAACAGAATAGAAATGAAACAAACAGCTGATAAATGGGTAATTTTTAATTGCCATTTTTTGCTGAAACTATTGATGTTTTTCTTTATTCCAGTGAAATATCCCAAGTAAACAATGTAGAGAATGTCTAACAATTTTAACATGGTGGAAGGTAGAGCAAACAAATGGAGAAAAAAATCCAGGGGAAGGATTAACAATTGAATAATGAAATGGTTAAAATTAATTTGAAAATATCCTTGAACTTTGACAAAGATATACAATACAATACAATAGATATGTGTCCAAATCCCCTTGGATACTTATATCTGGAAATCCCGAGCAGTAAAAGGAACATACTAAGAAGGAAACTTTAGAGCAGCAGTGGACTAAGTGAGAGTTGAGAGAATCAAGTCCTTTCCCCATTTCACCCCTACCCAACCCAACCCCATTCCATTAGCAGTTCTGGTGCCTTCCTTCCTTCATTCTTTCAAAAAAGTCCTCCTATGTGGCAGACTCTATTCTAGATGCTAGGGATTTGGCAGTGAGAAGGATAAACAAAATTTGTGTTGCATAGAGCTTAAATTTCAAAAGAGAAAATAGATAATAGACAAATTATACATATATATATATATATATATATATATATATTACATAGTGGTGTTAGGATAAAAATTAAGTAGGTTAAAAGGGTGAGAGAGTGCCTGGTAAGGGTACAGTAGTATATTTTAGATAGGGTGGTCAGGAAAGCCCTCGGGTTGTATCGTAACTTCTAGGGGCTTAGCCCAGTCTCTTCATACATAAAATGGGGGCATCATTAGGTGATCACTAAACAGCTTCAAAATTCTGTGCTTTCTTTAAGAGACATATCTTTGGGTCATGTAATCTTTTGTATGTATAAGTTATGGTCTTCATTGTCCATTTATCTGAAAATGTAATAAGAATGTTCATTGATTTCCAAGCTTAATTCCATTTTACATTTAGGGAATTTAAACCGAGAGTTAAATGCCTTACCAAAGGTTGCATAATGGTAAAAGACAGATTAGAGCTCTTGATTTCTGCTGTTCTCAGTCTGAAATTCTGCCTCACTGTGTGATATGATAAGAAGTGGAATTGCAAAGTCAGAGCAGTTCAAAGTAGAGTTAAGATGTGTGAGCTATGATAGACTAAAATATGTACGAAGAAGGAATTGTATAAGTATATCCCACTGCAATCATTTATGGAAGGCAAGTAAGCCATGTGATATGCTTTAAACCAGTAAAATATCAAACCCCCTCGAAGAAAATCTATAATTTTAATCAAAAGTTTGTTTCAGTCATTGAAATTCTGTTATTGCTGCTTACAAACATTAAAGTCAATCAAAACATAACGAAAAGAAAATGACAAAAGAGGAAAATGCCTTGGAAGACTTTTAAACTTATACCAAGATAATGAGAATTCTGTATATTTGACAAATGGTATTCATACTCAGAGAATAAAATAATGACAGATAAAACTAACTAAACATATTAGTATGTGTAAGAAAATTAATATACTAAAAATAGACAAACATCTGACCAAAAAGTAAAAGACTTAAATTTAGAAAAATAACTGACATATAAGGACTGTGAAAAAGAGATGGCCAATCTAACACCAAAAAATACCTATAAGATAAATACATATATTTATAAATGTGTGTAAAAATGATCTTCCAAATGCAGCAAATAAATGCATGTGTTTTTGCCCCCTTTGGATCATGGTCCTTACACATTTGGAAGAAAACAATCTCATGTTCTGATTATTATGGAGGAAGACCTGTATGGGTCCAATCCAAAGCAGCTAAAAACACATAGCTATGCCCATTATAATGACACGGGAGGTACAAATACAAGCTTCTCCTTGAGCACAAGGAGTCTTGTACTCAAGGTGGGTGGAATTATAAGGAAACCTAGATACCACAAAACACAAAACAAAGGAGAGTTTTGAGGTTCTGTATAAACATTTAAATCCAAATACGCATTTTGGAACACATCTGTTGTTTTAGTTGTTTCTCCAACTCACTCAGATTTTTGTTGTTTCCTCTGTTCTAATGTTTTCCATTGGAGATTGACACAAAGCCCAGTTCTTTGACTAGACATAGAGAGTAAAGGCAACGCATAAGTTCATATCATTCTGACTTATTCTCCTGCATTATGATACCGATGTACAAGATCAATACTTTTATTTAGTTATAGAAAACACCACTCAACAGGCTTTTTCTGAAAATTTAATTATTTTCTGGAGGAGTGTAAGGGAAGTCAGAAGTTGGAAATCATAGTTAGCAGAGTTAAAATGTAGAGAGATCAGGAATATTAAATTAAGGTTAAGGGGAAGAAAGGGTGAGGGTGAATCACTGCTACTTTCTTATATTTAGGATCTGCTACTTTCTTATATTTAGGATCATTCTATGTCTTAGGATAATCACTATTTGGCATATGACTCTCTCAGGTATGCTGGATCTAAGAACATATATAGTCATACCTGCATAAGCATGCACACATACACAAACATAAATGGAATGGGGGGCTTCTTTCATCTGATGGAATATTCACTCTATTAGCAATATCCCAGTGAATAACAGCTTCCATGAAAGGTTTCACCTGCCTCAGTGCAGATAAAACAGATATCAGTAAAAAAGAAGCATACACCTCATGGGTCTCCTAAATTTTGTTGTCATACAGAATGTAAATGCTATAATGAAAAGTACCCAACTAGTGTTTGGTAAAATATTAGAAAAGTAGCTCTCCAGAGGGGAAAAACAAAACAAAAATATTCTGTGTTGAGATATGGTCGGAAATGCTTAGATAAGCAAAGGTAAAATGTTTCTTCACTCTGAAACTTCTCAGAGCATGTGTGGGGTTAAAACCTGAGTCCCCTGCTTTCAGAATCACTGTCATTCAAACCAAATGCTGCTCTATTTAGTTCACAGAGTCCTACACCCTCAATTTGAGGCTCATGTGAATCCAGTAGCTTTGAGAAATGATGCCCTCTTATCGGAAACATCACAAATTCAGGGGAGCTGACCAGGGAAGGGGTGTAAGCAAGGGGTACAAGAACAGAAAGAAAATGTAGAGATAAGAGCATTGCCTCTCAAGTCAAAAAGTACTAGATGTTTATCCCGGTGTCACCTTACCGTAGCTGTGTGAACTTGAATCAATAAATTCCTTAAGGCCTAGTTTCCTCACCTTTAAAATATGATTGTTTAAAGGATTAATATGAGTTTCTTTAATGTTAGCATTACTATTCTTATTAATTTTTGTTGTGTCTAACAATTCATCACTCTTTAAATGGTGTTAGCAGTTTCATCTCCAATTATAAATATTAGCTCTTTCATTGGCTTTCCTAAAATGGTATCAAGGAAAAACAGACAGGCCTTAGAAGAAATTAAGAGGTTTTACGTCCAAAGACACTGTATTAAAACAAACCCAAAATAATTGTTATTTTAATTAAACTGAGAAAATCAATCTCTCTCTCTCTCTCTCTCTCTCTCTCTCTCTCACATACACACACACACACACACACACACACTTATTTTCCCTCTTTCTTGTGTTTTGTGTGAAAGGACCTTTACCTGGTCCTAGTGGCACCATATTAATGAGTGATCTTCAGACAGTGTAGAGATTTTAAGGATGATTTCAAGTATGGCTTTCTGTACTAAAATGCTCAGTACCTTAGAGAATAACACACTGATGTCAACCTCTTCTCAGAACCAGAATGAAGAAAATTTTATTCTTTTGTCAGTCTGATCATTTAATGTGTTGTCATGCTAATTACTTTAAAGAGATTATATGTTGCACCCTTATTCCTTAAAATTTCAATGCCAGTGTCTATTCCCTAAACTTATTTATATTGAAAACAACGATCTGAGAATAAAAAAGTTAAGCCCTAAGAACTCTTCAACAAGTGTAAGCATACTTAAGAATTACTGTTAAACATACTTTAAGACAGAAAAGCTGTGGGTTAAAAAAATTAATTGAAAACTAAAATTAAAGTTATCCTCTCTTATGATAATAAAACTGTGATCGTGTTATTGGTATAAAACAATATTGAAGTGATCCATATGATCTTGTTTAAATAATTAAACAAGATCAGCTTAATTAAATCCAGCTTAATTATATATTAGAGTCATCTGGGAAGCTTTTCCAATAAGGCACTGCATAAACCCCACCCAAGACTAATTAAATAAGTTGGTGGAGCCTATTATCAATATTTTTACAAATCTTTCCAGGTGTTATAATGTGCAGAAAGATATTCCAACCAGGGATATTGTTAATTAAATGAAAAACCATCAGACCGAGGTGGTTCTAATACCTTAGCTGCCTATATAAGCAAACCCAAACCTAAGACTGTAAATGCTTCAAGGTTAAGCAATGGAAGGCAAAGAACAACCGAACATAAACAGCATACTAGGCTTTTCCAGATAAGGCAAACACTTAAGCTATAGCAAATCAAATCATTTCCTTGCTTTATTTCCACCTTCTCTACAAAAGTCTTTCCCCTAACTCCTGTAGGTAGAGTGTTTCTAATCACCTCTGCTTGTGTGCTGCCTGATTCCAATAAATTTTTGCTCAAATAAACTCTTAAATTTTTAATATGCCTCAGTTTATCTTTTAACAATCTAAACTGTTGCTCCCTATAAAACAATGGCTTTCTTATAAACCTTTTGCCTCATGGGAACTTTTGAAAATTGGATGTTAACTATTGGTATTTCTGCCCCCTAAAAAATGAACCAGGGCTTCCCTGGTGGCGCAGTGGTTGAGAGTCCGCCTGCCGATGCAGGGAACAAGGGTTCGTGCCCCGGTCTGGGAAGATCCCACATGCTGTGGAGCGGCTGGGCCCGTGAGCCATGGCCGCTGAGCCTGCGCGTCCGGGGCCTGTGCTCCGCAACAGGAGAGGCCGCAACAGTGAGAGGCACGCGTACCGCAAAAAAAAATAAAAAAAAAAAAAGAACCAAAACATATCTACATCCACCCACAAATCCAAATACATACCCACACAGACACCTAGACACATTCTCATACTCAAACACACATGTGATTTTGCATACAGTTTAAAGGCATAGCCATAATTCCTGAAGCCCTTGTTAAGAAATGTACCTCTAAGAACAACACTTAAATGCATTCAAGAGGAAGAGAAGCTGTTGTCTTTTCAATGGATCAAGTAGCAACACCTTGGCAACTGCCTCACTGCTTAAAAATCTTTAGTATTAATGACATTCCTTTGTAGCTTCAACATAAACCCATTTTACCTGCTCAAGTTCTCAAGTCAAATGGAAATCAATGTGTGCGTGTTTTGTGTGACTGTGAGTAATTTACTTCCCTTTTCCAAATCTCAGTTTTCTTGTCTGATAAATGAATAAATTGATAGAGCATAGGTTAATAATTCAATACAACATATCACACTGGCTTTTAAAGAATCAATGAATATTAGCTGCCACTATTAGTGTTGCTTTTTTTAATATAGTCTATTAAAGATAGTTTCATACGCTTGTAGTCTTAATGAAATTTCTCATTTAGTATTTTCATTTCCAGAAAAGTCACAAAAAGTCAAAAGAAAGCAAAACAAGCAAGCCATAAATAAATGAAACAATGTTGATTGCAGCCATTGCTATCTCCTTTCACTTTAATTCATGTTTGAGTAAAGAAGTTTTCGATACAGAGGAAATATTGGGACATTGCTTGTGTTTCCATTTTTAAAATCTATGCCTGTTAGGTTGAATACACTAAGATGGCTATTTAAGGAAAAAGAAAAGTACAGCATTGTGTTTTTCCCCTTTGCCTCTTAGATCAGACTACTTCTATAAAACAAGTCAATTTTGGTTGTTAATTAAATATCATTTTTCACTCATATTTTTCCATACTAAGTATTAGTATTGTTTCCAGATCATACATTTAATCATCTGTGATTAATCTGAATTTGAATATCAATAATCTGGCTCTTCTTCCATGCAGTTGTTGAAATGATACATGTAAGTATGTTTTTTCTGTCTGTTTCTGTAGCTTTTTATTGAATTATAATTAGCTTAAAATATTACATTAGTTTCAGGTGTTCAACATAGTGATACGATATTTTTTATACATTATGAAATGATCCCCACAATAAGTCTAGTTATCATCTGTCACCATACAAAGTTACAATGTTATTGCCTATACTTCCTATGCTGTGTATCACATCCCCATGGTTTATTTATTTTATAGCTGGAAGTGTGTGCCACTTAATCCCAATCTATTTTGTTAGTCCCCCAACAATGGTGCAGCCGTGGTGGAAAACAGTATAGAGGTTCTTCAAAAAAACTAAAAATAGAACCACCATACCATCAAGCAATTCCATTTCTGGGTATTTATCTGAAGAAAATTAAAACACTAATTCAAACAAACTTATGGTTACCAAAGGGGGAAGGGGTGCAGGAATAAATTAGGAATTTGGGATTAACATATACACACTACTATATATAAAATAGATAACCAACAAGGACCTACTGTATAGCACAGGGAACTCTACTCAATATTTTGTAATAACCTGTAGAGGAAAAGAATATCTGAAAAAGAATATATATATGAATCACTGTGCTGTACACCTGAAACTAACACGACATGGTAAATTGACTATACTTCAATTTAAAAAAGAAGAATCAATAGAAATGTTTAAAAAAGAAAAGTTATATGTACTCCTATGTTTTTTGCAACACTATTTACAATAGTCAAGGTATGGAAGTAACCTAAATGTCCATGGATAGACGAGTGGATAGAGAAGATGTAGTATTTTTTTAAAAAATACCTTAACCTAGATTTTTAGTTCTTTCTCTTTCTCTTCTTCAAACCTCCAAAGGTTACATACAACTTTCAAACGAATCTAACACTTCCAAGATGCGAAAAACACCTTGAAACTGAAAGTGACAAAGTGAATCACATTCTTCTCCCAGTTAAGATCTACAGAGGCAGAGACATGCATGTGATATATATAAACAAACACAGCTGGGATGAAACCTGATTTACCTACATTCTAACTTGACTTTTAAAATTTCTCTGAGTCGCAAACTTGCATGGCCTTGGTGTTCTGTGAATATCGCAAAGCATTTCTGTTACATTCTCTTGCTAAAGAATTTAAATTCACAATACAAATATTTATTTAATTACCAATTGTTTAAGAAATGAAGATGATATTCTTTGAGGAAGCAAAGAATAACAATATAACCCAAAGTTTACATGCCTAGAAAGCAATTACTCTGTGTCAAGCCATCTATTTGCATTACTGTTCATCCATACAACCACTATATGAAGCAGGTATAACTGACCTCACTTTTACAGGAGAGTGGCCTATATTTTAAAGGGGTTAAGTGCCTTGCTCTAGATCACACAGTGTGCAAATAACAGAGGTGGAATTTATTCGTCTTCTGCCAAGATTTTCTATTCCAGTATATAACTATGACATACTGCTCATTTTAGCTTAAGAAAATCAAAAAGTTAGCTTTTTTTTTTTTTTTTTTGCGGTACGCGGGCCTCTCACTGTTGTGGCCTCTCCTGTTGCGGAGCACAGGCTCCGGACGCGCAGGCTCAGCAGCCATGGCTCACGGGCCCAGCCGCTCCGCAGCATGCGGGATCATCCCGGACCAGGGCACGAACCCGTGTCCCCTGCATCAGCAGGCGGACTCTCAAGACACTGCACCACCAGGGAAGCCCTAGCATTTCTTTTTTTTTTTTATACTTAACAAGTTAAAACTGAAAACAGCAGTACTTGTGTAAATCATGGTACTGCGAAGACTAGCATAAGAAAGACTTAAAATCACTTTCGTACTGTAAAATAATTATAAATGTGAGATAGCAATAAAAATACTAAATGAGAAATTCTGTTGTACTTAATTCCTATAAATGGCTCTATAACTTCTCATGTCTATTCTCTGCATTTAGATAAAGCTTGAAACTATCACTTAATTCTATATCCTATACATGAAACTCAAATTGTAATAGAATCTTTAAAAATGTCTGAAATGATTAAGAGAAAAATACTCTACTATAATGAGAGTTCTAGGTAGACTTTAAAAAGAACCATGAGAGATAATCTGGTAAAATAAAAGCTACAGAAGACAATTATGATTAAACTCAAATTACATACAAGGTAAAAATAAACAAATAAGAAGTAAACATTATAAACTCTTATATATTGGCATGTTTTTTGTCCCAGTTGAAGATTATATCTGAATATAAATAATATCTCTGGATAATTAATCAATGGAATTAACCAAATCAAAGCTGATCATTTTGCTCTAAGTCATCTGATTTGAGTATTTCCATAAAGTAAATTAATGATATTCACTAGAATTTAGAGAATATTCTTATTATTTTAAACATGTTATTCAGTTTGTACCTCAGTGATTCTATTAAACCACAAAATTTTCATTTTGTGATATTTAACTAAACAGGACTAAGATGAATGATTTAGATATCTAAAAATATGGATTTTTAGATCCTGTTTAATTGGCTTGAGATTAGCACTCTTTCCTTGCCTAAAAATTGGTAATCCATTAAATAAATCAAGAATTCATACATTTTAGCAGTTTTGCTTTTATAGTTATTGGATATGTCTTGAATCGTTTTTCCTGCTCTTTTCCTTTTCCTTACAGAATGCTTTCATTGCCAACTACTGTTACAGTAGCCTATTAAGATTAGCTTGGCTATGCTATTTGTACAAAATATTAAATTTGATGTATTCTTTGCAGACTAGGCATGAGATGTGTATATTAAAAGACTATATTTAAAGGCATATTCTAGATTCTTCAAATACATGTATGTGTGTGTGTGTATATATATATATATATATATATATATATATATATATGTCCCTTTTTAATACCTACAGAGAAATAATACAGCTCCCAGATGTACTAGTGTATTGATTTTTGTGTATTCAATTAAAAAAAAAATCATGTGTGACCTAGCTGCAAAAATGCAGCCCACTTTGGTTCAGATTTCTTTTCTGCGTGACTCATGTCCTATGAATTTGGAAGGGAATGACTACACAGGGATTAAGAGTATTGGAAATGTGTCAGTTGAGTATTCTCTGTGGAGTCTTAGGGAAAAATAAATGATGATAACAACAGGCTGTTATAGAGGACATTCTTATTTGTCTTAAACTTTACTGTACAGCCTAGTGGTTAGAGCTCTGGTGTCAGACTTTCTGGCTGTAAATACCTACTGTATCATTTATTAGGTATGTGACCTCAGGAAGGTGAATTACCATCTCTGTGATTCGGTTTCTTCATTGGAAGAATTGAGATAATGACACCTACATCATAAATTTGTTGTGAAGGTTTAATTATCTAAAACAAGAGTTAGCATAGTCCCTGTTCATGTTAATTGCGTAAATATGTGTTCATGTTTTAAAAGTTATTTTTATATATTTCAGAAGAGTAAAGCATAGCCTACTTTTAATCATTCTCACGTGAGAAACCATTTGTAGTCAGAGTCCTATTTCTAGACTAGGGAAATATCACCTCTTCCACTAACATTTAAATGTGAGCATAGACTTCTTTTTTCCCTCTATTGTTTACTGCTGTATCCTCAAGGCTTAGATTAATGCCTGGACCATACATAGTATGCTGTCAGTAATTGTTTGTTGAGGAATCATTGGTCAACTTTCAGTTTCTCCATGTCAGGGAAAGAAACCCTCCGTAATATTTTGTAATAGACAAAATGCTTCCTTTTGGCATCCATCATGGATAGACTCTAACCCATGCTAGGATTCAATCTAATCTTCTTCTTTAGTCTGCTTCCTCCTGCTCCCGCTCTCTAATGGATACCTTGGGTTTGGGGAAAATTCTAAAAGTCCTTTTGATATCCCACTTGGGGTTTTCCAATATAGGCAATCCCTTTAAAGGAAAATAATCCCTCTCTATTCAGCTCTATCAAGATTCTCATTCCTGGGTAACATGAAAACAACAATAATGGTTGGTATTTATCGGGTGCTTACTGTATGTGGCACTGGGATAGCTTTTGTGTAATCTTGTTTAATCTTCTCAACAACATTCAATGTTGCAGATTGTAGAAACCTTTTAAAGATGACAAAATAGAGATTTGGAGAGGATAATTATTCATTATAAAGTCACAAACTATAAAGGGTGAAACAGACTTTTTACCAGTCTGATGTTAACATCAATGATCTTAAAAACCAAATAAATTCTTCTACCTATGCAGTTAGTGTTCAGTGCTAAAGCCATTAGGAGGCCTTATGTTTTCACACACACTAAGTTATTAAAGATTGACAGTACGCTAACAATTATTTAAAAGGTTATTCTGGCTGTATATGTTTTCACTTTGAAAAATGTTACCTTGAACAAAAGTATATTGAACTGAATGAAAGAAATTCTAATGGTGAATTACATACCTTGTGACAGGTAAATAATTTGGGGCTAGAGAATTTTCCAGAGTTAACAACCTTAATGTAATTTTGTTGAGTTTCATTTACAAATTTATCTATATAATTGCCCTTTTAACCCCTTTCAGATAAATAGATATTCTCCTCTAGTTAATTAATTCAATTATTCAATTCATAGAGGATTTTGGAATGTCTACTATGTGCCAGACACTGTTTTAGACTTGAATGTAAATGACTTTAGAAAATTCACAACTTATTGCAGGACAAAGACATTCAGATACATAACTGCAGTACAATAAAAAAAAACTATAAGAAAGGCACTTAATACAAAAGTGGGAATGAATGGCACATACACCTATTTGGGTAAAGACACTGAGAAAACCAGAACCTTCACTGGAGCAGTTACATTTATGGCAGAGAGAGTACAGAATGGTGAAAAGAAATTTACCAGCTGGAATAGTTTGTGTAGGGAATTCTAGACAGAGAAGACAACACATGCAAAGGCATGTAGGCTTGAAAGAATGCAACTTGTTGGGAGAATTAAGATTAATTGGCTATAAACAAACATTCTCTGATGACTTTAATGAAAATACTCTCTATTGGTTCTTCCTCTTCTAGGTTTGTGCCTTAAATGTTGGGGCTACTCATCAGACTGTCCTTCTACCTCTCCCAGTTAGGTTTCTGTGAGTTGTCTCATTTATTTCAGAGCTTTAATTAGCAGTTATCTGAATGCTGGTGGTGGTTCTTTAGGGGTTTCCAGCATACTGTTACTTAGATGAGTCAGCCTAATTTAAAGTAGATAATTTGAAGACATAGAATAAAATCAGGAAATGTGAAAAAATAAAAATTTGAAAGGTGGGAGAAATTCAAAAGTAATTGTCAGTAAGAACTCACATTTAGCTTAACACTGTTACAAATGGTTACATATAGATATAGATAGATAAACCTATATAGATATGTGTATATATAGGAGTTAATATACAAATATGTATTTCTTTACTCTGTCAGGTAAGAGAGCCTAAAAGAAATAACACCCTGATAACAATGTGCACACCTAGGGCCCATATCTTGGTTTTGAATAATATTTTCCAATAAAAGAAAACAGGTTTCCTTTGAGAAATGGCTGATTTTGGACTATGGAAGGAAATATATAAGATGAGCCTGGAGAATCTTGCTGTGCCAAAAGTAAGGAAGTGTTAAAAGAAAAACAAAAACACATTATTGGGGTTTGTCAAAGAGCACATGACCTAATGGAAAGAGTTTCCAATGCCCTAAGCTGGAACTATTAGAGCAACAAAATAAATTATTATTGGATTACAATGCAAAGTATAAAATAAGTGTCCATGAACCCAAGTTGATATAAATCATTGAATGAATTAATGAATGAGAGAGAAGAAATACGTCTTTCAAGGATTTCACATAATTTACATATATTCTCTGCACTAAAAGAGGGAAAATGTAACTCCCCACTCATGAAGTATGGACTATGCATAGAGACGCCCTTTCATAGGACGTCAGAAATAGGGGGAAAAGAGTAACTTTACAGTGGGGAAAATTTCAAACATTATTTCAAGGGGTGAATACCCAAGGTCAACATCAATAGTCATAAACCATGTTGATACTATGTACCCTGACATGATGAAACTGGTACTTTTTACCTCTGTGATCTTCCTCTCGAAAACCCCAAACGCAAGTCTAATCAGGAGAAAAACATCAAACAAGTTCCAATAGAGGGGGATCCTACAATATACCTGCCAAGTATTCCTCAGGAACTCTCAACCTCACGAAAAACAGAATAAGTTTGAAAAACTGTGATGGCCAAGAGAAGCCTAAGGAGACATGTCAACTAAATGACTATGGTATCCTGGATGGCCTCTCGGAATAAAAAAAGAACATTAGGGAGAATTCCCTGGCGGTCTAGTGGTTATGACTCTGTGCTTTCACTGCTGAGGGCCGGGGTTCAGATCCCTGGTTGGGGAACTAAGATCCCACAAGCTTTGCGGCATGCCACACACTGTGCCCCGCAAAAAAAATTAAAGAAATAGAAATTAACTCTTCTTATAATATCTATTTCTTACTGATTCTGTTTGCAAAGTGACCTTATATAATTTGTTGTCAAATGATATTGGATGAATGTGTTTTAAGGAGATGTTGACCAAGAGTTTCTTAGAAGTTGTGTGCTGCAGTAAATTGGGAATCAGTAAACTGTGGTTTTTGTCCTCTCACTCACTGTGAGACTTTGGAGAAGTCATTCTCACCTGTTTGGATCTCAATTCCTTGTGTCAGCTTAAACCTTAGTTTTGCTTACCATTGCATTCATGCATATAGGAGTTCCACTGAAGGGTTTGAGGGGCCATAAAACATTTATATGAGGAGCTGTGGAGTCTCCTGGAAAAATATCTCATTACCGTAAAACACAGACTCCAGGCACACAAGCCTTAAAAACTACGTCTCAGGGTCTAATGGGGAAGAAGGGACAGACCAGTGTTAATTATCACATTATTTCTAGCCCAATCTTTAATCAATGTGTGCCTAAATCTGAGGAGAGGGAATTGGTAGAAAGTACAGATTTCACTAATTTCTGAAAGTCAAAGCACTGCCTAGAAACTTATGGATTACCATAGTCATGAAAGTGAGATTCTTTCCCCAGATAGGAAGAGAGCACATTGTGTTTCTTTTTGCATAAAGAGCTCAGAGACCTCAGGTTTCTCTGCAGGCTCCAACAGTACTGGGGTATTGACACATCAAAATAGCTTCCATACAATGAGACAAAGTGTGGCACTGACTCAGTGTGACTTCAGCAGTTACCAGAGATGGCTTTGCAGGGACAATACAGACATGGAGGTTTTGGTGTTCTGAATCCCACTGTATATGCCTAAACAGACAGGTTTGGAAAAGGGTGGGGCCTTTCCATGTACCTGAGACAAATAGGAAATGAATAAAATAGATTCTGATGTCCTACAATTGTAAAGGAATCTAGACTCAGGGAAATAACATTTGCTACTATCATGCTTGAACAATGGAAGTTGAGAAACAGAAAATAGGAGATTTCCAAGTGATTAATCACTAAAATTGATATTTCATGAAATTTGAAGTGGAACTCCAATATCAGATAAATTGGAGTTACTCTCAAAGAAGAGCAACATGCTCTCCGATCTTAAGATCTCAATTATTGACCTGAGAAGATCCAAGAATATTTCTCAATGGAACATAAGGGCACTCCAGAACCCAGACTGAAAAACTCCCAACTGAATGATGGCTAAGGTTCTGCCTACGTTTAAATATTTATTGGCTCTAAGCCAGGGAGGAATTTTAATATAGGAACATTGATTCTGACTCTAGAGATTGTGAGGAGATAAGAAAAAAAACAATACTTAGGAGTAGCTGAAATTATAGCTTGGCTACTTGGCGAAGGTCACACTTCTTTTCCATCTTCAAACAAATAAAGAAATAGTAATAGTCTGAACTTTGGGCTCCCTGCCAAGTCTCTCCATTCCAAGTTTCCCAAGTTAACTATTTATACATCAGCCACGTACAACAAAACAAAACAAAACAAAACAAAACAGTTTGCTTGTCTGAAATCCTTGACTACATGACCAAGATTAAAAAGAATTCTAAGAGAAAGGAAAATCTGGCTGTTTCTACTGCAAGCAGCCTACTTCATTAATTTCATTCCTAAAAGGGCCAGGGGAAAAAAGGCATTGACTTTGTTCAGTCTATGAGTGAGAAGTTAAGAAAAAAAATGTTGGGAGACAATGAGTATTTTGCAACTGAATTGCAGGCAGGCCAGGGAAAGAAGAGATAAGATATCAGTCTCCCAGGGCACTTCAAACACAAGGCCCAATGAAAAAAAAAACATATACAGAAATAAGAGATAAGACCTGGTTTTTTTTGAAAAGGTAACTGACTGTGAACTACTTGTCAATCAATGGGTGCCACTGGCCAATTAGATGGAAAAGAAGAGTCTACCAGGCTAGGAAAAAATTTATTTTATTAAGTTGGTGGCCTTTGCAATATAAACAGAGTTTAAAAAGTTACTAGGTTTGTCCTTTACATCAGTCAAGAAGATGCTAAAATCAAATGATTATCTCTTAGTATTCAGTAAAACAGTTTAATGGGATTCAAGTTCCCAGTGTCCATTCAAGTGTGTGACATTTCCCATACATGGCCATATAAGAAGTTTTGGGAAGCAAATTAATAGGTTAGTCTTTAAAACAACTACATCTCGCATCATTCTAGTTTGAAATTACTAAGTAACAAAACACATACTTCCACAGTTCAGTTGTTGACAGGATATCATAGGGAGAGGTGGTTGGAATAGTTTCAATCATATGAACTAGGATAGAGGAACATTTGTGGAGGTTTCCTTAAGAAATACATTCTCTGGCCTCACTTTTGATATTTATATATTTTGCAAGCTAGAGAAGTATTGAAGAGTAAATATTTCAGTATATCACCTGAGCAATTCTTACAGGTAATACAACACATCCTGCTTACGTAAAATTTACCTTTTCAAGAAGTTTAAAGAGGCAGGGTCTCTGGCTTTTAAGAATCAACTCTTCCAAATTCATATTCATGTTCACTTAGAGAGCACCCTTGCAAATCCTTGCAAAGTATAGTGGGTTTATTTTTTATTTGCAGAGTTCAACTGTGTTCTAAGTTCAAAAGTTTGCAAAAAGCCTTTAGAAAACAATGAGAAAACTTAATCTGAAGAATAAGTATGTCATTGAAAATCTAAATTCAGATATTCAGACTTTGGTTTCAGTTAGAGGGAAATAAGAAGATATTTTTCATTTGTACCTGTAAATGCTTTAGTTTAGTAAGATATTTTCCTTAAAGGCAATTAGCTAACCAAGATAATTACTTCACCTGACATATGTAAGAATTTATGGATTTGTCTAGTCCATAATTTTGAATTGTGCTCCATTTAAAAAATGAGCCATTGTTCGGGTCCTCTACAGAGTCAATGAATGAAAATTTTCTTCAGTGCTCTGCCACCTTTCATTTTACAGTATTTATTTACCTACAGGATTTTCTAAGGATCAGGCAGCTTCTACTGTTTACTTAAATAAAGAATAGAAAGAAATTCAACATCAGAAAATCAGTATCTAAATACATTTAACTAAGTGATCTCATATTATACATATGTCACTGAAAAGTAAAATTTTCATCATGCCCAGTGAAAATTCTTTTTGGTATCTTTATACAATTTTTGAAATATGATCACATTCTTACTTTTATTTTGAACATTTTCCCCTTAAAAATAACTATCATTAGATTAAAAACTTAAATTTAAGACCTTAAGCCATAAAACTCCTAGAAGAAATCATAGGGAAAAGCTCTTTGACATTGTAATGGCAGTAATTTTTTGGACATGACACCAAAAGTACAAGCAACAAAAGCAAAAATAATCAAGTGCAAACACATCAAATTAATAAGCTTCTATACAGCAAAGGAAACCATTAACAAAATGAACAGGCAACCTACTGAATGGGAGAAAAGAATTTGCAAATCACATATCTGATAAGAAGTTAGTATCCAAAATATATAAGGAACTCATTCAACTCAGTAGGAAAAAAAAATCCAATTTTAATATAGGCATAAGACCCAATTAGATATTTTTCCAAAGAAGATAGACAAATGGCCAACAGGTACATGAAAAGGTGTTTGACATCACTAATCATCAGGGAAATGCAAATCAAAATCATGAGATATCACCTCACACCCGTTAGTATGGCTACTACCAAAATGACAAGAAATAACAAGACTTGGCGAGGATGTAGAGAAAAGGGAAGCCTTATGAACTGTTTATGGGATATAAATTAGTACAGCTACTATATTAGGTGAATAGATATTTGTGTTCTAAAATACAGAATTTTTAATACAATGAATAAATATATTTGAAGAATATTGATCACAAAGTTAATTTATATAAACCATTCTTTTTTCTAACTTAAAATATAAAAATTGGGAATTGTTTTTGTGTGCCTGTTAGAAATGGTTCAGTTACAGAAAATTTGATTGATGATGAGTTAAAATATAGACTCATTTTTCTCTCAGTAATCTGGTTCTGCTGGTCAGTTTTCCCATGATTCAATCTGGACAAGACCCTGGATTAGCATCTGTGTAACTCTCTTGGCTTTACCTCAGAGTAACAGAGGGCTTTTAAACTCCATTCAAGAAAAAACAAACAAACAAACAAGGAAAAGGCATGGATATAGGCAGATCTATTTTTCTTATACTAAATGAGAATCTTTCCCAGAAACCCTGCCCTTCCAGTGGATATGCCCCACCACCCCATAGGCAAAAACTATACCATGCAGTCAACCCTAAGTTCAGGGGAGCCTTACCATTATAATATTTAATTTCTTTAGCCTCTATAGTGGTGGCTGTCATGGGGAAAGGGCAATATAGTTAGATATTATTTGCTGAACTCATAGTGCTTTGTGGTACTGTGCTTCTTAAACTGTGGTTCATGGAACACTTGATTTGGAAACAACTGATGTAGCAGAAACAGAGATCTGTACTTTTTTCCTAACTGTGCTCTTTTCCTTCTAGGCATCTATTTAAATGGCATATCCCAGTTGGACTGAATTTAGGCTAAGGGAATGTGGGTGTAAGTGATGTATACTATTTCATGTTGTGGCCTTAAAATCCTCCATGCTCTTGTTTTCCCTTTCATGTTGACTTTGGAGACCAGAGGATGAAGACTGTATGATTACCAGATAAAAGAAACCTGGATTCTCAGTTAGCTACTTGGAGTAGAACTGTCCAAGAAATCTACTATACTAGGAGCATCCACATTAGATTTTATCTCATTGTGATATAAACTTTCATTTTGATAAACTTCTCACATAGTTTCAGTGCTGCTGTAACGCTCTTTTCCACATAGCAAATGTTTTCTACTTTTTTTTTCCTTTTTGTCTCAACCTTAATATTACTTACTCTCTGAAATTCCCTACTACTAGGTTGGGTGGTCCTCAGTGCTTCCATATTAGCTAATATAATTTGTCACCCATTGTTCTAAGAATGTATTTGATCTTTTTGTTTCTCCTAAAAGCCTATGAGGACAGGCTTTGTTCATCTTTTTGTCATCTTGTTTTAGCAGAGGGCCTGGTTTAATACATAAAAATAAATGTGTTTACTGAATGAATCTGACATCCTGAAACCATATTTATGAACACCCTGGTAAAGGTATCGAAATATATCCAATGCTTGAGAGGAGAGGGAGGAGAATTAGACTAAAGTAAAATCCTGGGAGAACAGTGGGTTAAGAATGAATAGACAACTGCAAAGAAAGGAGAAGATTGTTTGTCAGCTTTAGAGAGACTGTATCCATGAAGGAGTAGAAAGTGAGGTATGAAAAGACTGTAGTGAGAACAAAAACATGGAGAATTAAATGCAAACCCTCAAGGAAAGAAGATTAATGAGTAACAGTTTCTTCTATGAATGTTCTTTTGGAGATTGCAGATGAAGAAACCAACATTAAAAGCTTTGGATGGTGAATTTGGGGGGAGGGGTGACTGACAAAATCACTGCAGTTTATCTTCAAACGTAACTCTGATTTTTGGAAATTTCTGGAAAACTCTTTGTTCTGGAAGGTTACCACTCAGCAAACTAACGTCTTTAGATGTCTAGTGCTTCCTTTTTAGTCAAAATCTGCCAAAGTTGATTTAGCCTTGGGAAGAGAGTCTAAAACCAACCAACTCTCAGGTTCCTTTTCAGTGATTGAGAATATGGGTTTTTTTAACTTGAGTTCATTTTGACTTAGGTCTAAGTTTCTATCCAAACCTGTGCTATAAACTCTGTCCATAACAGTTTAACAGCACTAAATCCCAAGGATCCAACCTAGAAATAAAAATTTCATTCAATAATTACATGGTAACTTTTCTGTGCTGGAAAATTGCCAAAATTTCTGAAAATGGGATAGTACAAAGAACAAGATGCAGCTCTTTCTTAAAGGTTAAAAATTTTTTAGAGTATGAAATAATGAGTCTTATAGATGTAAAATGACTTTCTTGGTGTTTTATTTATTTTATTTGACTAATTAGTTATATGGAAACCAGTAAGATATTACAACCGGTTTAAAAGAGATTTCAAAATACTACACATTTAGAGTCAGAAAAAGAATACCAAATAAATGTGTAAGTGGATAGAAAAACTGGTTAATATTTGCAGGGTGATAATCAATTGCATTCTACTGGACACAATTTTCGTATTATATCAGTATTCTACAAGTTATTTTCTATTTATGGCTGTAAAATAGCCTAGTTAATGACAAACAGAGGCAGGGAAAGCCCAAAAGGTGAAACTGGTCAGCACATTTACTTTCAAAGTCTCTCACAATTTTTCCTTACATCTACAAGGAACTCATAGCTTACAGTCTAATCTGTAGTGGGGAGTAATTAGTCAGACATAGAAGCATGAAGAAGGGATATTCATTTGAATATGTGAGCAGGGGAGAGACTTTTAGGGGAGATGATACCTAACCTAAAATACATGTAAAATATTTGCAACTAAATTGTATTATTGTTGTCCATTTTACTGATAAGAAAGCTGAGATACAAAGGAGGTAAGTAACCTGCCCTCAGTTACCAAGTTTATTAAAAGAAGGAGAATTCTAAAGTATTTCTCTTCTATACTTGCTGTAATGAATGCCCAGCTCTATCTGCAATGGAATTTAGTTTTGGCAAATGATAACACTGATTTTTTTTTTTTTTTTTTTTGCAGTATGCGGGGCCTCTCCCGTTGCGGAGCACAAGCTCCGGACGCGCAGGCTCAGCGGCCATGGCTCATGGGCCCAGCCGCTCCGCGGCATGTGGGATCTTCCCAGACCGGGGCGCAAACCCGTGTCCCCTGCGTCGGCAGGCGGACTCTCAACCACTGCGCCACCAGGGAAGCCCAACACTGATCTTTTATCTTAGTATTCCAGGGTAGAGATGAATGGTCTAGGTGATTAGACTCAACAGAACTGAACCTTTGGAAGTGTATGATCTTTTCACTTCACTTGGTGTTTCATGAAAGCCAGGTAGCACTCAATGGCAAGTACCTTCCAATAAGGCAGGTCCATGCATTCATACGTATGTTTACTCTGTTTTCTGTACTTTAATTTCCCCTGAGCAAATATCAGCCAAATGATCAATCCTCATGTCTCCTGCAGAGAATTAGAGGGTCAGTTCATACTGAAGTCCTCTCTTGCCCTCTTTACTTAATTCCAAGAACACCATCCCTTCTCTACCCATCCATCCCATTTGAGCCAACCATTTACTTTTCATTGTTAGGTTAGGTATCATCTCCCCTAAAATTTGAATTAATATTAGATAAAATATGTTGTATTTCTTTATCTCTGAATATTTATGGTCAGCTGCAGGAAAAAAACATACTTTATAAGAACCCTCAGTTTTAACATGTTAATAGTATTCAACACAATTTGTGCAAAAGCTGGGAGACATTTTTTGTAGTATATGTGTTATACCACATATAACAAAAGATTTAATATTGAAAAGAATATATTGCTTCTGGAAGGCTTTTTCCGCATCTTCTAGATCACTGTAAATATATTTCTTATTCAATTTTCTGGTATTCCCTTCCTTGTAATAATGCTGAGTTAGATAAAATACTTCAAGAATACAAATTTCTCATTCATAAAGGAAAAAAAAATCCATTGAAAAAACAGCAGAATTGGTGTCAGTTTCTGAGAAACATCAAAACTGGATGTTCTTTTTTTTTTTTTTTGCGGTATGCGGGCCTCTCACTGTTGTGGCCTCTCGCATTGCGGAGCACAGGCTCTGGACGCGCAGGCTCAGCGGCCATGGCTCACGGGCCCAGCCGTTCCGCGGCATGTGGGATCTTTCCGGACCAGGGCACGAACCTGTGTCCCCTGCATCGGCAGGCGGACTCTCAACCACTGTGCCACCAGGGAAGCCCTGCATGTTCTTTTTTATGTGTAACATTTCTTCCTTTAACTTCTGTTGTTGCATAGCTACATCAAATGAATCAATAAAATAACACTGACTTCAACAGTATTTTGACCTTCTCTACAATGAAGTGATGGGCTTGCCAAAGCTGAGTGAATTTTTCAAACACTTGCCCTAATAAAACTGGCTAATTCACATCAATTCTGGCTGCTTTTTCACAAGTGGTAAAAGTTAAAGGACATATTTGATTCTCTAAATTGAAACAGCATTTGTCTAGCAGATCCTGATATAGACTTACTACCTTGCAGCTATAATGTTTTTAAAGACAAAGAAAAGGCTTAAAAACAAGCAAATTGTTCTGAAAACAAATATGTAGCAAGGACTTTTTATTAGAGTATAAGACAAAATCCATGGAATATTAGTGCAATGCAACTAAACTGAGGAGGGAAAAACCCTGGTGGTCTAATAATACTTTATTGCATAAAATAGAAGAATCCCATTTCTGAGAAAGGTAACAGGAAGCCCTTATGTCTTCCCTCAATTTCTACCTCATAGGTCAGAGCATGGGATTGCAAACTTTCCAATGTAAGGCAGCAGCTCTTTGAGTTTGCAGAGTTTGGATAATGATTTGAGAAAATGTTTGTGAAGTGTCTTTCATATCAGCCTAGTCCATTTTAGAGACTCAATAAATAGTGCATATGTGACTATGATTTCTGCCTCTCCCAAATCAGCTGAAAATATCCTGTGTATACCTACTTTCTCTATGTGAAGCCCAGAGCTTAGCATCCTTCATTGGTTCCAAAAGTATTTTCTCATGAGCGATGCTTTGGAAGCATTAAGTCACTTACTGAAGATTTGTGGGTAATGACAAGTGATCAGTTTATGCACCACTTAATCCTTCCTTCAACACTAATGGGAAGCCATCAGTGGTAATACCCATCAAATCATTAACTGCCTTCTTGGAAACTAAGTTAGGGAAATGATAATTCATTCACATAGTTAATATATAAAGAATATATATGAGAGCCTTCAAAACAGCAAATATTGGATAGTCTAAATAATAGAATATTATGTCAATATTTAAAATCATGTTTTCAAAGGAAATTTAATAAAAAGTGGATTGCTTCCCATAACATAATGTTGAAAGACCAAAGCATAAGAAATTGTGCAGCTATGGACTAAGATTATAAATTTTAAAAAATTGGAAGTATTTTTTCCCCTTATATTCTAAATTTTTACAAATTAGCAGGCATTTCTCTCAATATGAGAAAAAATAGTAAATATTATAGACATGGACTTTAGAGTATGGATAAACAATCAATATACCGTGCTAACAAATTTCTTTAGCTTACTTTGTTCTAGAAAATAAAATATTGTCCAAATTTACAATATGGTCATGTAAACTACAGATCTGTATTTAAAGATTGCAGACACTAACATTACTGTTAATATTTGTAAAATATTTTATAATTTATTGTATGTAAAATATACCAAAAGACCCTAAATAGCCAAAAAAAAATCTTGAGAAAGAACAGAGCTGGAGGAATCATGCTCCCTGACTTCAGACTATACTACAAAGGTACTGTAATTAAAACAGCATGGCACTGGTGCACACACACACACACACACACACACACACACAAACACACACACACAAAGACACATAGACAATGGAACAGAATAGAGAGCACAGAAATAAACCCACACATTTATGGTCAATTCATCTATGACAAAGGAGGCAACAATATACAATGGAGAAAAGACAGTCTCTTTCAATATGTGGTGCTGGAAAAACTGGACAGCTACATGTTAAAGAATAAAATTAGAACATTCTCTAATACTATGTACAAAAATAAACTCAAAATGGATTAAAGACCTAAATGTAAGGCTGGAAACCTTAAAACTCCTAGAAGAAAACATAGGCAGAACACTCTGAAATAAATAGCAGCAATGTTTTTTTGGATCCGTCTCCTAAAGCAAAGGAAATACAGCCAAAATAAACAAATGGGATGTAATTAAACTTAAAAGCTTTTGCACAGCAAAGGAAACCATCAACAAAATGAAAAGACAACCTACTGAAATGGAGAAGATATTTGCAAATGATATGACTGATAAGGGTATATCCAACATATATAAACAGCTCATAAAACTCAACATTAAAACAAACAACCCAATTAAAAAATGGGCAGAAGAACTGAATAGACATTTTTCTAAAAAGGAAATGCAGATGGACAATAGGCACATGAAAAGATGCTCAATATCTCTAATCATCAGGGAAATGCAAATCAAAACCACAATGACTATCACCTCATACCTGTCAGAATAGCTATTGTCAAAAAGAAGACAAAAATGTTGGCAAGGATGTGCAGAAGAGGGAACCCTCATACACTGTTGGTGAGAATGTAAATTGGTGCAGCTGCTGTGGAAATCAGTATGGAGGTTTCTCAAAAAACTAAAAATAGAACTACCATATGACCCAGCAATTCCATCCCTGGGTATATATCAAAAAATAAAACAAAGCAAAACAAAAACAAAAACACTTATTTGAAAAGATATATGCACCCCAATGTTCACAGCAGCATTATTTACAATTGTCAAGGTATGGAAGCAACCTAAGTGTCCATTAACAGATGAATGGATAAAGAAGACGTGGTATATATAAACAATGGAATACTACTCAGCCAAAAAAAAAAGAATGAAATTTTGCCATTTGCAGCTACGTGGATGGACTCAGAGGGCATTTTGCTAAGTGAAATAAGTCAAACAGAGAAAGACAAACACTGTATGGTGTCATTTATATGTGAAATCTAAAAAATACAACAAACTAGTGAATAAAACAAACAAATAAATAAAGGAGACTCACAGATATAGAGAACAAGGGAGTGATTACCAGTGGGGAGAGGAAATTGGGGGCAATGTAGGATAGGGGGAAAAAGGGTTATTATGGGATTATATGAAAGCATGTGTGTGAAACTTTTCAAAATTGTAAAGCATTATAGAATTAAAAAAATCTTTCATTCCATAAAAAATAAAATATACAGGTACATAATACACACATATACACACAGTTTGTTTTGTTTTAGACATTTAAATAATTATATAAATCGTATATATGAACTACATTTTTTTTCCATTCCCTGTGTGTTTCAGCTTAATGCCTGTTAAATCAGACACAATTCTTAAAATTGACTTCTTCAAAAATGTTCTGGCCATACTAATTTAATCATTACTTCTCGATTTTGTGATCCAGTAGATGTTAGAGTTGGTATTACAAATTCCATAAGACTTGCAATACAAATTTGCTTCTTTGGGGTTTAAATTTGTATGCATCTATATTAATGAGTTGTACCTGAAATTCTAAAACTGCTAATGGGTTACCTTCTTTACAGTTTCTCATTAGGAAATAGAGAATCCAAATTAATTTGGTCCTATTTTTCTTTGTTCTCCATGAAATTAAATCCATGATTTGAAAATATTGAGATTTTTATTTTTTTAAATCAAGGTAAGAGATAAGAAAGAGATAGTCTCTCTCTCTTCCTGGTTCAATATTCTACAAAAATGGCCCTCTCATAATGATGAAATTTTATTTAGTCTTAGAGAAAATTCTAGCTGTCAACCATGCTTTTTTGAAGTGTTCTTCAGAGTAGTTAATAAGATCTACAGTAATCTGGGAAATAACTATGAAAACACAAGTCCTATTAGCATATAGTAGTAGTATGCACAGTAATCAGCCAAATAACTCACGATTTCCCTGTTCTTAGATTGAGGAAAAGTGACATGACAATAAAATAAAAATGCCTACCCTGTAATAATTATGAAAAGAGAAATGTGGCAGATGAAGGTAGAACTCTTATTGAGATTCCATTGTAGCATATTTAGCAGATTGATTTTAAATTATTGTCAGAAACACGAGAAAACAAATTAAGAAACTTCAGCTAAAAGTCTGTCCTATAAAAAACGTATTTTTATTTATTCTGAACTGTTAATTCTTTATAGACATCACTATAAGCTTTTATGTATGGTCATTGAGAAGTGACAGTTCTGGGATCATTAACAGATTTAAAGGAATTTGAAAAGGTTTGCAAATGATATGGCTGGGCCAGATTTCTTTAGGGCTCAAGAGCTAGTTCTAAAGAATTCTCATGTCTGGTTAAACACCAACTCACAATGTCATCTCATGATTATGACTTTCTTGACCTTACATTCAACATCAGCCAGTTTTAGATGTAAGACTCTTGAGGAACAACTGAAGGTTATATTTTGGTAGAAGGTGCTATAAATTAGAAATCTGGAGGCCCAGGCTTGATCTGGTCTACCATTAACTGGCTAAATTTATAAATGTATTTCTTTTGGCACCTTCTATTGGTGAAGTAATTATGGAGGAATAAACCAGATGATCTCTAATTTCTCTTAACATCCATATTTTCTAAGAAGCTTAGATGCTTCCTAAACATGTAAAGACTCCCATAGTCTATCCACTTTTGAGGGCTAACTAATTTACTTCTTTGGACAATTCTGAGTCAGAAGGAGATTCCACAGAGAGGATGTCATTTAGAACATGTCCCTAAGGTAAGACTTTGGAATTCTAGACATTTTCAGAACTGTTATAGTTTTCAGAAGTGTGTGACAGAGAGATCACATGTGTATTTTAGATCATGAGCACATGTTTTGATTATGGATTATAGGCTGATTTCTTCTCTTGATTCCTGTAGTACACTGGTGGTCCCATAGTAGGTGCTCAATATACATTCATGAATTGAACTTCCCCATTTCTCAGTTAATCCAGGATCTAGCAATTAGATTTTATGTAAAGGAACCTTGGAGGGAATGAGGTTACTTAATTGTTAAACTACTGCTTATCAGGAACTCAGTAGGTGTTCAGTAGCTCTGTTGTAATGATGGATGATGTCTATTTTTATGCAAGACTTGGCTTTGTGTGGCTATTTGTCATTGCTTTTGATAATACTTCTTTGGCATAGCATCTCAGGGCTTAGAGACCTGGTTCTTATTTTTTAAGTTTATCCCCTTTAGTTGTATGGTGTTGTTCTAGGAAATTTATAGCCCTTTTGAGCTTCCACAATATGGTCATCCTAATATAAATATTGTTTACAACCAGGATAAACATGTTAAAAAGCAATATAAAAACAAATATCAATCATTTTCTCAAAAAGGACATAAGCTTTCTTTCAAATTTACCATGTAGCAATTAATTTTAGACTTTGCTTTCCTAGTCAAAAAAGGCAGTAGTAGGTAGAGGTTACAGACAGTTTACAGCCCTAATTAATGACCTGTAGGTAGTAAATGAAATATGGATATTTAGAGCTCTTAAATAAAAATACATCAAGGCACTTCAAAAAAATGTAATGACTTAAAGACCATCAGTAACACAGTGATTTTGTATATTAATGAAGCAGTCATTTATTCGAATATGTTTTTTAGACACAGAGTATTTGTAGTAAGTGCTAAAATTGTTAGTAGCTTTGGGTTCAAAAACACCATCAACTATTTATCTTTTTGATTCTCCCAAACTCTTTTCTCCTTAAATTTAACAAGCTATATAGCTTGCTAGAAACACTGAATATCAAGCAAACAATAAGTAATATCAGCTAAAGCTCTAAATATGTACATTTACTCTGTAGTTGAATCTCACACAGGTTATTGACCTTATTTATTTACTTACTTGTTTGTTTATTTCTTATAGGCATTAGTTTATATGTCTATGAGTGATAGAAACCTAATGTAGATCAACAGGATATTGCTAACTAGAAAGTTAACAGATTGATTTCACACTGAAACTTTGATTCTTAACCTGTATTTAAGTATAATAATGGGTCTGCTCTCACTAGGATCCCTTACTATATCAAAACCTTCTTGCTGAGTCAAGCTAAATGACATATATCTTATGTTTTCCCATGGCTAATTGTTTTAAAATACCTTTTTATATGCTATAAGTCTTTGAAACAGATTGAATATTTTAGTTAAGTAAATCAATTATTGTGGGGACAGCAGGGCGAAAACAACCTGTTAATTTGTTGATTTTTGATGAAGATAAAGTTGTGAAGGGATATTAACTAGGACACATACATATGCATTTATGAGTAAACTAACTCACTAGAGACAATATCCATTTCAGTATATGACCATCACTATGATTCTCCAATATCATTAGATTTCATTAAGTAATTATGAATGCATTATACTACCGCAACTTAAAATAAATTTAAAAGGACCTGGTAGGGGAGGGACCTTTAAGATGGCAGAGTAGTAAGATGTGGCGATCACCATCCTCCCCACAAATACATCAAAAATACATCTACATGTGGAACAACTCATGCAGAATACCTACTGAAAGCTGGCAGAAGACCTCAGACTTCCCAAAAGGCAAGAAACAACCCATGTACCTGGGTAGGGAAAAAGAAAAAACAGAGACAAAAGAATAGGGACAGCACCTGCACCTCTGGGAGGGAGCTGTGAAGGAGGAAAAGTTTCCACACACTAGGAAGCCCCTTCACTGATGGAAACGGGGGGCCAGAAGTAGGGGGAAGCTTCAGAGCCACGGAGGAGAGCACAGCAAAAGGGGTGAAGATGGCAAAGCAGAGAGATTTCCACACAGAGGATCGGTGCCGACCAGCACTCACCAGCCTGAGAGGCTTGTCTACTCACCCGCTGGAGTAGGTTGGGGCTGGGAGCTGAGGCTTGGGCTTTGGAGGTCAGATCCCAGAGAGAGGACTGGGGTTGGCTGTATGAACACAGCCTGAAGGGGGCTAGTGCACCACAGCTAGCTGGGAGGGAGTCTGGGAAAAAAAACACATGGAGGCTAAACAATATGCTACTAAATAACCAAGAGATCACTGAAGAAATCAAAGAAGAAATCAAAAAATACTTAGAAACAAATGACAATGAAAACACGCTGATCCAAAACCTATGGGATGCAGCAAAAGCAGTTCTAAGAGGGAAGTATATAGCAATACAACCCTACCTCAAGAAACAAGAAACATCTCAAGTAAACAACCTAACCTTACACCTAAAGCAATTAGAGAAAGAAGAACAAAAAAATCCCAAAGTTAGCAGAAGGAAAGAAATCATAAAGATCAGATCAGAAATAAATGAGAAAGAACTGAAGGAAATGATATCAAAGATCAATAAAACTAAAAGCTAGTTCTTTGAGAAGATAAACAAAATTGATAAACCATTAGCCAGATTCATCAAGAAAAACACGGAGAAGACTCAGATCAATAGAATTAGAAATGAAAAAGGAGAAGTTACAACAGACACTGCAGAAATACAAAGAATCATGAGAGATTACTACAAGCAACTATATGCCAATAAAATGGACAACCGGGAAGAAACGGACAAATTCTTAGAAAAGCACAACCTTCCAAGACTGAACCAGGAAGAAATAGAAAATATAAGCAGACAAATCACAAGCACTGAAATTGAAACTGTGATTAAAAATCTTCCAACAAACAAAAGCCCAGTACCAGATGGCTTCACAGGCAAATTCCATCAAATATTTAGAGAAGAGCTAACACCTATCCTTCTCAAACTCTTCCAAAATATAGCAGAGGGAAGAACCCTCCAAACTCATTCTACGAGGCCACCATCACCCTGATGCCAAAACCAGATAAAGATGTCACAGAAAAAGAAAACTACAGGCCAATATCACTGAAGAACATAGATGCAAAAATCCTCAACGAAATTCTAGCCAACAGAATCCAACAGCACATTAAATATTTCATACACCATGATCAAGTGGGGTTTATTTCAGGAATGCAAGGATTCCTCAAAATATGCAAATCAATCAATGTGATACACCATATTAACAAACTGAAGGATAAAAACCATATGATCATCTCAATAGATGCAGAAAAAGCTTTTGATAAAATTCAACACCGATTTATGATAAAAAGTCTCCACAAAGTAGGCATAGAGGGAACTTACCTCAACATAATAAAAGCCATATATGACAAACCCACAGCCAGCATCATTTTCAGTGGCGAAAAACTGAAACCATTTCCTCAGATCAGGAACAAGACAAGGATTCCCACTCTCACCACTATTATTCAATATAGTTTTGAAAGTTTTAGCCACAGCAATCAGAGAAGAAAAAGAAATAAAAGGAATCCAAATCATAAAAGAAGAAGTAAAACTGCCACTGTTTGCAGATGACATGATACTATACATAGAGAATCCTAAAGATGTTACCAGAAAACTACGAGAGCTAATCAATGAATTTGGTAAAGTAGCAGGATACAAAATTAATGCACAGAAATCTCTTGCATTCCTATACACTAATGATGCAAAATCTGAAAGAGAAATTAAGGAAACACTCCCATTTACCATTGCAACAAAAAGAATAAAATACCTAGGAATAAACCTACCTAAGGAGACAAAAGACCTGTATGCAGAAAACTATAAGACTCTGATGAAAGAAGTTAAAGATGATACAAACAGATGGAGAGATATACCATGTTCTTGGATTGGAAGAATCAACATTGTGAAAATGACTAGGGTTTGACTTAGGGTTCACCTAAGTGATACCACATGCAAACACATATAATGGAATCTAAAATAAAAAAAACGGTTCTGAAGAACCTAGTGGCAGGACAGGAATATAGACGCAGATGTAGAGAATGGACTTGAGGACACAGGGATGGGGAACGGTAAGCTGGGACAAAGTGAGAGAGTGAAATGGACATATATACACTACCAGATGTAAAATAGCTAGTGGGAAGGAGCTGCATGGCACACGGAGATCAGCTCGGTGCTTTGTGTCCAACTAGAGAGGTGGAATAGGGAGGGTGGGAGGGAGACACAAGAGGGAGGAGATATGGGGATATATGTATATGTATAGCTGATTCACTTTTTATACAGCAGAAACTAACACACCATTGTAAAGCAATTATACTCCAATAAAGAAGTTTTAAAAATAAATAAAAGGACCTGCTAAATGAGCATTTCATAACCTATTTACAAACTACATTTACACTCATTTATTTCTTGATTTCCAGACTTGAAAATAGAATATACAGTTAAAGGTTTAAAAATTAATGCAGAATATTTCTTGTTCTCATATTGTGTAGTCTAAACCTCTCAACGAACAACTAAAGTGAGCATAAATAACAGCTAATTACTACAACCAAGACTTCCAAAGAAATAAGCTGCTGAGAAGCCAAACACTAACGAAATAAACTTAACAGAAGACAGAGAATGTAAGATCTAAGGAGGTTCATTCTTCCCTTTGCACAGTATTTCTCAGCCCTCCTTGGGGTATGTTACTGTAAAAGACTAGAATCTCAGTCATCTGGCAAAAAAGACATATTTGGACAACAAAATATAATGTTTTATATTATTGCTGTTTACATTAGTGACCTAATGTAATGATTCTAAGCTCTGACAATGCAATTCACAAAATCATAAAATCTCAAATTTATTAGTCAGTTCCACAACTGGTGGTCTCTATATGGAGTTATCATTGCAACTTATTTTACTTGTGCATCTACTATGTTATAGACATAATCAGCATTTAAGGATTTTCAGGTGGTACAGTAAAAAATTAAACATATCTGAGGATATGACAGTAACTTAGATCAAAATATCTGCCTCTTAGCATTTAGTTCAAGACAGTGTACCTCTTGGGTGGCAATTCAAATGTGGCAATTCAAATGTGATGCCTGATGATAGTGAAATACTTACATATATTCTGTTTTGCTATTGGTATACTTATCAAAGAATGCAGTTTAGGGAAAAAAAATTAACCAGACTACCTGCAAAAAATAGAGTCTTAAAATATGCCTTAAAAAGATCTTTTAGGATTTAACTGAAAATAATAGTTGCTATACATAACATATTGCATTGATATATATTCAGACTCACTGTATTTGAAAGATTTTCAATTTGTTCCTTTCTGTTTTTCACAATTTCTCTGCTTTACATTTTGATTCTAATCCACATGCAGGGCAAATGTCAGCATCAAATTAGGTTGAAATTAATGATAATCATAGAGTCTTAATTAAGGGAAAGCCACTAGTGTTTGCAGGCTATTCTAAAAACTATATTTTGTAAGAGAAGGAACTAGAGTAAAAATGACATTTCATATTAGAGACTTATAACCTGTTCACAGTATAGAACAGGCAGCCATGCAACTGACTGGGGTATAAAAGGAAAAATATTACTGCAGATGCATTAATTTAAAATAGAATTAGATTGTTATAAACTGGAAAGGAAATATAAAGTATGAAATAGAAATATTTCTGTTGCTGCACTGAAATAGGGATTACAGGGCAATTTCAGATAAGAGGATTTCCTGTTTTATTCAACTTCAGGTCATTTTATATACTTTGTGTTTCTTCTTTTCCTTCTTTTATTCTTCTGTATTTACTCAGGCAAGGTCAACCGTCTATCTGGAGTGTTCTGCAGCCACCCATTTATTTTAAAGAACCAACCTTCTGTAGTGTTAAAATACCCCCATGCCATTTGTGAGATATTTTCTTGTCTTTCTTCTTCCTGTCTGTTGTTGTGATGCATCCAAATAACAGATGGTTTATTTCTTCCAACTCTTCCACGAGTCAGCAGGTGGTGATCAGTCAATAGATATAGTTTTATTTTTGACTTTCAAAATATATGTGTAACCTTTTCATTATTAACAGGATGATTCAACTATGAAAAGTATTTCCTGACCTAGGTTCAAAGAATTTACTGTATTTTGTGGGGTAAAATATAATATGATATTTTGTTATTGCTAGTATTTGAGTGTTGGGTATTGAAATATTGGAGAAAACAAGAATTTCCTATTAGAATTCAACATCTTGATGTAGTTTAATGAAAGTAAGAACTAGATAATAAATTGATCTGTGGATGGGGGAAAGGTGAAGAAAATTAAAATTTTGTAAAGAGTAAAGTACTTCACATATGAAACATAAAATATAAAAATTGAAATTTCATTAAAGAAAAACACATTTCACAAATAATACTCAATAGGTAACACCATGTGGCCATTAGGTCTTATTTACTAGCATTGTGTAAGGTATTTGTTTTGTAAAGAGAGATCATCCCAGAATTTTTCTCTCAACCTCTCCCTTGATTGTACATATTTTGAGGTCAGCAATATAGCTTATAGTCCTTTATGTCCTTTAAGTGAATAGCACTATGTAATTGCTGAGAATATATAAATTGATTGGCAAGATGGTATATTCTGAGGTATGCTGCATAACACATATGCCACGTTTCAAGGACATGCAGCTTTTTCTCTCCAATAAAGTATATTTCCTCTGGATCTGTTCAGGATTCATGAAGCTATGAAGTTTAAATGACTTCAGGATATACGGTATGAAGTATAATCCTAAATCCTGACCTTGCCTACAACATAATTTTAGAGCAGCCAAAGGAGGGCAATTCTCAGAGTAACATGTGTTTTCAAGATGTAATTTCTGGAAATTTACTAAGTAAATCAAAGAATGAAGAGTTTGTTAATAACCAGCTTATCCTCATTCATAATCAGTTATCCCAACTACGGAGTGTCTTTTCAAAACCACAGCTCTTCCCATGTCGTTTCTCTATTTAAACCCTCTGATGACAAACCATTTCCTTCAAGATAAAGTCCAAAAAGGATCACAACAATAAGTGTAGGTGCATCTGAGGGTTCTGTCCTCTGCAGTTTTTTCAGCTAATCTTTGTTTATTTTTCCTGCATAGTTACGTCTGTTTCTATGATTTGGTTAACACCCAATCCATATCTCCTATCGACACTTCAATTTTGAGAACCAAACTCTACAAATCTGACAACTGGCAATACAATCGCCTAACATTTAATCTCCCATGTCTATAACTAACTTCATGATCCTACTTGTAAACCCTGCTTTTCCTAATTTAATGTATTCCACCATCACTTTAGTATTATCGAGGCCATGATAAGCAGAAAAATCTCAGTGCCTTTAAAAAGTACAAAAATTCATTTCATTTCATAATCTCACAAATCTGTGTGGCCTGGATAGGGATTTTGCTTTGCATAGTTTTTACTCAAGGACCCAGGCTGTTGGAGCAGACACTGTTACATTACCAGCAAAGGGAAAGAGAGAGCATGGGAAATCACACTCGTGTTTCTAAAGTTTCCTCTTAGAAGTAGACATGTCACTTCCTGAATTTCATTAGAAAAGGTAAGTCACATGGCCACACTCTCCTACAAATGGCAGTTGCCATGTTCTTGGAGAAAGCCATAAATACTGTGATACAAAAGCACTAAAGATGATTATATCTACCCTCCTCACTAAGCTACAAACTAGCTAATCTTTGCACTTCTTCACTAGCAACTATTGTCCATATCCTATTTATTACCAGATCTTATTAACTCCAGTCACTAAATATCTTCTCATATCTGTTTCCTTTTCTCCAACCCAACTACTACCTTATTGCTACTCAGATCTGATCATCTTTCTGCTAGACTATTGCATCAGCTTTATTACTCTCTGACTACAAACTCCCCATGCCCTAATCCATTCCTCATACTGTAACTAGAGGATGTACTAAAAGGTGGATTTAATTTTATCTATCTTTTCTTAAAATTCTTCAATACTACGGATTCAATTCAATTTAGTTTTAGTTTAAGCTTCCTAGCTTGGAATACAGGGTGCTTCATTGTCAGATCCTGGTCTACTTTTCTGTCATCATCTCACACCTCTCTTCTCTGACACTTTTTTATGGTCCTGACATAATGCACTACTTGTTATTCTCCCCAAGAAAATCATCCTTTTTCATATTCTTAAACTTTGTATGTACTCTCTCTTTTCCAAAATGTTCTTGTTGTCAAACCTCTATTTATCTTTCAAGATAAATAAGCCCATTATCATGGTTTTCTTGGCTCTTCCTTTCAAATGGCAGAATTAATTTTCTCAGCTTCTGCTTTCAGATACTAGAGTACTTAATGCACAGCTCTATTAATCTATCTCTCAAGTTGTATTCAACTGTATGTGCTTGTGAGTTCCTTCAGGGCCAAGACTGCATCTACTTCATAGTCCCATGGCATGGCTCACAGCCCCATGGCATGGCTCACAGCCCCATGGCATGGCTAGGGGATTCTCATACATGTATGTATGAAATTTAAATAAGTATTTAAATTTCTTCTACTCTTTTTGAGCCATTTTACCAAGTATTACTTTAAAATGTTTAGGTAATTTACCACATGAATTATAAATGGGGGGAGGGTGGCACTTAGAAAGCCAATTTTTTAAACAATTTTATTTAAACCATAGTCCAAATTACTCATTAGAAACTGGATTTAAGTAACATTGTGTCAAAATACTACTATGTAGACAAAATTTATGAACTGCATATTTAAACTTCTCATTTATAAAACCAATAGGCCTAGTAATGTAGTTTACAATGCAAATTTTAATGTTTAACCTGTTAATTTGAATTTGACTTACAGGACTTTAGAGAATATCAGGACCATCTGGCTTTTCAGTTGGTGGTCCACTGCTATCTAATATAATAGACCCACCTTTTTATTTTCCTAACGATTGTTTATACCACAAAGAAATTACTACAATCAATGCTGTTTTACATATTTCACAGCAAAGAAGTAGATATCAGAATGTGTAGTAGAAATAAAGTTTCCTGGTAAAGTTGACGCACATTTGTTGAAAATTTTCAGTAACTATACCATATATATATGGACGGATGTGTGGATCCATGTGGATCCGAGTGGACGGATGTGTGCTTGGTTTTAAGTCATCAACATTACAAATAATTAAGGCATCACGTACTTATTGATTGCCTGAGATATTCCTGGAAAGGATTTTGCTAGGAATAAAGTAACAAAAAGACATATTGCTTGTTCACAGGATGATTTTAGTCTAGTAAGAGAGACAAGAAGGCATATAAATGGTTTCACTGAGTATAAAAAGGGCAAATATAGAAACAATAGCTACTATTACAGGTTCTCCAGTAAGTGCAATAACCCTTTCAACAGCCAGCTTTTCTTTTCCCAATCTTGAATCATTGTGCTTAATTGTAAGCATATTAACATTTAAGCATCTATACTTATTAGCAATTTTTTCTTACAGATATAATTATACTAAATTGCAATATTACTTTATGTCATTATAGCAATTATAAATTTAATCTAAGATCTAATGTGAAACACTTGAACATGACTGCTGAAAGGACTTCTAATAGGGCTTCAACTAGATTTTTTCTCCTTTCATTGTGTCATTGGAATGCTACTGAAAAAGGGAATAAACACTAATTTGATAATTTTCCTTTGGAATTATATAGATATATTTTAGTTTTCTCTTTGTTGAAGGGTCGGCATTCTTCATAATATTTAGGGGGAAATCATAGCTGAGGGTGTAAATCAATTAATTGAAAATAAATTCAATATATAAACATATTTTGAAGTCATAGTGATTACTATATCTATGGCTTTAAATTGGATAAGGGATATTTTATAGTGTCATTATGTTAATTGCCATTGTAAATAACTGTAATATATGAAACATAATTGTAGTCCATTTTTTATTATAATTATAACAGTTAATGTACTTAAATTTAAAATAAGAAAATTTTATTTTTCCAGGGAAAAATATAATGTATTTTATAGGCACCACTTATTATGCAGAGTTATATCTAAGCATTTCCAATAAAAGTTAATTTCACTTGAAAGTAAACAATGTAAATGAGTTTCTGGATATATTTCTTTATAACTTTGAAAAAAATATCTTCATTCTTACATTTGAAAGAGAACTATGAATATATGAGTTATTTTAACAGATATGTTTTTTGGATACAAATGTGAATTTAAGTATCAGATAATAAAGAAGACATATTAATTTAGAAAATTTGTCCTCTGATAAAAAATTACATTGGGTTTAAGTCATTTAAGCCAGTTAACCAGCTTAAACCTCACATAAGAGGTAAGTGGAGCTTTTGTCCCCATGGGAGTTAGACTTCTATAATTTTGTTTATTCATTCCCTGAGATATGGTATTTAAAACACTTTGAGAAACAACTTCAAAGTTTCTATGCCAGAATAGCTATTATATGTTTTATTAATTAGTAGTCTATTGTTAATCAGAAGAATTGCTTCATACAATGAATAATTTTATGAGGTCTGAATGTATAAAGATGATGAAACTTAGTAGTTACAGATTCAGACTTATTTTTTATTTTTCTTTTAGCATAAACCTTTTACTTATAGAGAACCATAGTTACCACAATGTTTAGGAATAATGGTTACATAATGGCACTATTTAAAATATTGATGAAAAAATACTTTCTTACTATTAAAGTTTCTCTTGCTTGTTCTAATAAACCAGTTGCAAAATTTCTAACTTTATTCTATTTATGGTAATTTAAGGTCTTATAAAGGTGTCTAAGATCACTCTATTAATTTTCCTTTCTGTGATGAATGATGTCGTTTCGATGAGAATATATATGAATTACAAGTACTGTAATATTTTATGATCTATGATTAATTAACTCATATCATTCTGATATTAAGAGAAGAGAAACTTCTCAGAATACAAAAAATAAGAGAAAGTAGGAAACTAAATGAATTTAGTAAAGATTTGCCTCCAAAGGACATATTTTCTCAGAGAAACACAACTGACCTTTGCAATTTTGAAAGTAATTTCACATTCATTATATTATTTGATCTTTACTAAATTTCAGTAGATATTGCCATCATTATATTAATTTTGCAAATGAGAAAATCGAGCCTTAGAAGGGTCAAGTATCTTTTTGAACATATGGATTTAAATATTCATTCTTGCAACAGATCTTTATTGGAAAACCATCATATGCTGGACCTGCTCTGAGCACTAAGGGTACAGACGTAAACAAAAAGTCTGTGTCCTAACGGAGTTTACATTTTAAAAGGAAAGACAAACAGAAACCAAATGCATAAACAGGTTGCATTAAGTATTGGTAAAGAAGGAGAAGGAAAAAGAATCTGGGAAGGAGAACAGAGTATGATATGAGGGACAGTATTATTTTAGATAGGATGGTTAGAAAAAGCCTCTTGAGAAAGTGGCATTGAGCAAAGTAATGCAATAAGCTATGTGAACATATGAGAGGAGTAATCTGGCAAAAGAAAAAATTAGAGCAAAAGGTCTTGAATTTAGAGCATGTTTAGCTTGTCATAGGTGAATCATGAAGGCCTTATATGCTTATATGGGAATGTGCCTAGATTTTATTCTGAGAGACATGAGAAGCCATTAAAGAAATTTTAGCAGTGAAATGTTTATCATGTTTAAATTTTTAATTTTAATTAATTATTTATTTATTTTTTTGCGGCACGCGGGCCTCTCACTGCCGCGGCCCTTCCCGCCACGGAGCACAGGCCCCGGACGCACAGCCCAGGTGGCCATGGCTCACGGGCCCAGCCGCTCTGCAGGATGTGGAATCCTCCCAGCTCGGGGCACAAACCCGCATCCCCTACATCGGCAGGCGGACTCTTAACCACTGCGCCACCAGGGAAGCCCTCATGTTTATATTTTTAAAAGTTCACTCTGGTTGATTAGAAGGAGACCAAAATCTAAATGGCATGTGTACTGACCAATCAGAATGGTCAACATCTATAAATACCTGGTAGTTTCATACTGATGAACGAACAGATGAATATCAAACTGTCACAGAGAGAGGGAATAATAAATACATCATTCTAAATGCTGACTGAGAATTAATAAGAATTGGTAGACACTTGACTGAAAACTAATACTTCTAATCTGGCATTCTTTTCATTATCCAAGACTTCCTCATATTACTAAACAAAAGGTTTTACTCACTGCACAAGACAGTTTTCAAACTTATTTTCTACATATACTAATATTAGAGTTAGTAAGACAATTCAAACTTTGATCTGAAAATGTATTTCCTTCAAAAAGGTTGTGATTCTTTTCCATACTAGAATTTATAGAAAAAATACAATTAAAAAAATATATACCTGATGGCAGTCAGAGAGGCTTATCTCAGCTTAAAAGCAAAGAGAGAATTTAACCTTTAAATTTTTTCTTAACACCACATTGCAAATATATGATAGAAGTCTTAAAATCGTCCCTATGCTTTTAACCTTTTACTCTTTCAATCAACTTTTAGCAATATAACTCAATGAAATAATCAGAAATGAAGCATAAAAAATAAACAGTAATTATAACCCCACTCTATGTAAAGTAGTAAGAGTATAAACTAAAGTAAAGAAGAAAAAACAGGTAATAGAATAAAACAAGTTATGTTATGATCAGAGGATGAATTACTATTTAGTCATTAATACCCACGCTTTCACTGACTATTTAACATTAGTGTGATATGTTTAGAATTTGTTTCAAGTTTAAATGGTGTCACAATATAGTAGACGAGATAAAATGCAAAATAGTTTTTAAGGTGTGCTCCCAAACATTGATTGCAATTATAAAACTATCAAAAATAGCAATTAGCTATCAATAGGAATACAGTCAAATGCTAATTTTTAAAAATGTCTTCTATCTTATATCTTTTCTATAATGAATGTATTGATTTTATCAGAATATGAGAAAATAAAATTGGAAATAAATCTACTTGGTATGTATTACATAGGTATCTGTCATATATGTCATATATATCAGTTCCCATTATATTGAGTGCTATATTCCCCTTCGACCACCTCTACTTTGTTCCTTTGTACCAAGTGTTGAAAGAGTTTATTTCTTGGCTTTAATTATTTAGAAGCATTTGTTTAGTAAACGTCACTAATTTTAATTTTAGATTTACAGCATGCCTAATTTTACACATGGTTTCACACAACTGCTTTTCATTAAATTAAACTCTCTATTATTTGACTAGAAGTAAAATTTTGATTTATATCTCTTGAAATGCATTAATGTCTTTATCAGTTTAGAATTTAGAGCCCTAGGTTTTATGTAAATTATTTTTACAAAATACATTTTAAATGTTATCCTCCCCTAAGGATTAATCATAAAATGTTCTTTTCCTTTTAAAGTTATGTATTTAAAATTTTCCATTCGGGGCTTCCCTGGTGGCGCAGTGGTTGGGAGTACGCCTGCCGATGCAGGGGACACGGGTTCGTGCCCCGGTCCGGGAGGATCCCACATGCTGTGGAGCGGCTGGGCCCGTGAGCTGTGGCCGCTGAGCCTGCGCGTCCGGAGCCTGTGCTCCTCAACGGGAGAGGCCACAACAGTGAGAGGCCCGCGTACCACAAAAAAAAAAAAAAAAAAAAAAAAAATTTTCCATTCAACTTTGGAAATAATATGTATTAATTTAAAACAAGGGCATATCTGATAAGTGTACATAACAAATATATATGCAGAATAAAATATAAATGGATTTCATGCTTCTCTTTAAATCTAAAATTCATGGGCACATGCATATTATGTTACTGTGTAGTTCTAAAATAATTTGATAAATGAATGCACTTTTGCTCTTAACAAGGAAGTATGAATCTTTCAAGATTTATTTCTGATAATTTCATTTTTCACATTTCTGATGCCATAAAACACAGGTCATCATAAAATACTCAAATACCATAGCATAAAATGTCTTTATAATTAAATCATTCTAGACAGAATTAATAATCAATGGATCAGTTATAGGGTCAACATAGCCTGTAAGGTATTTTGAAAAAAATATTTATTAAAAGCAAGTTAGGGCTTCCCTGGTGGCGCAGTGGTTGAGAGTCCGCCTGCCGATGCAGGGGACATGGGTTCGTGCCCCGGTCTGGGAAGATCCCACATGCCGTGGAGCGGCTGGGCCCGTGAGCCATAGCCGCTGAGCCTGCGCGTCCGGAGCCTGTGCTCCGCAACGAGAAGCAAGTTAGCTCAACATGAAATATTACTTTTAAGTATGTGCTTTTACCTCATTATTCTATTAAATATTTAATAAAATATAAATAATTTGATAGTCTCTAAATTTCACATTTACATTTCTAAAGCTACAAATATTTAGACATGTCCCTATCTTGACAGTTTATATGATGGAATTCTAAGACAAGAAATTCTGTATATATAAATGTGATTTTGGCAGGAAATAATGTAAAGAAAGCCTAATATGAATACATCTTGACCTTAACTATTTCACATAAATAAATTTGTCACTTTTGGTTAACATTTTTCAAGTGAAACTGCAAGGAAATATAATTGTACGTTCATTAACAGTGTGAAAAGATTTTTATTATAGAAATATAGAGGAAGGTTGAAGTATAGAGGGACAATTAGATGACAAAACAGTGAACCAGAAAATACTCTGTGGAGAGTAAGGGAAAAATAGAATTGAGAAAGACAGAAATCCCAGAAAAACAGATTAACTTCTCTCTACCTCCCCTCTGACTTGAGGAATCAGGAAAGCTTGTTTAACTATGAACCATTGGTTTGCAAGAAGCCTGCTAGGTGTTTGTGGCCATGATAAGGCCCAGAGGGTTTCTGAAGGCATGAAAGTCTCAAAGAGTACCTTGCAACAACTTCATGGAATCAACATGATATAATTACTGCTCTTGTCTGCCTTGCATATATATCCCTGTCCACAACCCACCTTCCAGTAATGGAGTCCTCCTTCTCGATTATGAGGGGGCATGGGACAAGGTTCAAGTCAATCATGGTCATCAATGATGTGTAGTTGAGCCAAGTAGGGCCAATCAAGTCCTTTCCCAGGAGCTTTACTACTATAAGGAATTGATAGGAAAACTTCTTTTCCTTTGGCTAGCTGTACAGGAATGACTTGAGAGCTGCCTGGATGATAATCTACCCAGTAAGAGAAACAGAGGCCAATTGTGGAGAAACAAAAAAATTAGATTTAAAGAGAAAGAGAGGAAGAATGATGAAACACAAGTCCTAGATTCCAGACCCTCAAGTTCCCAACTTCTTCATGTCCATTTTTTTTCCACATCTGATGTGTCAATAAGAAGATATGCAAGATATGAGCTATTAATTGTGCCAAGACTTAACTATTCATAGTTTTTTTTTTACATCTTTATTGGAGTATAATTGCTTTACAATGGTGTGTTACTTTCTGCTTTATAACAAAATGAATCAGTTATACATATATGTATGTTCCCATATCTTTTCCCTCTTGCATCTCCCTCCCTCCCACCCTCCCTATCCCACCCCTCCCTGTGGTCACAAAGCACCGAGCTGATCTCCCTGTGCTATGCAGCTGCTTCCCACTAGCTATCTACCTTACATTTGGTAGTGTATATATGTCCATGCCTCTCTCTCGCTTTGTCACAGCTTACCCTTCCCCCTCCCCATATCCTCAAGTCCATTTTCTAGTAGGTCTGTGTCTTTATTCCTGTCTCACCCCTATGTTCTTCATGACATTTTTTTTCTTAAATTCCATATATATGTGTTAGCATACGGTATTGGTCTTTCTCTTTCTGACTTACTTCACTCTGTATGACAGACTCTAGGTCCATCCACCTCATTACAAATAGCTCGACTTCATTTCTTTTTATGGCTGAGTAATATTCCATTGTATATATGTGCCACATCTTCTTTACCCATTCATCCGATGATGGACACTAAGGTTGTCTCCATCTCTGGAATATTGTAAGTAGAGCTGCAATGAACATTTTGGTACATGACTCTTTTTGAATTATGGTTTTCTCAGGGTATATGCCCAGCAGTGGGATTGCTGGGTCATACGGTAGTTCTATTTGTAGTTTTTTAAGGAACCTCTATACTGTTCTCCATAGTGGCTGTACCAATTCACATTCCCACCAGCAGTGCAAGAGTGTTCCCTTTTCTCCACACCCTCTCCAGCATTTATTGTTTGTAGATTTTTTTGATGATGGCCATTCTGACTGGTGTGAGATGATATCTCATTGTAGTTCTGATTTGCATTTCTCTAATGATTAGTGATGTTGAGCATTCTTTCATGTGTTTGTTGGCAGTCTGTATATCTTCTTTGGAGAAATGTCTAGGTCTTTGGCCCATGTTTGGATTGGGTTGTTTGTTTTTTTGTTATTGAGCTGCATGAGCTGCTTATAAATTTTGGAGATTAACCCTTTGCCAGTTGCTTCATTTGCAAATATTTTCTCCCATTCTGAGGGTTGTCTTTTGGCCTTGTTTATGGTTTTTTTGCTGTGTAAAAGCTTTGAAGTTTCATTAGGTCCCATTTGTTTATTTTTGTTTTTATTTCCATTTCTCTAGGAGGTGGGTCAAAAAGGATCTTGCTGTGATTTATGTCATAGTGTTCTGTCTGTTTTCCTCTAAGAATACAACTGCACACTAAAAGGATCATACACCATGATCAAGTGGGGTTTATTCCAGGAATGCAAGGATTCTTCAATATACACAAATCAATCAACGTGATACATCATGTTAAGAAATTGAAGGAGAAAAACCATATGATCATCTCAAGAGATGCAGAGAAAGCTTTCAAGAAAATTCAACACCCATTTATGATAAAAACCCTGCAGAAACTAGGCATACAGGGAACTTTCCTCAACATAATAAAGGCCGTATATGACAAACCCACAGCCAACATTATCCTCAATGGTGAAAAACTGAAACCATTTCCACTAAGATCAGGAACAAGACAAGGTTGCCCACTCTCACCACTCTTATTCAACATAGTTTTGGAAGTTTTAGCCACAGCAATCAGAGAAGAAAAGGAAATAAAAGGAATCCAAATCGGAAAAGAAGAAGTAAAGCTTTCACTGTTTGCAGATGACGTGATACTATACATAGAGAATCCTGAAGATACTAACAGAAAACTATTAGGGCTAATCAATGAATTTGGTAAAGTAGCAGGATACAAAATTAATGCACAAAAATCTCTGGCATTCCTATACACTAATGATGAAAAATCTGAAAGTGAAATCAAGAAAACACTCCCATTTACCACTGCAACAAAAAGAATATAAAATATCTAGGAAAAAACCTACCTAAGGAGACAAAAGACCTATATGCAGAAAATTATAAGACACTGATGAAAGAAATTAAAGATGATACAAATAGATGGAGAGATATACCACGTTCTTGGATTGGAAAAATCAACATTGTGAAAATGACTCCACTACCCAAAGCAATCTACAGATTCAACGCAATCCCTATCAAACTACCACTGACATTTTTCACAGAACTAGAACAAAAAATTTCACAATTTGTATGGAAACACAAAAGACCCCGAATAGTCAAAGCAATCTTGAGAACAAAAAACGGAGTTGGAGGAATCAGGCTCCCTGACTTCAGACTATACTACAAAGCTACAGTAATCAAGACAGTATGGTACTGGCACAAAAACAGAAAGATAGATCAATGGAACAGGATAGAAAGCCCAGAGATAAACCCACACACATATGGTCACCTTATCTTTGATAAAGGAGGCAGGAATGTACAGTGGAGAAAGGACAGCCTCTTCAATAAGTGGTGCTGGGAAAACTGGACAGGTACCTGTAAAAGTATGAGATTAGATCACTCCCTAACACCATACACAAAAATATGCTCAAAATGGATTAAAGACCTAAATGTAAGGCCAGAAACATTCATAGTCTTGAAGTGGGAACCACAATTCCAAGGAAGTTTGAAAATGACTGAGTATTTTGGTATTATAAAAGCACAGATGGTAAAAATAAGCTGATATTTAACAAATGAGAAGGGACACATAAAAATGGTAACATATCATCTTTCTTGATTTGTCCCTGATGTCTCACAGTATATTTATTTTCTGAATATTCAAATTTAACATTACCAAGTAAGTGCAAGTAAAGTGATAGCTTAATATTCTACTTATGTTCTACATGATTACGTTTATAGTACTGGCCATTCTTTACAAAAACATATTGTGCACTTGTAATGGCTCTGATTAGAAAATTTCCTTTTAACCCCTGTGTAAAAAGAGCTTTTGTTTATAGCCGTATGCAAAGTCTAAAAATATTCTTCTACATTTTGAATTGCAAATACAGGAGACAAGGAATACAAATTATTGCTAAGAACCACTGGGAAGGATTCAGCAAAGAGACTGTCAACAGCTACTATGGGAGAATAGAGTGTATAAGGAAACCAGTGACTGCACATCTACCTAATTGTTACTATATCTAGGTTAGCAATGCCTAGTGATTCCATCCTTGTGATAAAGACAATTAGAGACATCCATACCTAAGTTGTATATGATGTAATGAAGACATTTAAATCCTGAAAAAATGATTTTAAACGCTAAAAAGTTTTTGAGTATTTTGCAAAATCTGCAATTTTATTACTGATTGTCTGATTTACCCCATGAAAGTAGATATAATATCCTTTCCCAAGAAGAAACTATTAAAATTAGCTAAAGGGTAATAAATAAAATTGCCACATTAAAGAAGGTATCATTGCAGAAACAAATCCCCAGCATATTGTCTATTATTTTCCCTTTTAACACTGATCTACAGTCCTTCAGGCTACAGTGCTTGGAGCCATTTACCCTCTACAGTTGTTCTAATTATATCTATCAAATGTGATGCATGTTTAATTGGATTTTAATAGGACTGTAGCTCCTTGTTTAGCAGTAAGTTTTAACAGGGGAGTAATTTATTGCTGATAAGGTATGGGGTCTGCAGTTCCTTCTACTAAATAAGAATTGGAAATGCATCTGAGAACCAATGTCTTGGGTGAAGTTCCTGTTTTGAAAGCAAATCAATGTGGATGATTATTTTGCCCATGTTATAAGTGGGATGAGAACAGATATTAAAATGTTTAATAGCCCTGCCTTGTCTATGAAAAATATTGCTTAAAAAATTACTGCCTAAAATTTTCTTCAAGTTAATTAGATAGTGGGTGCAAATTTTCATGATAATATTGTAACAACAGGTACATTTCCTGCTTGAGGGAAGTATAAACCAGTAACAAATTAATTCTGTGAAAACATAAACAAGCTAGCTGACCAAAAGTTGTACTATTCATCAAAAAGTCAAAACATTGACATGTAAAGAAGGTGCAGAATTTTTAATAGTAATTTCAAGGCAATTGAATCCATTACCATGTTAAGTTCTGATATTATTTTTCTAAGAATATATTAGAAGCTTTTTAACTATATCAATGCAGCATGGTGATTTAAGTGGCTGAAACTTAATCACAATCCCATTTTTTGGCTATGATACCAAAAGCTCACATACTTATCTATCTCAAGTGAGTTGGTTTCCATTTTTATAGTAATGACAGAACAATGGGTAGGTGTTAATTGTTACATTGTCAGAACAGCCCCATGAATGTTTGAGTAGTAATCTGAGGCATATTTGGAAAAGGAGACACTAAAGGATACAAGGGGAAGTAGGGCTTCAGCAATAGTGAGCCTTTATCATTAATACACATGATGCCTTTTTTTTTTAATTGGAGTAAAACTGCTTTAAAATGTTGTGTTAGTTTCTGCTGTACAATGAAGTGAATCAGCTATATGTATACATATATCCCCTCCCTCTTGGACGCCCCCCGCCATGTCACCCATCTAGGTCGTCACAGAGTACTGAGCTGAGCTCCCTGTGCTGTACAGCAGGTTCCCACTAGCTATCTATTTTACACGATAGTGTATTTCTGCCAAACCTAATCTCACTATTCATCCCACCCTCCCCTTCCCCACCTGTGTCCACATGTCTGTTCTCTACATCTGCATCTCTATTCCTGCCCTACAAATAGGTTCATCTGTACCATTTTTCTAGATTCCACATATATGCGTTAATATACGATATTTGTTTTTCTCCTTCTGACTTACTTCACTCTGTATGACAGACTCTAGGTCCATACACATCTCTAAAAATGACCCAATTTCATTTTTTTTATGGCTGAGTAATACCATTGTATATACGTACCACATCTTCTTTATCCATTCATCTATCATTGGACATTTTGGTTGTTTCCATGTCCTGGCTATTGTAAATAGTGCTGCAATGAACACTGGGGTACATATGTCTTTTTGAATTATGGTTTTCTCAAGGTATATGCCCAATAGTGGGATTGCTGGGTCATATGATAGTTCTATTTTTAACTTTTTTAAGGAGACTTGTTTAACACAAATTAAATAGGTATCATTATTTTCACCTTTTCGAATTTCACAGTAATGGAAAATGACTAAAATTAAGGCATATTAGAAGAGTTGATGAAATAAACTTTGACAATTGCAGTTGAATCACAAATCATTACCTGTGTTTGTTACTAACATCCTGTTTCTCATACTATTTATTCCATGAAATATATAAAGCTACTTCGAAAATACCTCATTAATACTTATCAACCTTCTGTGCTTAATTGTATGAAGGAGGGCAACAACAGCAAATTCACTTATGAAAACAAGATTCATTATGTGATGTGCAGGTGCAGGTAAACTAAGAAAATACGGGACATTATTTTTTTAAAATCCATTAGGATATTCAAGACTATATTTTCCAGAACTCTAGATCATAAAGCATCAAGATTGGTACACCTCTGTTCAATTAGATTTTGATTAAAAGCATGAGAATATCTTCTGTATGTATGAATGTTGCCTACATCATTGCACCTTGAATTCTGCCATGACTTTGAAGCCAGCAAAGCATAAGTACCTGACATTCCTTTTATCTCATGGCTTCTATATGTAGGGCATGGCATGAACTAATTTCTGTAACCTCCTGTAGCAAGAGTGTAAATCAAGGAGCTACGTAGTAGGATGCAAAGGGGAATGAATGACCTCTGCCCTTAATTAGGTCAGATACTTCTTGCAGAGAAAGAATATATACATAAAACATAACTCTGCAATACAGCTTATGAAAATGTCAGTTGAATTTAGATCTACTTTTAAGCACTGCGGGAAAGAGAATTCTAGCCAATTTCCACAAAAAATACTGAAAAATTTTTACTATATTACCATTCAACTTCAGGTGTTTATGAATGTCCCTCACTCCCAAGATTTGCAGTGAAACCTATCTTTTCCCAACTGGTTCACCAAAATATCCAGAGCTCACATCTTCTAGAGAAGTGTGCATGACAGGGTAAACATAAGCATGACATTTTAAGTCATGTTCCCTGGGTTTCTGTCTCTGCCAATGACAAGTTGTATGATTCTGAATACATTACTCATTATCTATTCTATGAGACTTGCTATCCGTACCTGTAAGATGTGGATTATAATGTTGAATGCTGTTGTATTAAAAGAAGTAAAGCTTTCACTTAGCACACTGCTTGGCTCATAGTAAGTGCCCAGGTGCTGGCTGGTCGTTGTTGGTGATTGTCATATAGTCCTCTATCTACATGCTTTTGTTTAAGTTGAATCTGGGAACAGTACACACCTAACACCTGCATTGTAAATATGGACTTTCTTGGACAGAACTACTGTTGTCTAATTGCTGATTGCACTTTGAAGCTGGCATGGCTTGATGAGAGAAAGTAATGACAAGCATACACTCTTGATATTCAATGCTTTTTTTCTTGGTGATTATGGTAAACATAAAGTTGAAAGGATACGAGTAAGATGCATTTATCTAGGATTATGGCTGATATAAATTTGGTCTTCTATGAAATGTGTTCTATTGCCTAATATCATTTAGTGTGAGTATTTTTGTTAATTATTAGTAAGAAAATAAGAGGTATTAGTCTTTTATTTTTGATTTTTCTAATTAGCATATTAAATTTGTATGAAAACCAGCAAGATTTAACAGAACTTCAAAGTCATGCAATTAATTTTGTGCATTTAGTTTGGCAATGATTTCATGGCTATAATACCAAAAGCAAAGGCAACAAAAGCAAAAATAGACAAGTGAGACTACATCAAACTAAAAAGTTTCTGCACAGAAAAGGAATCAATAAACAGAATGAAAAGAAAACTTACAGAATGGGAGAAAATATTTGCAGACCATATATCCGATATGGGGTTAATATTAAAAATATGTAAAGAACACCTACAACTCAGTAGGAAAAACAAAACCAAAACAAAACAAATAATCCAAATCAAAACGGGCTTAAAATGTCCAAAGAAGACATACAAATGATGAACAGGTATATGAAAAGGTGCTCAACATCACTAATTGTTAGGAAAAAGCAAATCAAAAGCACAGTGAGATACCACATATTAAGATAGCTATTATCAAAAAACAAAAGATAAGTGTTTGCTAGAATGTAGGGAAATTCGAACCCTTGTACACTGTTTTGGGGAATGTAAGTTGGCACATCTGTTATGGAAAACAATATGAAGGTTCCTAAAATATTAAAAATAAAGCTACCATATGATCCAGCAATTTTACTTCTGGGTATATATCCAAAAGAATTGAAGTCAGTATCTTGAAGAGATATCTGCACTTCTGTGTTCATTACATATTTATTCATAATGGCCAAGATACAGAAAAGACCTAAATGTCCATCAAAAGGTAAATGGATAAAGAAAATATGGTATATGCATACAGTGGCGTGTTATTTAGCCATTAGAAAGAAGAAAATCCTGCAATATGCAACAACATGGATAAAACTTGAAGACATTACGCTAATTGAAATAAGCCAGTCACAGAAGGACAAATATTGAATGATTCCACCTATATGAGGTATTTAAAATATTCAAACTCATAGAAGCAGAGAACAGAATGGTGGTTGCCTGGAGTTGAGGGAGGGGTAAATAGGGAGTTGTTCGACGGGTGTAAAATTTTAGTTATGCACAATGAATAAGCTCTATAGATCTGCTGTACAACAGAGTGCCTGCACTTAACAATACTGTATTGTATACTTAATAAATTTGTTAAGAATCTAGATCTCACATTAGTGCTCCTAACACACACATGTAACAAAGAGGGGTAAGAAGACTTTTGGAGGTGATGGTTATATATATTGCTTTGATTGTGGTTGTGGTTTCATGGTTATATGCATATGTCCAAACTATCAAATTGTATACATTAAATATGTGCAGTTTTTGTATATTAATCACATATCAATAAAGCTATTAATTAAAAAATAAAATGAAATAAATTTATAATTGGGTATTTGAGTTTAAGGGTTGTGAGGATGTGTGCTGAAGTCCTGAGTTCAAATTTTATTTCGACCATTTATGAACCATATAGTCTTGGGTAAGGCGGTTAGCCTGATTGCACCTCAGTTTGCCCACATTTAAAATGAGAATATTGATAGTACACCCTTAGAGCATTATTTTGTGGTTTAGTAGAGATTGTATTTGTGAAGCACTTCACATAGTGCCTGACACATTCTAAGCACCCAATAAGTTTCTGTAATACTATTATCCACAACACAAATTAGAATTTCCTGGGGTTTTAAAATTATTATTATTAATCCAATGCTTGAGACCTACATTAGACCAATTGAATCAAGAATTTCTGGAGAGGAGACTCAGGCAAGTGTATGTTTTTAAAATTCTCCCCGGGCTAGTCTAATAGTATTCAGGACAAGATGAAAACTACTAGATTAGAGAAACACTTAGAAGGAAGAATAGACAAGACTTGCTTGACTGGCTGTGGTAGGTTAGAAAGAGGTAGGAGTTAAGAAGGGGTACCCATATATTTTGTTTTTATCACAGGATGGATTATGGTAACAATTATTGAGAAAGGGAATGCAGAGAGAGAGCAAATTTTTGGTGAGAGGGTGGATTCTGCTTGAACATGCTGAATTCGATGGTCCTATTATACATCCAAATGCAGAGTTAGGGGAGGCAGTTGGGTTTGAGATCTGGGACTCAGAAGAAAAATGTGGTATGAGGGTATCAAGCTAGAAAGCATTGTCTATAGATAGATGGCACCTGATATTATGGGAGTGGATATAGTCTACAGAAAAAGCTGACAGTGAGAAGACTACCTGGGATTAAACCCCAAGGAATTTCGACACTGAATATTTAGATAAAGTAGAAGGAACCTAGAAAGAAAACTGAGAATAAACGTTGTGGTATATTCAAAGCCAAGGGAATAGATTTCAGCTAGGGGATTGTGGTCAAATATGTTTGCCTTTGCTAAGACATATAGTAATACAAGTACTGAATGTGTTTACATTTTCACCTGAAAAAATCCAAGTGCCTTGCAATTCAAATTCTGCCTACCTCTTGTCTACACTGAAACAGCACAAAGAGTGTCCAGAGGAAAATAAAAAGCAGTAAAGAATAATAAAACATAGTCCTACCAAAATTTCCTTGGATATCTGATTTCTCATATTCTCACATTTTCTCCAAATTTGTAGCTCTTCACCCCTTGGTCCTTCAATATTCATTCCCCACTTGTTATTCTTAACTGATGGACTGATTCATTTTTACTAAGAAAATAGAAGCAAACAGACTATTTCATCCTCCCAGTTCTTTCTCTATAGCCTATCTGCATCAATGCTCACAATCTTTTTTTTTATTCCTGTTACCATGGAGAAATGTCCTTACTCCTATCTTATGTCAGCCCCTCCAGTTTTAAACTGAATTTTAATTTATTCCATTAAAGTCTGCTATTGCTATGAACCTCCCTCAATCCTGCATCACCATTTTCCCCTTTTTCTTAAATTCTTTAATCTGTTCCCTTAATGTGTTTTTGTATACCAACATGCAAACAAATCTCCTATCTAAAATTCATTATCCTATTTTGACTCCAAAATGCCTTTATTTACCTAGTCATTCCTTCTTCCTATTTTGTGCAAACTATTTTTTTAAAAAAATACTTTTTTAAGAGTATTTTTAAGTTCACAGCAAAATTGAGGGGAAGGTACAGAGATTTCCCATATACCTCCTCACCCCATACCCCCCACATGTAGAACCTCTCCCATTATCAACATCCCCTACCAGAGTGGTACATTTGTTACAATTGATGAACCTACATTGACACATAATAATCACCCCAAATCCAAAGTTTACATTAGGTTTCACTCTTGGTGTTGTACATTGTACATGCTTGGACAAACATAGAATGACGTGTATCCATCATTATAGTATCACACACAGTATTTTCACGGTTCTTAAAATCCTCTATACTCTGCTTATTCATTCCTTCCCTCATCCCCCAATCCCTGGCAACCATTGATCTCTTTACCATCTCCATAGTTCCTTTTCCAGAATGTCATATAGTGGAAATCATACAATATGTAGCTTCTTTAGATTGGCTTCTTTCACTTAGTAATATATATTTAAGTTTCCATTATATCTTTTCATGGCTTCATAGCTCATTTCTTTGTGTCTGAAGGTATTCTCTTTTTAATGCTGTAGTTTATTTATTTACATCTTTTATCTAGGCTTTCTTTTGACAATGATCAATATTTTATAGGTGTGAAATACATTTCAGTTATGTTAAACTTTTATGTCATTGATTTTTCTCTTTTTTAAAAATGTTATTTTATTCCTTTCTGTCTTATTCAATGGGGCTTTTGTTCCTATCACTTCAGGGAAGTTATTCTGGTCAGAATCACTAACGGCCACCTTCACGTCAAATCCATTAGCCAATATTCACACTTATTTAACTTCTTAGTTACTTATGACACAATCGCCCACATCCACTTTCTTCAGACACTTTTTTACTTGGTTTCTAGCATATTACTCTCATCTAATTGTATTTCTACCCCACAGTTCTCCTTCTGAGTCTGCCTTTATGGTTTCTCCTCACTTGTGACTTCTAAAGATTAAATTATCCCTAAAAATTTTCCTTAACCCACATGTTTTTTGCAAATTTTTGTTATTTACATTACGCCCTTTTGCGATCACATCCTACCTCATGGCTTCACATTCCATCTATAGACTGACAGTTCCTAAATTTATAGTACAAAGTCTGACCCTTCCACTGGGCACCAAAATCATATATCATAGCTCCTTTTTGATATTTCTGATTTGATAGCTAATAAGCATGTCTAACTTAACAAGACCAGGTCAGAAGTACTTACCCAGATTCTACCAATGCCAAACTGCCCTGCCCTTAGTTCTCCACCTCTATCATAGTACCATGATTTACATAGTTTCTGGTATCAAAATTTTCAAAGATTTTCTTGATTGCTGTCATTCTTGCAAACCAAGCTTGTTATTGTTTCAGGGACTTTATATGTAGTTCTTTTATTTCTAGAATGTTTTTCAAAACAAACTGCTTGAGGCTCAGTATTTCTCATCATGTGAGTCTCTGTTTAAATATTTCTTTTTCAGAGAGGTATTCTTTGACAGGCATATCTGAAATAGCCTACTTCTCATTTGTCCTCTGTACATAAAAGCAACTTTATTATTTCCACAGCATTTTTCATCATCTGAAGCTAAATTACTTACTGATTTATTTACCTTCTATCTCCATCATTAAAATGTAAATATAATGATGGTGAGGACTCTGTTGGTGTAGTGCAACACTCGACTCATTATCTGTATAATTATGTATAGATCAGGGCTTATATATATTTGTTGAAAGACTATATGATAAAAAGAGGCTACATGTTTAAAAACACATGGAAAGTAACCAGAGCAGTAGAGACTGAGTATGTGTCACTGTTAATGACAATAAACCAGAAGAGAGAGAGAGAGAAAGAGAACTTAGGTACTGAGGAGTAAATGAATCCTGTTATGTACAGAACTGCCCACTGAAGTGTAGGTGTCTCCCGTGTGCTTGGTGGGCATGGATATAGGACATGAATATGCTTGCTAGATATTTATATTTCATTTGGTAGATTTGGTGCCTAAGGTTGAGAGGCAGAGATTTCAGGTTCTTGGAGAACAAATGGAACAACAACAACATGTATGTGTTGTATACATACATATATATATATATATATATATATATATATGCACACACATGTACTTGTTCAGATATAAAATCTTCAGAGTCTGAATATTGTGGTACATTTAATGCTCAGTTTTATCTTTAAACAACCTTGTATGTTCGAGTTAATTTCAAAGAGACTCAGGAAACAATATGTTGTGGAAACTAATGTATGGAGTTCAGAGTCATAAACCTTAAGTACAGATCCTGGCTGCCCTGACAACTGTCTGTATAAGAGGACTCTGGCTTATTCATTAATCTCTGCCATCCAATGTTCCATATCTGAATAAGCAGGGATAATGATGACAAGGTTGAATCTGAGGTCAACTGAGATGGTATGTACAACTGTTAATTCTCCCTACCCTCTTTACCAGTGCTTTACCCTGCATTATTCCTTTTGGATATGGCTGCATGTTCTAAATAATAATAGCTTTGAAAAATTATTCGCTGTGTATAAAATGATAGCAACAGAAAACATTTGGAAGTAACTTTAAAGGAGTTTTGAGGGCTTCAGTTATGCATGTCTTAGTGAATTTGAAGAGTATTTTCAGTAACAAGGTCAGGTATTATTTGAAAAGGTATCTTCATGTCATGTAATAGTGATTATTCTTTGTTCTTGTTCAAGTATTGTCCTGTAAAGTGTGTATCCTTAATAGATACTATTGGATATGCTGGCAAGTACGCTTTCTCTCTTATTCAAAACTTCTTTTTCGTAGAATTCTAAGTAAAGCAGATAGCTTCAACAAAGTATATTTGTTATGAAGAAAGAGTTAGCAACATTAATGTTAAATGGCAAATTCAAATGCCTTTGTGTTTGTAATAAAAAAAATAGCTCATGTAAAATATGCATCACATTGTTAGATACCAGTTTAGTAATTTGAAAATGATGGTAAGGTGATGGTAAGTGGTGTCTCAGTGTGTTTCTCATTGGCTTCTGCTTCAAAGAAAAGGCCAAATTAAATTGGGCTTTTGAACTTTGAATTTAAATATGTCTCAGCAAAGCAGTGAAGCATCTAGGTGACTTTAGGGTCAAGTGCATGGTTTGTTATACCAGGTTCACCAATTAGTAACTGTGTGACTGTAGATTATTCAAACTTTACGAATCTCAGAGTTCCCCATTTTTTAAATAAATATGAATATAATTATAAAACTAAACCCACCTATTTTATGTGACAATAAAAGGACATAGTACATATAAAGTATGTAGAGCAACGAGCGTTTAATAATTCTTCAATAGAAGTTACTATTACTATTATTTTATTAACAACCCAGACTTAACCTCTCCAGGAAACATTTATAGAAGCCAACCCTTTTAAACCAGTCAGGTATGTATAATTCCTTTGCAAATCCACTGCACTTAAAAACTTGTTTTTCATTCTGTTCACATGACTGTCTTCTTCATGAGCCTTGAGTGCCTTAAGGACTGTGAATTTGTTTCTTACTGGTGTTCCCAGTGCCCAACATATTGCTTGGCACACAATGGTCCTGCATTCAATACTGGTTGAATAAATTGGATGATACATGTTCATATAACATGGCATTATCTGAAAAAACTTAAACACTCTTTGAAAAAACATTTTGTTGGGCCAGCAATTTAAATCATTTTCTTATTTATAAGAATCCTTTGGGACTTCCCTGGTGGCACTGTGGTTGAGAATCCGCCTGCCAATGCAGGGACACAGGTTCAACCCCTGGTCCGGGAAGATTCTCACATGCCACGGAGCAACTGAGCCTGTGCGCCACAACTACTGAGCCTGAGCTCTAGAGCCCGTGAGCCACAACTACTGAAGTGCACGCCGAGAACCCATGCTCCACAACAAGAGAAGCTACTGCAATGAGAAGCCTGTGCACTGCAATGAAGAGTAACCCCGCTCGCAGCAACTAGAGGAAGCCCACGCACAGCAACGAAGACCCAACACAGCCAGAAACAAAAATTAATTAATTAATTAATTAACTTTAAAAACGAAAGAATCCTTTGAAACAGGAGGGAAGGGGGCAGGACACAGCCTTTAAAAGAATGACATAGCCACAGTACATGAGGAAAACTAGTGAGAACCAACTAAGTGCAAGATGGTGGAAGAGTCCACTTCCAATAGACCTTGAGCCTCATTATATGCTCATTGTAATACATTAGCATCTAAATGACACTCCCACCAGAGCCATGACAGTTTTGAGGCCAACCATAAAAGGCCAAAAAGTGGGAGGTGGCACAATTCCTGGCAATCTCCACCTCTTCCCCAAAATAATTGGAATAATCCTCCTACTTATTAGTCTATGAAATTACCCAGCCCATAAAAACCATGCTATATTTCGAAGCTCTCACTTTCTCTCACCTTCTGAGATGGCCCACATTCTGTGGAGTGTGTTTCTATCTAAATATATCTGATTCTTACCTATCATTTCATCTCTGAATTCTTCTTCATGAAGAAAGAACCTCAAATTCAGTGGCAACACCCTGTTTTCATAGAATATGTCTGCATGTTAAGTTCTTGATGATTTTCACCATTTTAGGAAGTGTGTGAATGCTGGGATAATTAAATTCACTTAATGATATAATTTCTATAAGAACTAAAGTGGAGAAAAATTGCGGACGTTATATCACATTTTCATAACACGTATCTATTGACTTTCTGTAATCTCCCTTCAGGTCACTGAAGAGACATATAAGTCAGTAACCCTTTGAAAACTCATCAGAGTGACTAGGTCATGCAGAAACTAAATATCCTATTAACATTTTCTAAAAATGAGCTTATTTCCTGTAGCAAAGGTATGGTATACTATTCTTCAAGAGTTGTTTTTTTTTTCCCCTACATGATGCATGGTTAATTTCATTTTGAAAATTGATTAGACTACCTTATTGATTGCAGTGATTGCTTTTCTTGTCTTGAGAAAGGAGACAGAATGTATAATTCTTATTAAAAGTTGATCAGTATTTAATACTGTTAGCCTTGTTGAATGTTGCATAATAAATTCTAAAACTGAAACCTTGCATGGCCAATTACTAAATATAAATACAAAGTAAATCACATCTTCAAGTGGTATAAAAAATTCAAAGGCATAATCTTCAATGTTAAAACAAACCTGAAAAAAAATCTCATTAAAGGCAGTAGCTCTGTGGTCATAAAGAAGCTTTTGTTGTCTTCTTTGTGGATATGTTTGTAACTTTAGTCCGGGAATAAATACAGCCTGTTTTGTCCCTAATGCATTTAGAATTTGCACAACATAAAACTGTACAGCTACCCAATGGTTTTATTCTCCTAAGGATTTTATCTACAATTAAACTACACCATGAATTAAAATGTATATGTCTTCAATGTACAGACCTAATTTACAAACTCATATTCTAATAGTACTCTGACAAAATATTTATTTGTATTTTGAAATGGCTTTGCTAGTAAATAGAATCTAAACTGCTGAAACAGATATACAAAATGTTATCACTGTGAAAATATACTTATTTCTTCCATCTGTTGAACAGTTCTCAGTAGGTATAAGATCTCATATTACTGCTGAATGAAAGGACTTCTGGAGAGTGTGGCATGAGAGAGTTGTGACCTTAAGGTGGTATTTATTTTGTGACTCTTTGGCACTGTGACATCAGCTGTTTTCAGAGATATCAGGGCATCACTCCTTCCTGCCAGCTTAGAGTATACTGCCTATGGTCACTGGGGACCATACACACTGCATACCTTTAAATCTGATATAGAGGAGCAAACCCCCCCACAATGACTGCAGAGTACAATGGAATCTGTGAGTACACTCTGGTTAAGTTTTATGCAGTGGCTGCCTGAGCCACCTGCCTCGAATCTCACGGCCCATTGTGCAAAAAGTATATCACTCTGTTGACAGCAATCGAGATTAGTGGTAGTGACATGCACATGTGGAGGAGTGCCGAGCAGGCAGAAAAAAATGAGCAAAAGGGAAATGAAGTGACCTCCTAATAGCAGATGAACATGACTCAATCAGCAATGGAAATCAATGAGCTGAAAGGAAGTGGCAGGGAAAATCAATGAGGGAATAATACACTGACCAATGAACTTTGTCCCCTTTTTGTATTCTCGTCTGGCTGTAGCAACCTAAATATCCAAGTGTATCCCTTCCAGATCATTCTAGCCTTTCCATTCCTATTTATATTCTCAGTTGCCTCTAGTTCCCATGCTACTATACGTCAGGTTCTGTGCACAATTTAAAGCATCGAAAGATGATGCAAATGTCATCCCCCACACCCACTTCCCATGGGAAAGCAACCAGGGATAAAACTTCTTCTGAGAATGTGGCTGTGCAAACATGGCAGAGTGGACATCAGCAGGAAAATTTAGATGGGGTTTCCAGGGCCTTGAAAGCAAGTTTCAGCTTTGCCATTAAGCTGCATCTCTGTGTCAGTTACTTAAAATTCGAGCCTTAATTACAGTGGACATTATATGTATACAGGTTAAACAACTGTAACACATCAAACAATTGCTGGAAATATCCTTATGTCTCACGGGACCCTAAAGTTTCTAAGTTATACATTATCAGTGGTGAATTAAGCAAATATTAACATATTAACATTGAAGAAGTGGTATCATTTTGTTTCAAGGGCAAGTAAGACCCATAAAGTCAATTTTGTCTTTAATAATAATATTTTAAGGTTTATTTGGAGTTTATTATTGTAAGCCTGGAGGAAAAAAAAGAGCAACTCATGAGAAGGAACAATGCCACAAATTCAGCTAATGACTATGAGATTAAATTCTGAATATCTGGAATTTAGTGTTCTACCTTGTACTGTGTGGTCTTCCACAGCCACAGTCACTCTCTGGTATTCCATTTCCTAACCTAAATAATAAATCTAATCTAAATCTGATGTCTTCCGAATCTTAGTGAGACTACATTAAGAAAAAAATTCATAAAAGTATCTCAAAATCTATAAAGTTTAAAATAAAATGTAAGGTACTATGATTGGGAAAAGAGCAACAATCTGTACATACAGATAGAGTTAACAGAGAAAACAGACAGCTTTTTTTTTTTTCAGCTTAAAATAAAAATTTAAAAAAATTTGTGGACAGACTCAATATTCTGTCACACTTTGTGATTCTAGTTGAGCTGTTTTCCTCTAATTTATCAGCAGGAGGTGATTTTTTTTTTCCTGATTGATAACATTGTGGTCATTGATTGAATATTTCAGCTGGTCAACATTTCTGTTTGGTTCTGTGAGTCTCCGATCTGTTCTCTTGGTTCTTTCCCTAAGCAGAATATATACACCTGCATGGCCTGGCTATGATTCAGACTTCTTTGCATCTCCCATCAAATTTAGCAAAGTGCCTCATTTGAGAATAGATGCTTCAAATATAGTTTTTGTTAATGTTGCTCATGAGTTGCCTAACTTGTGTTAAGTACTTACCAATAATAATGTATAACATTTTAACATTAAGTATTTTATTCTTTACTAAATCCTATACATGGATTTTTCAGCTTTATATTTAAGAAAACCAGGATGCAGAGCTTTCAGGAAAGTCAATTGTCCTAGAGTATAAGACTTGTAATTGAAAGAACCAGAACCTTTCAGCTTCTCTCTGCAGCTGCTCCTTGAGAAAAAGAAATCGTAAATATAGAGTTCCCATTGGAATAAAATTTCCTTTTTGAGGCTTTTCTGAGAGTAATTCCTTCTGTAGCCTGAAGAGCCTTCTTGTTTGGTCTGAGTGTCTTTCTTTAGAGAAGGGGATACCCCTCAGCTCATATTGCTGGTGGAGTTAATTTTATTCATACAGATGGGTTCTCTCCAAAGGAATCCCTGAAGAACTCAAAGTCTGTTTTCCATGGGCTAATTTATTGGTTTTCAATTTTTTCAAACTGTTGTGGTTTTTGCTTATTTGGTATGATTTTTTTCCCCAAATAACATCTTACATGAAATGTCAAATTATAAGACAGAATGCTGTTCCTCAATTTGAAGTGATGGAGTTAACGGCCAGGAGTCTTGTCCCTTCCAAGCTTTAGACCCAGCCCTACTTTACCACTGAGTTCCAGCATTTTGCAAACTGCAGACCTATGCAAATTGAAAGCTGAAATTTTCTGTAAAATGTGATTTTAAAAATGTTTCTTTCTGGTCAAATTAGAGAGTGAAATAGGGAGAATCAGAAATCCAGCCAAGGGTCACTTTTCTCTTTTGCTAAGGATACTATGATATGTACTTTTATCAACCATACGCTGATGCCTATTTTAGGTATGGCACAACGCATGCACAGAATACCAATCCTGGTTCCAGATGTAATTAGGTTTGAATCTACCACTTACTATATTTATGATTTTTGATGAGCTCTTTAATCAGATTATCAGGGTTTTTTTTTCATATGAAAAGTGGTAAAACAATTCATCTGACAAGGGGTCCTATGTGGTTATAAATAATAAAATGCATGCACAATGCCCAGCACAGTTAGTGCTCGTGCATAGTAGGTATGCATATAGTTACTCATATCCTTTGTCCTAATAAATCTCACAAGAGGAGAGAATGCTATTTAGAAAAATACAGGAATTACTTTTACAAAACAACTATCAGCTCTATTAGCTCCACAGAGTTTGCATTCATTTACTTCTCATTTCACCATTTCTATACCCTGATCATGGGACATGCAGTCAAGAAACAACTTAAGCAGGAGCATAAAAGCATTATGCCTTCCTGAAGATTATAGTCAAGTGAGGGGACAGGGCTATGGATCAAATAATCACACAGATAAAGGTAAAATTATAACTGGCATGGTGCTCTAAGGTCAATAGAGACTGCTTGAGGAAATGACAGATATGAAGAATGAGTAGAAGTCAACTGCTAAAGAGAAAAGCAACTGTAGCTGGAATGAGATAAGACATGTTAGAGCAGGTGCAGAAGAAATATGAATATAAGGTTTCCAGGTAAATCAGCACTTAAGCAGGCATTCCAGTCAGGACTCAAGCAACAAAATAACTTGGAGCTCAGGAAATAGTAGCATCATTCAAGCAAAGTGATAGAAGAGTGTGGGTTACATGTAGTCTGTTGCCTTAGGAAAGCATACAGTCAATTAGTTATTAGCACAAAAGTATATCAAAGATGTTATTCTGTGGGTTAGTCTTAAAAGGGACAATTGTGTAAAGGATGGATAGGACAGAACTGAAGGGATATTTAAGAAGGAGCCCCTGAGGATAGAATGGTGATGATTACTGGCTGTTGACCAGAGTCAAACAAAGTGATTGAAGAAAAGAACATCTTGGGCAGCAAACACATCATCGCTGGGAGCTGACAGAACACAAGTTCTTGGTTAATTGGAACTAGACTTTTGGGGAATGAGGCACTGTTAGGGCATGACTGCACATATTAAATTTTGAATACTTTTCAAAACAAAGACAACTCACTACCATATAATGCAATACAGCTTGTAACAGAATTTGGCTATTGATTGGCCATGAGAATGGAAAAAATGAAGTTTATCCTTCTCATCTCTCTTTTGCACAGAATGTGAATATTATCACTGTTAAGCAGAAATAATGTTGGTTGGTAAAAAGCTGAAAATATGAGAAATAAACAGATTACGCTCAAAGGAAGAATGTTGTCCTAAAATGTTAAAAGAATGAAGTATATCTATTTACATTGTAATGTGGGCTTACAATAAGCAGGATATAGTACTTTATGAGCAGTGTGAAATTGTCTATGCAAAACATATATACAAAAAATGATAAGGAGATATTAGCAATAATTAGTTGCCTCTCAATGGTAGAACTACATGCAAATACACACAGACACACACAGATACAAATAATTTTTCTTTTTTAAACTATCTATAATTTTAAACTTTTTCTATAACTGGAAGGTAATACTTTTATAACTGGAAAAATAATAACAATCACAGGAAATGATTAATATAGAAGAAAAAAACATTTAGAAATCTTAAAGTATTTTGTTAAATTGACCTCCTCCCTAAAACTTAGTTAGGTGACTAGTTCAGAACCAGACACAATTTGGTCACATTTTCCAAATTTTCAAGTGAGTTCAAAAAAGCAATGACATTTTTGGGGACAGTATTGAAATTTTGTATACTTAGCTTATTCAGTGTGAAAATGTTTTCAAATATCCCTAAAATTGTCTGAATATTTGTTAAGGCATGTGACGAAAGTTAACATGGGACATATATCTGCAAAGATAATTGGCTCTTCCATTCTGCATGTGTCCTGTTGATGATCTCACTGTGTGAATACAGGCCAACATTTCCTCACTCATCACAGAATATCAACCTTTCCACTTAAACATTTGCTATACAAAATACATGAATCTCTCTGAGAATACCTGGGGTTCAAGTTTTTGCAGGTAAATTTAGCCTTACCTTTTTGCTACCACACCTCCGCCAAAAATCGAGCTAAGATAAATGCTACTAAACAAGCTAATCTGAAAAACAAGCTATTCCCTCCTCTACTTTATGTTCAATCTTTGCATAAACTTCACCACCAGATTTTGGCTTAGTTTTCTGTAGCTCTTCATTAACTTGGTTTACAGTAAGAATATGTTCATTGGGTTAAGGTATGATGCTGTGGTAAACAAAATTTTGGCCTCCACAATCTTTGCTTCTTAATGTTATGCCTGGAGATAAATTAGGTAACATGGCAAAAGGGATTTTTCAGATGGAATTAAGATTATAGGCTTTAAGACAGGGACAATATCCAGGATTATCTGGGTGGGTCCCATCTAATCACTTGAGCCCTTAAAAGCAGATAAATTTCCCCAGTTGGGTCAGTGAGAAAGATATGGCACAAAAAGAGGTAGGAGAGATGAGAAAAAGGGGAGATGAGAGATTCAAAGGATAGGAAAAGAATTTCACCCAAGCTGCTGGCTTTCAGCATGTGGAAAGGGCCCAGAAGCTATGGGACACAGGTGACCTCTAGAAACTGAGACTGACTACTAGCTGAGAGCCAGTAAAGAACAGGGACCTCATTCTACAACCATGAGGAACTGAATTCTGTCATCAACCTCAATAAACCTGGAAATGGATTCTCCCCAAAGCTTCCAGAAGGAAACCCAGTCCTGCCAACACCTTGATTTCTGCCTTGAATACTCTATGCACAGAAACCAGCTGAGCCACACTCAGGCTCACAAGTACTTGGGTGTGTGACCTACAAAACTCTTAGATAATATATTTGTGTTGTTTCAAACCACTAAGCTTCTGGTAAAATTTTTTATGGAGACAATAGAAAATCAATACAGTGTTCTACTTCTGGTTTTTATGTGGGGTCAATACAAGAATGGGTATATAAAGAATGCTTACACATTTTCTAAAAATCTAAGATCTAAAATCTAAGATCTTAAATTGTCCCTGCATAAGAAAATATATAATATAGTTCTGTTATATTTGTGAATAATAAAACCATTATCATTTATCTCACCATGAAAATATGAGAAGGCAACCTATGGAATGGGAGAAAATATCTGCAAATCACATATCCAATAAGGGGTTAATATACAAAATATACAGGGAATTCACATAACTCAATAGCAAATAAAAAATTAAAATCAGAATTAAAAAATGGGTAAAGCACCTGTACAGAAATTTTTCCAAAGACATACAAATGGCCAACAGGAATATGAAAAGGTGCTTAACATTTGCAATTCAAAAGTGAAATGCAAATCAAAACTGGTTATTATCAAAAAGACAAGAAATAACAAGTGTTGGCTAGGATTTGGAGAAAAGGTGACTCGTGCACTGTTGGTGGGAATGTAAGTTGATGCAGTCACTCTGGAAAATAGTATGGAGGTTTCTCAAAAAATTAAAAATAGAACTGCAAATGACCTAGCAATTCCAGTTCTGGGTATTTATCCAAAGAAAATACTAACATAAGAAGTTATATGCATACCTATGTTCACTGCAGCATTACTTACAATAGCCAAGGTATGGAAACAACCTAAGTGTCCATCAATGGATGAACAAAGAAATTATGGTATATATACACAAGGGAATATTATTCAGCCAGAAAAAGAAAAATTTGCCATTTATGATAACATAATTGGACCTTGAGGGCATTATGCTGAGTGAAATCAGACAAAGACAAATACCTTATGATCTCACTTATATGTGGAATCTAAAAAACAAAACAAAACAAAACTAAACTAAAAAAAGCAAAACTGATCTCATAGATACAAAGAACACATTGGTGACTGTCAGAGGTAGGGGATTGGAGGGTGGACAAAATGTGTGAAAGGGGTCAAAAAGTATGAACTTCTAGTTATAAAATAAGTAATTCATGGAGATGTAATGTAAAAAAGAAAAAGAAAGAAAATCATCAATCTACACACACACACACACACATACACACACACACACACAGGTATATAATTCATCCTTAAGAAAGAAGGAATTCCTGTCCTCTGTGACAACACAGATAAACCTGGAGGGCATTATGCTAAGTCAGACAAGTCAGATAGACAAATACTACATAGTATCACTGATACGTGCAATTTAAAAAATAATAATAATAAAGAAAATAATTGAACTCATAGAAACAGAGTAGAAAAATGGTTGCCAGAGGCCAGGGAGTGCAGAAAATAGTAAAAGGTTGGTGAAAATGTACAGAGTTTCAGTTATAAGATGAATAAGCTCTGAAGACCTAATGTATAACCTGGTGACTATTATATAATTGAAATTTGCTAAGTCAGTAGAACTTAAATGATCTCTCTCACAGACACAAAAGGTAAATATGTGAGGTGATGGAATATGTTAATTAACTCAGTGAAGCAAATCCTTTTACACTGTGTATATATATCAAAACATCACATTGTATACTTTAAATATTGTACAATTTTATTGGTCAAGTATACTTCAACAAAGCTGAAAAAGGATATTATAACTTATCTTACATGAAAGTAATTGCCAAATGGATTAGAATTAAGTATAAGATAAAACAAACATTACTTTATTAAAATATAAATGTAAAAAGAGAGGTGAATATTGATCAATTTTTATAATCTGAAGGATTTTCTAAATTTAAGAATGATGGAGTATGTCACCAGAAAAAAAAATCTTTAAGGTATAGACTACATGGAAATATACCATATAATGTGACTAAAAATATACAAGAAAAACAAGAAGAAATTCCATAAAACCAAGTGGGAAAAACAACTGAAGTAGATATAAAAGGAAAAGTTTGATACCCTTAATGTATAATAATTTATATCTAAAATTTGTTAAATACTTACTGTGTCCTGGGCATTATTCTAGGAGTTTCACACATCTTAAATGATTTCAATTTAAATTTTACATTTTATTCTGAAATTCAGATGAGAGAAATGGAGGTAACAGAGAGGCTAACTTACTCAAGACCACATTAGTAGTGAGGACTGTTGGGAAAGACAAATGGTGGAGTATGTCTGATGTAAATAGTTTGTAAGTCTGGAATCTATTGGAGGATTCTAACATCCAAGGGAAGGCTTGGATGGTAAATTGTGGTTAATTTTGATCAATTTCAACTCTTAGCACTTTACTAAGCTACCCATCTCCCATCCCTACTCCACAGCAGGTAGCCATGCACACATTCGGGAAAGTTTGCATGTAGCTTGTGGCAGCCAAGGTGGACAAAAAGCACCTTGTCCTCCAAATACTGGGGACCTGTGGTCTGATCACTAATTGCTGCTTCTGATCTCAGAGGTGCAAAGAGGCAGGTAGCCATTTTTGATTCACCACCCTCATTTTTTTCAAGCTTTTCCCCCTCTGGCTGAAGTGAATTCCAAGGGACTTAAAAACCTAGCCCCCTTCCCACTTTCATTTTTCTGTTTTACCCCTTTTGGGAGCTAGAGATTAAAGACTAGCACATTCAAAAGCAACTGAATATATTCACCATGCATTCCAAGGAAAAGGTATAGGCTGAGAGAAGACTAGAAAGCATCTTAAGTTTATACATTAAGCTGATTCTCAGCACAGAGGCAGTCTACAACAATAACAAAAACCATAAACAACAGTAATAAAAAACACTAAAAAATACCAAACCCTGGGAAGGGAGGAGAATCCAGTTTCTAGAGTTACCATATTATTAGATTCAAATGTCCAGCTCTTAGCAAAAAGTCACAAAGCATACAAAGAAATAGGAAAGTATAGCCACATTCAAAGGCAAAAATAAATCAACAGAAACTGTCTTAGAAAAAAATCTGATGACAGATCTACTAGGCACACAATTTCAAACATCTATCCTAAAGATGCTCAAAGAGGTAAGGAAGATGTGGAAAAAAGTAAAAATGAAATGATGTATGGAAATATTAATGAAGAGACAGAATATATAAAAAGAAACCAAAGGAAAATTGTAGAGCTAAAAATACAGTAACTAAAATTAAAAATTCACTAGCAAGATTCAAAGAGAGATTTTATTGAGCAGAAGAAAAATGTGTGAACTTGAAGATAGGGTAATAGAAATTATCAAGTCTGAGGAACAGGAGAAAATAAAGATTGAAGAAAAAGGAAGAGCAATTAAGGGAACTGTGTGACACCATCAAGCGGCCCAACAAATGCATTTTGGAAGGAGAAGAGTAAGATAAAGGAACAGAGAGAATATTTGAAGAAATAATGGCCAGATCATTCTAAATATGAAGAAAGATATGAATATAAACATCTAAGAACCTCAATGGCTCCAGGTAAGATGAACTCACGAGATGCAAACTGGGATACATTATAATTAAATTTCTGAAAGACAAAGAGAAAATCTGGAAAGGAGCAAGAGAGAAGTGATTTGTCACATACAAAGGATCCTCAATAAAATTGTGAGCAGATTTCTCATCAGAAACTGTGGAGGGCAAAAAAGCAGTGGGCCAATATATTCAAAGTGCTGAAAAAAAAAAAAAAAAAAGTCAGCCAAGAACCCTATATTTGGAAAAAACCGCCCTTAAAAAATGAGGGAGAATAATTACATAGCTATTATTTATGAAATAAGAGTATTTTATAATAAAATAACATGTATTTCACTAAACAAATGTCTAGAATGCATTAATTACAAAAATATTTTTAAATTAGGGAGAAATTAACACATTCCCAGATAAACAAAAATTTGAGGGAGTTTATTACCATTAGACCTGCTTTGCAAGAAATGCTAAAGAGAGTCCTGTAATTCAACATAGAGGAACACTAGACAGTAGCTAATAACCAAATGAGGAAATAAAAATATCTTTGTAAAGGTAAATACATGAACAATTATAAAACCTCGTATAATTATAACAATGGTATGCAACTCCACTTTTTGTTTCCTGTATGATTTAAGAGACTATTACATTAAAAAAACAATCAGTCTAAAAGCTAGTAATATTGTAACTTTGGTTTGTACTCCACATTTTGTTTTTAACATATTTTAAAAGACAAATGCAATTAAAAGAATTATTATTTTATGTTGTTGGGCAAAAGATGTATGAAGATGTAATTCTGTGGCATCAACAATTGAAAGGGGTGGTGATGGGGCTGTAAAGAGCAGAATTTTTCCTATGTTATTAAAGTTAAGCTGATATAAATTCAAATTAGAGTGTTATAACTTTAGAATACTAAATGTAATCTCCATAGTAACCATAAAGAAAATAGTTATAGAATATACACAAATGGAAATGAGAAAGAAATTTCAATGTTTCATTACCAGAAAATCAACTAAACAAAAAGAGTGTAACACAGGACATGAGGGACAAGAAGCTATAAAACATATGTAAAACAAATAGGAAAATAAGAGAAATAATTACCTTCTTACTGGTAATTACTTTAAATATAAATGGATTAAACTCTTCAATCAAAAGACAAAGATTGACAGAATGTTTTTTTTTCTAAAAAAAGAAGCAAACAAACAAAAAAACCCAGGAACCAGTTATATGTTGTGTACAAGGTACTCACTTCAGATCAAGAGACATATGTCTGAAAAGGGATTAATATCCAAAATATATAGAGAATTCCTAAACCCATCAACAAAAAACAACCCAATTCAAAAATGGGCAAAGGTATTAGATAAACATTTCTCCAAAGAAGATATACAAATGGCTAATAAGCAAATGAAAAGGTGGTCAACATTAGGAAAATGAAAACTACAATGAGATACCACATTACACTCATTAGGGTGGCTACTATTTTTTTTTCATTTTTAAAAAAAATTTATTGGAGTATAGTTGACTTACAATGCTGTGTTAGTTTCTGCTGTACAGCAAAGTGAATCAATTATACATATCCAATAGGATGGCTACTATTAATAAACAAACAAAACCAGAAAATAATTGTTGCTGAGAATGTGGAGAGATTGGAACTCTTGTGTGTTGCTGGTGGGAATGTAAAATGCTACAGCAGCTATGAAAACAGTACCTTAGTTTTTCAAAAAATTAAAATTATAATTACCATATGATCCAGTAATTCTACATCTGGGTATATAACACAAATAATTAAAAGCTGGGTTTCAAAGAGATATTTGTGCACCTATGTTCACAGCACTGTTATTCACAATAATGAGGAAGCAACCCAAATGTCCATTGGCAGATAAACAGACATGCAAAATGTGGGATATACATACAATGGAATATTTTTCAGCCTTAAAAAGGAAGGAAAAAATGGTGTACCCTACAGCATCGATGAACGGTGAGGACATTATATAAGTGACAGAAGTCAGTCATAAAAAGACAAATACCATATAATTCCACTTATATGAGGTATTTAAAAGCAGTCAAAATCATCACGATAGAAAGTAGAATAGTGGTTTCCAGGGGCTGAGGAAGGAGGAAATGGGGAATTGTTGTTTAAAGAGTATAGAGTTATAGCTTCAAAATATGAAAACAGTTCTGGAGGTAGATGGTGAAGATGGTAGCACAACATTATGAATGTATCTGATACCACTAAACTGTACACTTAAATGGTTGAAATAGAAAATTTTATGTTATGTATATTTTATCACAATAAAAAATGGGTAAGAAGGTTTATTTATCATTGTATAATCTCTATTCTGAAAACTCAGATTAAATTTGGCAAAATAGATATAAAATGAAAATGTTCTTTAAAAATGGTATTAACAACCTTTAAATAATAGTTAACTTATTTGAAAATGGTAATAAAATGGCATGTATTATGTATTACATGAAGGTGGATCCTTTCAGACTTCCATAGAGCTGTGTCTTCTGTAATTTGTATCCTATAATATCTATAAATTCTTCTATAGGATTGTATGATTTTTTTGCTATTGCTTCCTTTAATTTTTTTTACTGAATAATAAACTATGTTCATGTTTGATTATTTTGAACTAGCTCACTGGTGTTCAAGTACCTGTTATATAGCTAGCAGAGCATAAAATTATTATCGTTTTTTTGTCCTTTAATTGGCCAAAGCTGCAACATCTGTCATTTTTGTGAGAATCAGATTTCAGTTTCAAAGGCAGCATGAACAGTCTGGCACAGCCACATCAGTATCTCTTGTTTAATCTTCTTGCCCATCCTCCCTCTTTTCACTAATCACTTTTCCCCCTTCAAATCTCCTTCCCTTCACAAAGCTTCCTTTCACCTTATGGGATCCACTATTGCATCTTGTCTGGCTATTGATTCTGCAGAGTGTGCCACCTCAGTAATGCTAGGTCATTCATAACTACATGTAGAATTTTTATATCCCTCCTCCATCATTTTTCCCTTTGCCAAAGAGAAAAATTTCTATCTAGTAGCCACAATAACATGCTATGAACTAGAATTTAATCAGTAATAAGAGTATTAACAATCATTAAAAGGATGTAATAGTAGGAACCACACAGAATTTTTCTGGTTCTGTGTGTTTTGTTTTTGTTTGTTTGCTTTTTTACATTTCAGTCTCTGTGGATTCCTTCTGGGATACTCCTTCTGGAGTTAAATCTGCCCAAATAGATAAGCTCTGCCGTGAATTAAAAAAAAAAAAAGGCAAGGTATCATAGAAGTGTGAGCATAAAATCTGTTCCCTGCTTGATAAAATCCTTTAGAATATTGTAATGTTAGTATTATTTTTCTCCCCTTTTCTTTTATCAACTGGAAAGGCAGTTTCACTTTCTGCTATTATAGCACCATACCCTCTAGTCACATTGACACTAAAATAACAAAAACAGACACCATACCCTTTCTTTTGTCTCCATCCTTTGACAAATTTTGCCAATAAGCATAATTTCTAACTAAAAGAAAATCGAAGGAATAACTCCCTATTTGTTCATTTCTGCTTTTTCTGAGATTACACAGCAGCATGGGCAAAGTTGACTACACTCTTAAGTAAAATATGGCACAAAAGTTTTACACTTTAGTATCAAAAATGTATGAGGTTTTTTCCAAATACATGAAAAGGAAAAAAGTAATTTTGGATTAGTGTAACTAGCTTCACCCAAAAAGCTCTGTTACCATAACAACTTCATTATTTATCCGCTTAATGTGATTTAATTTAACAGTCAAGGCAATTGATTTTTCTGAGGCGTAATTCCTTTATTTATACTTTGGGGAGTGTAAACAAAAAAATAAAGTAAAATATGTGAAAGTCTATAATGCAGATACTATAAAATTTAGTTGTAAAAATCAAGCAGCACACATAGAAATCAATACATAAAATTGATTGAAAAATAACAAGAAAATAACTTAGTATTCATCATGGTGAAATAATGGCAGATTAACTTTTTGCACATCAATTCCCAATTGATAACTATGAAATACAAAAAGCATGCCTTTGAAGACATCTGAGGTACACCAAAACATCCACAGCTTGCGGGGTGAGAATCACAAAAAGATGAGAAGAATACTGAAATAGATCCAAACTATTCAATGTTTTGCCCACAAGATATTTAATATTTCTGAAAGTAGCAACCAAAGGAGAAGCTAATAATGAAGTACAAAGTGATGGCTGTACCTAGTAAAAATTAGTTAACTTTCCAAAATCTCATGGAGCAGGAGGACAAAATTTGAGTTTCCGGGCTATAAGTCAGCCAAGACCTGAAGGGCTAATATGTTAGAGTGAAAGAAAGTATTTACTTTAAAGTGAGCCTATATGACAAACCCACAGCCAATGTCATTCTCAATGGTGAAAAACTGAAACCATTTCCTCTAAGATCAGGAACAAGACAAGGTTGCCCACTGTCACCACAACTATTCAACATAGTTTTGGAAGTTTTAGCCACAGCAATCAGAGAAGAGAAAGAAATAAAAGGAATCTCAATCAGAAAAGAAAAAGTAAAACTGTCACTGTTTGCAGATGACATGATACTATACATAGAGAATCCTAAAGATGCCACCAGAAAACTACTAGAGCTAATCAATGAATTTGGTAAAGTAGCAGGATACAAAATTAATGCACAGAAATCTCTGGCATTCCTATACACTAATGATGAAATATCTGAAAGAGAAATTAAGGAAACACTCCCATTTAACACTGCAACAAAAAGAATAAAATACCTAGGAATAAACCTAAGGAGACAAAAGACCTGTATGCAGAAAACTATAAGACACTGATGAAAAAATTAAAGATGATACAAACAGATGGAGAGATATACCATGTTCTTGGATTGGAAGAAACAATATTATGAAAATGAGTACAGTACCCAAAGGAATCTACATATTTAATGCAATCCCTATCAAATTACGAATGGCATTTTTCACAGAACTAGAACAGAAAGTTTCACGATTTTTATGGAAACACAAAAGACCCCGAATAGTCAAAGCAATCTTGAAAAAGAAAAATGGAGCTGGAGGAATCAGGATCCTGGACTTCAGACTATACTATAAAGCTACAGTAATCAAGACAGTATGGTAGTGGCACAAAAACAGAAATATAGCTCTATGGAACAGGACAGAAAACTCAGAGATAAACCTACGCACATATGGTGACCTTATCTTTTATAAAGGAGGCAAGAATATACAATGGAGAAAATACAGCCTCTTCAATAAGTGGTGCTGGGAAAACTGGACAGCTACATGTAAAAGAATGAAATTAGAACACTCCCTAACACCATACACAAAAATAAACTCAAAATGGATTAAAGGTCTAAATGTAAGGCCAGACCCTATAAAACTCTTAGAAGAAAACATAGGCAGAACACTCTATGACATAAATCACAGCAGGATGCTTTTTGACCCACCTCCTAGAGAAATGGAAATAAAAACAAAAATAAACAAGTGGGACCTAATGAAATTTAAAAGTTTTTGCACAGCAAAGGAAACCATAAAGAAGATGAAAAGACAACCCTCAGAATGGGAGAAAATATTTGCAAACGAAGCAACTGATAAAGGGTTAATCTGTGAAATATACAAGCAGCTCATGCAGCTCAATATCAAAAAGACAAACAACCCAGTCCAAAAATGGGCAGAAGACCTAAACGGACATTTCTCCAAAGAAGATATACAGATTGCCAACAAACACATGAAAGGATGCTCAACAGCACTAATCATTAGAGAAATGTAAATCAAAACTTCAATGATGTATCACTTCACACCCGTCAGAACGGCCATCATCAAAAAATCTACAAACAATAAATGCTGGAGAAGGTGTGGAGAAAAGGGAACCCTCTTGCACTATTGGTGGGTACGTAAATTGATAGAGCCACTATGGAGAACAGTATGGCGGTTTCTTTAAAAACTGAAAATAGAACTACGATATGACCCAGCAATCCCACTACTGAGCATACAACCTGAGAAAACCATAATTCAAAAAGAGACATGTACCACAATGTTCACTGCAGCACTATTTACAATAGCCAGGACATGGAAGCAACCTAAGTGTCCATCAACACATGAATGGATAAAGAAGATGTGGTGCATGTATACAATGGAATATTAATAAGCTATGAAAAGAAATGAAACTGAGTTATTTGTAGTGAGGTGGATTGACCTGGAGTCTGTCATACAGAGTGAAGTAAGTCAGAAAGAGAAAAACAAATACCATATGCTAATGCATATATATGGAATCTAGAAAAAATTGGTTCTGAAGAACTTAGGGGCAGGACAGGAATAAAGATGCAGATGTAGAGAATGGACTTGAGGACATGGGAAGGGGGAAGGGTAAGCTGGGAAGAAGTAAGAGAGTAGCACTGACATATATACAAATGTAAAATGTAAAGTGTATTATTTTACCAAATGTGAAATAGATAGCTAGTGGGAAGCAGCTGCAATGCAAAGGGATATCAGGTCGGTGTTTTGTGACCACTTAGAGGGGTGGGATAGGGAGGTTGGGAGGGAGACGCAAGAGGGAGGAGATATGAGGATATATTTATACATATAGCTGATTCACTTTGTTATACAACAGAAACTAACACAACAGTGTAAAGGAATTATATTCCAATAAAGATGTTAAAAAAATACCTGTAATACAATAGCTTCCAATGCTAATTTGTTTAAAAATGCATTTTCTCTATAAATAAAAGCTCATTCTCAATATAAAATTTGAATTGTTATATACATTAACTATTTTGATATTAAGAGAATGTTTGTTCATGTGGTACAAAAAGCATACTAGAGTTCAATCACCAAAGAGAGTAAAAATGGGACCTTCTTAAGGACAATGATACAGTTCTTACTTTACTTTCTGCTGGCCTCACAAATCTCATAACCTCCCACGACCTTTTCATAAGATAAGGCAAATGAGTATCAACCCATGTTTTTTTAACCTTAGAATACTTTGCTATTTATTTTAATTGAATGTCGAGACTCTTCTTCTCATATCATTGACATTACTGATCCAATAATTGACAGAAATCATCACTGGACAATTGTTACTGTTGCTGCCGAAGATGTGGAAAAAAACCAAGAAATTCTTAATTTGCATATTGCAGTCATAATTTAGTTTGTGCCTTCAAGTATACAAGATTCTTCTCATCTACATATTTTGTTTGACCTTACAGGTGACTAAAAAATAATGAGAGTAGTAACAAACTTGTATTTCCCAAAAGATTTCCAAAGTTTTAACTGATCTTTCTGGAATTCCCAAAGATTATTTCATGAGCCTCTGCTGTATCTTCTAGGAATTCTTGACCAAGATAAACCCTAAAGAAACTGTCATGAATTTGAATGGCTGTTCTATGTAAAAGATATGCAAATCAAAGCATTACCAAAATGCATTAAGTGCTCTACTGCCAAACTTCATGAATCAAAGATGGGCTGAGTCACACTGAATTCTATTTCATAATGCTGTGGTTTATTTACTCCCTTAAAAAAACACAAACTATTTTAAAAATCATTTAATTTATAGATCCTCAAAAACATTGGTCTGAAAAAGAGTAGTGTTATCTTCCAAGTAATATACAATTTTCAGAGGGGAAGAACAAACACCCAGACAAGTGATTTACTTACTTAAGACCAACTCATGCCTTAATGTTGAAGAAGGAAACAGCATCTTGATTTGATATTGTACTGGGTTCAATTGAGCTGATTATATGGAAATGGAAGGACAGGAAAATGAAGAAAAGAAAGGTGAGTTTTCATTTCAAGCTCCAATGACACTTTGTTATGTTATGAGATGTTATGCTAAGCATTTTTAGACATGTAGTTAAACCATTTAAAGTTAATCTAGGATCCTAGGAGTAGCCATTTTTTGAGATTATGTGACAGGTATCAGAGGGATAGTAGCCAGGAAAAATAAAGGCTAATAATACATTTTTATTTCATGGTGATTAAAACAATAATAGAAATGAAAAGAAGAGTTTATAATAATGAGTCAAATGTTTTGCGTCTTTTGCAGTTCTCAGTTTATATCCCTATTAAGATAAGAGCATGCCACTTTAGGACTAGGTATATATTATTAGACATTGTCAAGCTCAACTTTCTTATTTCATAAAATACTGCATCTGGTATTTCAAGAAAGGTTTATGAAACATCTTCACTACCCATAATATAGTATAAAAAATTCTGTATTAGAAAGCTTTCTGTTTTAGTGTTGATATATTAAAATAGCAACTTTCCTAAAAAATAAATAAATAAATAAATAAAGTGAGCCCGACAGTTGAAAGCACTTTTAAAATCAAGGCATTTACTGATTTCTAAGTGGTGCTGCTATGATAGACTTAACACCAGAGAAAGGGATAGTAAATAGGTTAGGAAGCTGATGAGAGCTTTCAGGACTTTCACAGTGATGTGGAAAAAAAAGTGTGTTTCAGAGGCCACCATGTATTAGTGATCTTGATAAACACTTTTACAAACACACACACACACAGAAGCCCACGTAAGAGAAAACTGGAAATAGGCTAGGTCTTAAAAAAGACTGAATAACAGCTTTGACCAAAATCAGTCTCAAGGTTAAACTAATCTGCTCCTGTTCTAAGAATATGATATATTTTTAAGAGGAAGTTAACTATATATTTGGAGGACCAATTTATTTCTAATTTGTTTTCATATAAAATGGCAAGAATAATTTTTTTAAAAGACTGGGATGTCAGAAGACAAAATCAAATAAGTAAAATTGGAACAAACAAATAGTAAAATCTAACATAGAGATGATCCTAAAATTGTAGTTATCAGAGGAAAAGAATAGACAACAAGAGGGATATTTTAACTCAAAAAGGTGAAAACTATAAAATAACAATTAAATTGAAATTATAAAACTGAAGACTCCAACAACTGGCATTCAGAAAACACTAGAAGACTTAACAGCAAATTAGGCATAAAAGAAAGGGGGGATCACTGAATCAAAAGAAAATACCCAGATGCAAAATACCAGATGTACAGAATAAAGTTCAAAATGTACTTGCAAGACCAAAATATATATAACAAAACATACTGAAAAGTTCTGACATAAGTGTACATGGAGACCCAAAGGAGGAAAGGAAATATGAGGAATAGACACTATTAGAAGATAAGATGACCAAAAATTTTCTAAACTGGTGAAAGATAAAAACACTCAAATTTAGGAGTTCCACAAACACCAGGTGGGATAAACCTAAAGAAAGCCACTGTTAGAACAATCAGAAGAAAAAGAATATTGTATTATCAGAAATGAAGAGAGACATCACGTACTGATAAAAGGGTCAGTTCTTCAGAAAGACATAACAATCCTAATTGTGTGTATATCTAATAGAGCCTCAAAGCATAGGACAAAAATTGATAGATCCAAAAGGAAAAATATATATATCTACAACTAAAGTTAGAAACTGCAATACTTCTTTCTCAGTAATTGAAAGACTAAATGAGCAGAAAACCAGTAAGGATGTAGATGACCTGAAAACATTATTAACTAACTTGAAGTAATTCACATTTTTGGAGCACTCGACTCAACAACAGTTGAACATACATCCTTTCCAAGTGCTCAAGGACACATGCATAACATTCTACTGAAACTCTGCTCTGCTCCCAAAATGAGCCAACGAAGCACATTTTCCCAAGGACGCAATCTATTGTATAGAATTCAACAAACTAATGTCCTCACAATACTCTTCCAGATAGATGGAAGAGTATATTAAAAGTAGAAACGGGCAAACGAGATTACAAGTGGTATGATGTATAATGAAGGCTATTGATAGAGATTTCCAGTTTCACTTGGATATGATTTTTTTAAATGAAGGCTCTACTGTGATCAGATCATCCAGAAAAGAAGATGCAATAGAGCTTGGACAGGTTAGAGATGAGGAAGTTCAAGTATTGGGAATCCAGAAAAGAGGTTATTTAATCAAAAACGGCTCTGGTTTTCATTTTTGCAGTAGATTGGAAAACAAGTAAAACCTTATAACTTGGTAAAGGCAAACACAAAAGTTTAAAATGAATGCGAGAAGTCAAGAGTGAATAGAACTGGAGATTCAGTAGTTAACAAGCTAGATGACCAGCAAAATAATGGAGATTTTAGTGGAGGCAGAGGAAGTTTTCAGAAAAAAGTGAAAAGGTTAAGGTACTTTTATCAGCTACCCAGACCACTTGAATTAGTAGAAGAGTCTGAAACTCTTATAAGAACAGATTCTTTCACTATTCCTTCAAGTCTAAAATTCAATCTCAAAATATGTGCTGCTGAAAAATCGTTCACAGACAAGACAAAAATTTTCTAGATTTAAAAGTTTTATTCAGGTACATCCAGTCTTCTCTTTCCCAATCTCACTCACCTCAATGAATTGAATGTGTTTTGAAGATAGAATGATGGTTTCCCTGGTAGATAGCCTAAGAAAGAATAGTATTTTGTCAAAGTAATGTATACACAATTTTATATATATATATAAATTTTATATTTTATATATATATAAAATGATATCAATATATATATAAAATATATGTAAAAATGATCACGAGTGAATGCACATTCACAATACTCAGCATTACAAATACAGGAAAAATGACTTACTCTTTTATTCAATAAGATATTTTTATCTTATAATTATTTGCTTTGATAAATTGTACCATTTATTTCTGGTATTCAAGGAAATATTTAAGAACACGCGAGTAAGGAATGGCTTTTTTTCTCAAACATTATGTTAATGTTAAGTATTACTTTCAATGAGTCTCACTGTTAAATATTATAGAATTCTAAAGGGTCATAAAGTACATAATTTTAGGTATTAAAAAGGCTGCCAAAATGCTGCTTCTTTGCTAATTTACAACTTTCTGGAAAAAGGTTCAGCAATGAGTCATGATGCTATTCCTGGAGGGTCATTATCTGCCTTCTCTCTTGCTCCACAGCTAGATTCTGGCTCTAACAGCATCATATATGTACTCACCTGCTCAGTACTATAAGACTTCATAAATAGTTTCACAATTACTGTGTGCACACAGCTGCAAAAGCAAACCTACTGAACTTCCATTTCCACCTAGGATAATAAAGCTTTAATAACAATAATAAAGCTTTAAAGAATGTTGCTTTCCCAAAAACAATGAAAAAATCCATATACACTAAAAATCATAATTTTCATTAAGCCCATTAGAGAGGTGAGGGTACAAAACAACCAAATAACCTGAAATTCAAAGAGGCAAAAGTCCAAAAGAGTCAGAATGCACGAACTTTATTGCCTATAGTAAAGCATTGGCAGAAGAAGCACAATCCACTATTTAAATAGATGAGAAGTCAACAAAATTTTAATAAAAGGCTAAATAGAGGATAGAATGTCATTCTGGAATAGGTAGGGGCCACAGACCTAAATGGAGTTGTTACTCCCCCCAAAGCCTTTTCATATACACCTCTACTTGAGTGTTTATAAAAAAGATTGGAGGCAGGAGAGAAAACTAAAAAGAGCCCCTAGCTCTTGATAATGGCAAGCATGTAGGCTTTGATCAGTGGTTGTGGGAGCACAGGCATATCACAGGACTCACTTCCTTACACTCTTGTAAGAGCCTTAAATGACAGAGAGAGAGATAGCATGGCTGTTCCCTGTATAAAGGCAATGACATTTTGGGGTTAGGGGGAAAGTCAGAAAAATAAAGCCTCTTTTTCCTGAAGGAGAAGTAGAAAATCATCTTAGACTCAAAATACCCTATGGCTACCAATCCTAGGTCTTATTCTACTGAGAGAGTATAAGAAAACTCCTTAACCAACACTAATTACAAATATAAAGCAAAGTTTGGTTATCATTCCAAGGGGCAAAGACACTGAGAAAGCTCCCATAATTTTGGCTCAGGTGCAAAGGACCTCCTTCAGACTGAAGCTGGATCAGAACAACACCCCCTTACCCCTCACATGACTCTAACAGAGAAGTCTACAGATAAGGAGGGGCAGGAGCATGGAGAGAGTCCACCTTTGAAGTGCCCATAGACAAAGTGGGCTAAAAGTTGATGGTAGAGAACTAAAACTGAGAGAAACTCTCTGACACCAAAATCTCTACCCTACACATAAGGAGATGGAAACCCACCACTGGAGGAATCTGATGATTGGGATTACTGATATTAACTAAAGTCATAGTAAAAACAAAACCCAAATAAACTTCATTCCCTTGCCTAGACTAACTCAACTCCCACTTTAATGTTCTGAGAGAAAAGGCATGTTTATTTCAAGATGCAGATACTATTTACTTTAGAATTTACTGTTTTACACATAATGTTCAGCATATGATTAAAAAATAACATAATTTTTGTGATATAAACAACAAAATAAGGGAAAAGTACCTCAATACATTGTGAAGAAACAAAGGAATCAAGAGAACCTGACTCAGAGTTGAACTATAACCCACTACATAACAATGTTAAAAGAGCTATATTTATTATGTTAAATGACCTAATGGAAAAGGTGGGTGACATGCATGAATAGATGCAGAGGAATGCAAAGAATAAGAATTAAATGGAAAAGCCTAGGGAAATTAAAAAAACACTCCAATATTAGAAAATGAAAGTCTTTTTACTGAATCAGTAGTAGACTCAAAATGGTCCTCTGGATTCTCCATTAGGGTCTCAAGATTGCTGCACTTCTTTTGTGATGGCTCAAAGGGAGAGTGTCCCATGAGTCCTAGGTTGAAGCTGCAGGACTTCCTCTTACCTAGTCTCCACTATATTCTATTAATCTAACAAGTCACTAAATTCACTCTAGATTCTAGGAGAGGGAAAATAAACTCGTAAATGCCACCCCAATGGGAAGAGTAGCAAAGAATGTTTACTTTTCTTAAATCTCTCATTATATATACCCCATTCTCCTAATCCACATTTGTTGTTAAAACTAATCAGGGGCATTACAATTTAAAATATTCAAATATAAGTAATTTTAGAGATGAAAGCCTGTAAACTTTACAAGCAGAAAGAAAAGGCAAGTAGGAGAAAATAACATTTCCATTTTCTTATCTCTAATTTATACTCTAATGGAAAACAATATACCATGCTAAGGACCTGTTTTACTTATTACCTAACTAAAATTTTTAACTTATTTTCTGATATTTAACTCCAAGCTATTTACTTTACACTACAATTTCTTGATTAATTTATTATTTTAGAATAAAAGGTTATTAATCTTAAAAACATACGTTTTAATTTTTTATATTATCCAAGGCTTTTCACATATAATCTTATATTTTATCTCCATTATGCTACAACAAAAGGTGAAATGAAGGCAAATTCAAGCAACAAATTATTTCATTTCTTTTGTGACAAAACCTAATCTAACTGATTTTATTCCCTTTGGATTTAATGAACTATTTGAACAGGTTTGTTCTGTAGGATGGCCTTGTTGGAATGAAACGTTAAGAGAAATGCTTGAGTTTTAAACAGTTGAAGCAGTTAGAATCTTCCAGAATAAGCCTATCTATATCACTTTATGCTTTTATATTTAAACTCTCTTCTTTTTACTGCCAATAAAAACAGAAATGTTGAGAAGACAGAGTGTGATCCTATAAGCCAAATGTTGACATAAATGACATTTTACTTTCATTCTATCCTTATTACTTAAATGGTTTCTCTCAAAAGTCATGAAGAAGCATTGTGATTCATATTTATGACTGATTCTGAATCCACAGAAATGAAATAACTTTGCCATTTTGTACAGATTTAGAAGTAAAAAATTATTTTGAGTAATTTTAAAAATTATGATATATAGAACATTTTGTCTGTTGCTTTAAAATGTATTTTAATTGGACAAAGAATAAAAAAAGAATCCAGTGAATCAATTTGATCAATTTGAATATTTTAATCAGAAATGTGATCTAAAGCAGTTAGAAATATCATTTATTTATCAAACTTAGAAATATTTATCCTTTAATTTGGGCCTTTTTGATATTGTATACACTTAAAACTTTAAACATAGCTTTTGGTTGCTTAGGAAAGCAATTATTTGTCTTTATTCACTTAGTAAGCTTGCCATAAATTGTCACATGAGTAAAATTTGGTTTGTATTGGTCTGACATACTGTACTTCTGGTTAGCAATCATAGAAAGCTATACTCAAAAACCCTAAGATGAAGTTTAATAATACTCAGTACCTTTTCCAGTGATGGGATATGGTGCTGGCCTATAATTCATGTTGTAGTGTTACTATCTAAAATGTGTCTAGGCTCTTTGATCAAAAAAATATCTTCTAAAATGTATATAAGGTGTTTCCGGGTCTTTGCACTGAAACATACTCTGAACCTGTCCACATATATATTTTTTTGGTCATCATTTGCACTTTTCTACCTTAGTTTCCTTTATTTCAGAATTTCAAGCATCAGTTTCTAGAACATACTCTGAAGAGTATTTCTGTAAGGAAAATCCTATCATCTTCAGAAAATCATAAGAAAGTCAAGGTTTAAGAAAAAGTTGTATGTTAACAAATGAATAGGTATATCCTGTGACTTCAGTTTAAATTATAACATGCGCAGTCTTTGTTAATGTCCTTTTATATTTAAATCAAAGCATTTATTTCACATACAAAATTAGAAATGTTAATTACTAACACATTAAAGAGAAATAAAATGTAATTATTTCTTGCCCAACTGCACAAAGATTTGTTAAATGAAAAGCCCTATTAATTTAAAAGCAATTACAAGTTATGAGTAATCTTAATAGTTACAATATTATTGAGGATAAATTGCTTAAACCTTTAATTAAAAGTTGAATCATCATTAAAACTATGTAATTTGGAAAGGAAAGGGTCTTGAGTTCAAACAATTTTCTAATTCAATACTAAATCTAGTTAAAATTTAGTTACACTACAGTAACTTTCACAACCCTGATTTTGAACTAACTGAGACATGCTTACCTGGTATACTTTTCTCTACTTTGATACTAAAATATAACATGCCAAAAATTGTTTTTATCTAATGGCTGACATCAGTGACATCCATGAACTTTGATCTTTTAAAACAGCCATTTCCAAACCATAAACCCATTCAAACTAGACACAGTTCGCCATTCTTGATGGATTCTTCTATGCCTTAGTATGCTGTCTTTGGACAGGTTGCAAATCAAGAAGAAAGTCATAAATAGGGAAATTAACCCATGGAAAGAACAGCAATTACGATGCAGTATCATATTAAAAATGAATGCAGTATCAGTCAGAACATCAAAGCAGATCCACTGAACTAGGGCTCTGTGTGTGTGTATATGTATGTATGTATACTTATACTGGGAAACACAGAAAACATAAAACAGCTTGCAGAAAATATGCTGCCCCTTGGCTTTAAATTTTACACTAACAGCAGCCAGGAAAGAGAATCAGTTAACTATAATGGAAGTATCATTCATAGACATCTGTCCACTTTGAAGAGAAACCAACACACTTTTATACGAAAATAGTGTCTTAGTAATTACTATACGCACACACACACACACACACAGACACAAATGCCAAAACACGTGCAGAAAACTTTTTCATTCTTCATTCCATAAGAATTAATTATAACATCTGGCTCAAAAGAAATAATAATGAAGTGGAAGTATACATTCCAGCTTGGGGCTTTCTACTGTCCCTGAGAAGGTATTTTACTGGGAAGTGTGCACAATTATGTCCTTTTTGAGAAAGAGTGTAGAATTGTAGTTGAAATGTATAGGTTTAGATGCTTGCATTATTCAAGGTAAACAACCACTTAAGTGCCCATATGTGTCTGCCTTTTCCCTTTAACACTGTTTCAGCAATTAGGAATGTTTAAATGATCCACTAACTACCACCTCTCACATCCAGAACTAAAAGCAAGACTCAATATCATTAATGAAAAATTCAGCATATTCAAGCAATTGAGTGAGAACCAGGCCCTATATATCCACAAACATCTCCATATCTTGGTTTTAGATGGCTGTTTTTTTCATGCATTACTGGGATAATAATTTGTTGTTCTAGTCACAAATTTGTTCTTGACCTCTGAAAATTCTTACTATAAGAATTTATAGAATTCTTACTTCAGAAATCTACATGAAGATTTTTTTAGTCTATTAAAGGTTTTAAGGAGAAAGATACAGCTGAGTAAACTAAATTATGGCAAATTCCAAACCAAAAAAAAATGAATAGTACTTTCAAACGTTATTTGTAACTGATTATATTAGAAATTGGAATGAAGATCTCTATTGATGCAACTTATAAGTGATAATTATATTAAAAATTTAACCATAAGTGTCATTTTAACTTCTAATATAAGGAAAATAGTTATACTTATTCCTAGTTTGCTTTTTGTTCTCAATCTCAGCCCATCTTGGTTTTGAATTCTATGAGGAAGGCAGGTAGTGAAAACAAAAAACCAAACCACCAACCAACCAAAGTGGATTGATGCACAGCCAGTGGTTCTGTGAGGTTCCCTGAAGGGTAGGAAGGTATATGTAGAAGCTAGGTACGGAGGCTGAAGAAAACAGAGGTTCTGGAATGCTCCTTCTACAGAAGAGTAATTTATGAACATATGGCTTTCAGGTAGTCAATAACCTTTGAATTCACTTTAAAGAAACCTAAAAGTTTCTTTAAATTAACCTCTTGCTAAATCCATGAACAGGTTATATTATACAATAGGCCCTCCGATAGGAGCTTTATACGAGATAAACAATGTAAGAAAGAACCTTGAATTTTCAAAACTGAAGGACAACAAAGTGGTAAATAGAAAAGACAAATTTTTGTTCTCAGGTATTTAAAAACATAGGTACAACTGTTAAAGCAAAAATGATAGCATTACCTGTTTTTTCAATACATGGTATGTAATACTTATAGAAACAATAAATTAAAGATTGGTTAGAAGCGATAAATGAGCTTACAAAGTTGGCGTTTTCTGGATTTTACACAAAGTGATATGATATTAACCTTATGTAGACATGAAAGATCTGTGTATTAAAAATGAGTTTAAAATGCAAAGAAATGTATACAAAAAGCCAGTAAGTAAATGAAGTAAAAATATAAAGAAAGAAAAAAAAGAAAAAAGAAAAAAATTAATTTAAATATTCTGAAAGAAGTCAAGAAAGGAAAACAACACCACAATGCAAAGACAAACAAAATAATTATACAAAATAATAACAAAACAGTAGAGTTAAATACACATTGATAATCATATGAAATATTAATGCTGTAAACAGTTCAAACAAAAAGCAGAGATTGAAAAATTTGAACTAAGCGATCATGAAAATACAACATATCAAAGTTTGTGGGGTGAAGCTAAAACAGGGCTTAAAGGGAAATGTGTAGCTTTAAATGCATGTTTTAAAAGAGGAAAAATATCTAAAATTAATGACCTAAGCCTCCACCTTACAAAGAAAAGAAAAGTATGGCCAGGTAAACCTGAACAAGTTTAAAGAAGGAAATAGATTTAAGAAAAGATATTAATAAAATAAAAAAACAGAAAGACAATAGAGGACATAAACAACACCAAGTTTATATATATAAATCTTGGTTCTTTGAAATCACAAAAAAAAGTTGATTGATTAGCAAAAAAGGAGAGAACACAAATCAATATAAGCACCAATAAAATAGGTGTTTTCACCATAGATCCTATAAATTTTAAAATAATAACAACACAATACATAATTTTCTGCCAACAAATTTAATAAATTAGATAAAATGAATAAGTTTCTTGAGAAATACAATTTAAGAAAATTGACACAAGAGGAAATGGAAATTCTGAAGATGCCTATGTCTATTATGGAAATTGAATGTGCTAACATTTCCCCTAAATAAATCTCTAAGTCAATATTTTATTACTGGTCAATGTTATCAAAGAATAAATAACACCACTCTTACAAAAAATGTTTTAGAAAACAAAGGGAGAAAAATCACTTTTACAGCTCATTTTATTAGGCAAGCATCAACCTAACCCCACAATTTGATAAGGATATTACAAAACAGAAAGAGCATGGGAATATAGATGTGAAACAATTTTACATCTTTTTTCAGGAATATAGAACAAGTAGGAACTATCATAGTAATGCAAGCTTCATTTACTAAGTCAAATGCATCAGCAAGCATCAACATATTAACTGAATAAATGGAAAAATCACATGAATATTTTAAAGGATGAAAAAAATAGAAAAATATCCTATAATTGAAGGACATGAGTTTCCATATTGAAAGCACACAATGGGTGCATAACAGCTATGGATAAAATTAGATTCACACTAAGACATATGGTAAAACAACACATTACTGTCTTTCAGCAGAAATTCTAGATAAAACACAATGTTACAAAAACTCAGAATGATTTTGGGCCTTTTGAATAAAATACTGAAAGTAAAAAGACGATGGAGGGGGACGGTTTCAAGATGGCAGAGGAGTAAGACATGGAAATCACATTCCTCCCCATAAATACATCAAAACTACATCTACATGTGGAACAACTCCTACAGAACACCTACTGAACATTGGCAGAAGACCTCAGACTTCCCAAAAGCAGCCTTGGGAGCAGTGGATTAAATCTCCACAATCAACTTGATGTACCCTGCATCTCTGGAATACCTGAATAGACAGCAAATCATCCCAAAATTGAGGCAGTGGACTTTGGGAGCAACTGTACACTTGGGGTTTGCTTTCTGCACCTAATTTGTTTCTGGTTTATGTTTACCTTAGTTTAGTATTTAGAACTTATTATCATTGGTAGATTTGTTTATTGATTTCGTTGCTCTCTTCCTTTTTTTATTTTTTAATATATATATTTTCCTTTTTCTCTTTTTGTGAGTGTGTACGTGTATGCTTCTTTGTGTGACTTTGTATAGCTTTGCTTTTGCCATTTGTCTTAGGGATCTGACTGTCCTTTTTTTTTTTTTTTTTTTTAGTATAGCTTTAGTGCCTGTTATCATTGGTGGACTTGTTTTTTTGTTTGGTTGCTCTCTTCTTTTTTTCTCTCTTTCCTTTTTTTAATTACATTTTTATCTTTAATAATTCTAATTTCTACCTTAATCACTTTAATTTATATTATTTATTTATTGTTATTTCTTTTCTCTCCCTTTTCTTCTGAGCCGTGTGGCTTACAGGGTCTTGGTGCTCTGGCCAGGTGTGAGGCCTCAGCCTCTAAGGTGGGAGGGCCGAGTTCAAGATATTGGTCCACCAGAGACCTCCCGGCTCCATGTAATATCAAATGACAAAAGCTCTCCCAAAGACCTCCATCTCAATGCTAAGACCCAGCTCCACTCAACGACCAGAAAGGTACAGTGCTGGACACCCTATGCCAAACAACTAGCAAGACAAGAACACAAACCCACCCATTAAAAGAGAGGCTGCCTAAAATCATAATAAGTTCACACACACCCCAAAAAACACCACCAGACGTGGTCCTGCCTACCAGAAAGACAAGATCCAGCCTCATCCACCAGAACACAGGCACCAGTCCCCTCCACCAGGAATGACACACTGAACCAACCTTACCCACTGGGGCAGACACCAAAAACAACGGGAACTACGAACCTGCAGCCTGTGAAAAGGAAACCCCAAACATGGTAAGTTAAGCAAAAGGAGAAGACAGAGGAACACACAGCAGATGAAGGAGCAAGGTAAAAACCCATCAGACCAAAAAACTGAAGAGGAAGTAGTCAGTCTACCTGAAAAAGAATTCACAGTAAAGATGGTAAAGATGATCCAAAATCTTGCAAACAGAATGGAGAAAATACAAGAAACATTTAACAAGAACCTACAAGAACTAAAGAGCAAACAAACAATAATGAACACACAACAAATGAAATTGAAAATTCTCTAGAAGGAATCAATAGCAGAATAACTGAGACAGAAGAACAGAAAAGTGACCGGGAAGATAAAATAGTGGAAATAACTACCACAGGGCAGAATAAAGAAAAGAGAATGAAAAGAATTGAGGACAATTTCAGAGACCTCTGGGTCAACATGAAATGCACTAACATTCGAATTATAGGGGTCCCAGAATAAGAAGGGAAAAAAAAAGGGAATGAAAAAATATTTGAAGACATTATAGTTGAAAACTTCCCTAATATGTGGAAGGAAACAGTCAGTCATGTCCAGTAAGTGCAGAGTCCCATACATGATAGATCAAGGAGAAACATGCCAAGACACATATTAATTAAACGATCAAAAATCAAATACAAAGAAAATTATTAAAAGCAGAAAAGGAAAAGCATCAATTAACATACAAGGGAATTTCCATAATGTTAACAGCTGATTTTTCAGCAGAAACTCTGAAAGACAAAAGGGAGTGGCAGGACATAGTTAAAGTGATGAAAGGCAAAAACCTACAACCAAGATTATTCTCCTCAGCAAGGATCACATTCAGATTCGACAGAGAAATTAAAATCTTTACAGATAAGCAAAACCTAAGAGAAGTCAGCACCACCAAACCAGCTCTACAACAAATGTGAAAGCAACTTCTCTAGGCAGGAAACACAAGAGAAGGAAAAGACTTACAATAACAAACCCAAAACAATTAAGAAAATGGTAAAAGGAAAATACATACTGATAACTACCTTAAGGTAAAGGGATTAAATGCTCCAACCAAAAGACATAGACAGGCTGAATGGACACAAAAACAAGACCCATACATATGCTGTCTACAAGAGACCCACTTCAGACCTAGGGAAACATACAGACTGAAAGTGAGGGGATGGAAAAAGATACTCCATGCAAATGGAAATCAAAAGAAAGCTAGAGTAGCAATTCTCATATCAGACAAAATAGACTTTATTTTATAAAATAAAGACTATTACAAGAGACAAAATAGGACACTACATAATGATCAAGGGATCAATCCAAGAAGAAGGTATAACAATTGTAAATATTTATGCACCCAACATAGGAGCACCTCAATACATAAGGCAACTGCTAACAGCTATAAAAGAGGAAATCAACAGTAACACAGTATTAGTGGGGGATTTTAAAACCCCACTTTCACCAATGGACAGATCATCCAAAATGAACATAAAGAAGGAAACACAAGCTTTAAATGATACATTAAACAAGATGGACTTAACTGATATTTATAGGACATTCCATCCAAAAACAGCAGATTACACTTTCTTCTCAAGTGCTCATGGAACATTCTCCAGGATAGATCATATATTGGGTCACAAATCAAGCCTTGGTAAATTTAAGAAAATTGAAATCACATCAAGTATTTTCCGACAACAATGCTATGAGACTAGATATCAATTAGAGGAAAAAAAATCCTGTAAAAAATACAAACACATGGAGGCTAAACAATACACTACTAAATAACCAAGAGATCATTGAAGAAGTCAAAGAGAAAATCAAAAATACCTAGAAACAAATGACAATGAAAACACTATGATCCAAAACTTATGGGATGCAGCAAAAGCAGTTCTAAGAGGGAAGGTTACAGCAGTATAATCCTACCTCAAGAAACAAGAAAAATCTCAAATAAAAACCCTAACCTTACACCTAAGCAATTAGAGAAAGAAGATCAAAAAAACCCCAAAGTTAGCAGAAGGAAAGAAATCATAAAGATCAGATCAGAAATAAATGAAAAAGAAATGAAGGAAACAATAGCAAAGATGAATAAAACTAAAAGCTGGTTCTTGGAGAAGATAAACAAAACTGATAAACCATTAGCCATACTCATCATGAAAAAAGGGAGAGGGCTCAAAACAATAGAATTAGAAATGAAAAAGGAGAAGTAACAACTGACACTGCAGAAATACAAAGGATCCTGTCAGACTACTACAATCAACTCTATGCCAGTAAACTGGACAACCTGGAAGAAACAAAGTCTTAGAAAAGCACAACCTTCCAAGACTGAAGCAGGAAGAAATAGAAAATATAAACAGACCAATCATAAGCACTGAAATTGAAACTGTGGTTAAAAATCTTCCAACAAACAAAAGCCCAAGACCAGATGGCTTCACAAGCAAATTGTATCAAATATTTAGAGAAGAGCTAACACCTATCCTTTTCAAACTCTTCCAAAATATAGCAGAGGGAGGAACACTCCCCAAATCATTATATGAGGCCACCATAACCCTGATACCAAAGATAGACGAAGATGCCACAAAAAAAAGAAAACTACAGGCCAATATCACTGATGAACTTACATGCAAAAATCCTCAACAAAATACTAGCAAACAGAATCCAACAGCACATTAAAAGGATCATACACCATGATCAAGCGGGGTTTATCACAGAAATGCAAGAACTCTTTAATATATGCAAATAAATCAATGTGATAAACCATATTAACAAATTGAAGAAGTAAAACCATATGATCATCTCAACAGTTGCAGAAAAAGGTTTTGACAAAATTCAACACCCATTTATGATAAAAAACCCTCCAGAAAGTAGGCATAGAGGGAATTTACCTCAACATAATAAAGGCCATAGATGACAAAGCCACAGCTAACATCATTCTCTATGGTGAAAAACTGAAAGCACTTCTCTAAGATCAGGAACAAGACATGGATGTCCACTCTCACCACTATTATTCAACATAGTTTTGGAAGTCTTAGCCACAGCAATCAGAGAAGAAAAAGAAATAAAAGGAATACAAATTGGAAAAGAAGAACTAAAGATGTCACTGTTTGCAGATGACATGATACTATATATAGAGAATCCTAAAGATGCTACCAGAAAACTACCAGATCTAATCAATGAATTTGGTAAAGTAGCAGGATACAAAGTAATGCACAGAAATCTATTGCATTCCTATACACTAATGATGAAAAATCTGAAAGAGGAATTAAGGAAACACTGTCATTTATCATTGAAACAAAGAGAATAAAATATGTAGGAATAAACCTACCTAAGGAGAAAAAAGACCTGTATGCAGAAAACTATAAGACACTGATGGAAGAAATTAAAGATGATACCAACAGATGGAGAGGTATACCATGTTCTTGGATTGGAAGAATCAACATTGTGAAAATGACTATACTACCCAAAGCAATCTACAGGTTCAATGAAATCCCTATCAAATTACCAATGACATTTTTCACTGAACTAGAACAGAAAGTTTCACAATTTGTATGGAAACACAAAAGACACTGAATAGCCAAAGTATTCTTGAGAAAGAAAAACAAAACTGGAGGAATCAGGCTCCCTGACTTCAGACTATACTTTAAAGCTACAGTAATCAAGACAGTATGGTACTGGCACAAAAATAGAAATATGGATCAATGGAACAGGATAGAAAGCCCAGAGATAAACCCATGCACATAAGGTCACCTTATCTTTGATAAAGGAGGCAAGCACACACAAGGAGAAAAGACAGCGTCTTCAATAAGTGGTGCTGGGAAAACTGGACAGCTACATGTAAAAGAATGAAATTAGAACACTCCCTAACACCATACACACAAGTAAACTCAAAATGGATTAAAGATCTAAATGTATGGCCAGACACTATGAAACTCTTAGAGGAAAACATAGGCAGAACACTCTATGACATAAATCACAGCAAAATCCTTTTTGACCCACCTCCTAGAGAAATGAAAACAAAACAAAAATAAACAAATGGGACCTAATGAAACTTAAAAGTTTTTGCACAGCAAAGGAAACCATAAACAAGACGAAAAGACAACCCTCAGAATGGGAGAAAATATTTGCAAATGAAGCAACTGACAAAGGATTAATCTCCAAAATATACAAGCAGCTCATGCAGCTCAATATCCAAAAAACAAACAACCCAATCCAAAAATGGGCAGAAGAGCTAAACAGACATTTTTTCCAAAGAAGATATACAGATTGCCAACAAACACATGAAAGGATCCTCAACATCACTAATCATTAGAGAAATGCAAATCAAAACTACAATGAGGTATCACCTCACATCAGTTAGAATGGCCATCATCAAAATATCTACAAACAATATATGCTGGAGAGTGTGTGGAGAAAAGGGAACCCTCTTGCACTGTTGGTGGGAATGTAAATTGATACAGCCACTATGGGGAACAGTATGGAGGTTCCTCAAAAAACTAAAAATAGAACTACCATACGACCCAGCAACCTCATTACTGAGCATATACCCTGAGAAAACCATAATTCAAAAAGAATCATGAACCACAATGTTCACTGTAGCTCTATTTACAATAGCCAGGACATGGAAGCAACCTACTTGTCCATCGACAGATGAATGGATAAAGAAGATGTGGCACATATATACAATGGAATATTACTCAGCCATAAAAAGAAATGAAATTGAGTTATTTGTAGTGAGGTGGATGGACCTCGAGACTGTCATACAGAGTGGAGTGTGTCAGAAAGAGAAAAACAAAACAAATAATGTATGCTAACACATATCTGTGGAATCTAAAAAAAAAAAAGAAAAAAAAGATGGTCATGAAGAACCTAGGGGCAAGACAGGAATAAAGACACAAACCTACTAGAGAATGGACTTGAGGATACGGGGAGGGGGAAGGTTAGGTTGGGACAAAGTGAGAGAGTGGCATGGACATATATACACTATCAAACGTAAAACAGATAGCTAGCGGGAAGCAGCCGCATAGCACAGGGAGATCAGCTAGGTGCTTTGTGACCACCTAGAGGGGTGGGATAGGGAGTGTGGGAGGGAGGGAGATGCAAGAGGGAAGAGATATGGGAACATATGTATATGTATAACTGATTCACTTTGTTATGCAGCAGAAACTAACACACCATTGTAAAGCAATTATACCCCAATAAAGATGTTTAAAAAAAAAAGACAGTGGAGTAATGGCACTATATTTCTGCAGAAATATCATTTTTTAACCTAGAATTTTAAATCCATCTAAGTTATTAATCAAGTTTAGAGCAGAATAAAAACATTTTTAGCTATGCAAGGACTATAAATATTTGCATCCTGTTATCCGTGCAAAACAGGCCTCTGGATAATATCCACCATCAAATGAGAAAGTAAAGTACAACAGAGTAAGATATGGAACACAGGAAACAAATAAATGGAATATAGGAAAGAATTAGAGGGAACCACCAATAAGAGAATGAAAAGAGATCCCAGGGTGAAACATATGTACCAGACATAGAAGTTAACCATTCCAGATTGAATCTGTTTGACAAGATACAGATATTATCACAACTGATCGACAACATTAACTTTTATATCTTTGCCAACCTTTTTTAGAACAAAACAAACAAACAAAAACTACTGGAAATTGTATTCCACAAAAATAAGGAATTAACTCCTACATATGTATAAAATCCAATCTTTATGAAGGGGAAAAAAAAAACTGAGAGTAGTTTTTTTTTACTTAAAGAAGAAGCCATTGGAGTTAGGAATCAGTAAATTTCATGAAAGAAACAAATGGGCATTGACATATATTAATGTTCCATGTTTACAGTCAGTAATTTTGGATATTATGCAGATATTACCCAAATAATATTAAAAGGCTTGCTACTAAGGCTTCTTCCCAATTTTCCTCACCTTGAAGTAATAATTTTTCTACTATGGTAGCCGCCAAAATTACTTTAATATTATTTGGTTTTTAAAAAAATAGTGGGCATGATATACTTTAGTTTAAAAGAATTTAAAGGTATCAATAATTTTAGATCTATCATTCCTTAGAAGAGATTTGTTTGGATGACTTAAAAGCTGGATTTGAAGGCTAAGGTAACTTTCTATAACTGTATTTCCTTTGGAATACCCATTCCTCCTCCAGTTAGGAATTGGTAAGTTTTGATGAGTTTGAAGAAATTCAAGAATTATCGTTTTCACTCTTGCCCTGATGTTTTAAACTATCCTACTCTTGAATATTGTCAAATGATATTTTATAATCTATGTTGTTCCATGTAGTACTGGAATATGTATAGACTTGCTACAAATTAGTGCATTACCAAAGTTTTCCCTGCTGCCTCTAGGTATTTTTTTCACCTTGGTAATACTTTGATTATGTTTACCCTTTTTTTTCTGTCTTTCATCTTTCTTTTGCTTTCTGCATCCCCCCACCAACTATATATTTCTTTTCAGCTAACTCCCTTTGCACTCACCCAAAAAGAGTTTTTACTGCTTTGTTCCCCCTTATATTTTACAACCTTTTCTTTTTTCTCATTTTCTTATTCTACCTTCCGGGGGTTTTTAACTTGAGATCCATGGACCTCCTAAGCTTGGATGGGCTTCAGGAGATCCAGAAGCACTCTGAAAATGAGTGCATTTTACCTGTGTTGAATGTGATTTTTTTTCTCAGTAGAGGGTCTCTAAAGTCTTAAAGAAGTAAATGAATAATCAGAAAATTATCAAGCAAACTTTATTACTGTCTCATGTTTCCCCCTATGTTCCTGTCTAGTTCTGGACACTTTCCTGTCACAGCAAACTTCTAGTGAAGCAGTTGTATCTCTTCTTGTTTTCATATCCAGACTTTCTCTTTCTACTTTCATTTATAAAAAGGATGAAATGTTCTTCCTTAAGGAAATTCAATGTACTGGCAGGAGAGGAATAGCTTCCTGGCAGTGCCATATGGGAGGAAAAACAAACAAACAAACAAACAATCAACAAACACAAAGCTTGAGTATCTCGCACTTGCTGATTCTCAGGAACACAAACTAGTAGGATGCTAGGCATTCCTTGCTGCATCCATGTAATAAAGGTAAAATGCATTCTACTGTGTTCCAATTTATTTAGAAGATGAGAAAGAAGTCTTACAACTCTTAACCCACTACTATAAGTTATCTTAAGACATCAAAACATCCAAGAGAAAGCCAGCCATTCTTCCACAATTTCTCTGAAATAGACAATTATTACAGACTTTTCTCCTCTCTCTCTTCCCTCATGACGTTTTCTCTTCCTAAATACTTTTCCTCAGCACATTTTAAAGCTAATGAATTATTAGCTAATGAATTAAAGCTAATTAATTTATTTTAAAAAAACAACTTAGAGGTAGTCTTTTGTATAAGAGTTTTCCTCATTCAAATGTACTCTGATGACTACTTTTTACAGTCATATATACAATGCTTCATCATGGTTATGAGTGCCTTTTGGCAGGGACTGAGTCTAACTCATCTTTGTATGTCCCACTATCTGTAAGTGCAGACTGTTTGTAGATACTCAAAGTACATAGAAAGAATGAATAGATGAGTATATTTATAAATTACATTTAAGCTAAAATGATTTAATTTCACAGTCACTTAAATATTAAAGCCAACTAATTATTTTTATAAGATTCATTATTTGAATTGCTTGATATAGATCAATGTGAAAATAAAAGTGTTTCTCAAATTGTGTGCAAGATAACAGCAAAAGGTGTTCCAGAAGAAATACACACACAGCACATTAAAAACTTTTGATAGTCCTTTACCAAAGAAATTAATTTAATTTCACATTTCCACAGGCATTAACTTTTGGGACAACTACTATATTTTAATTCTCCCAGAAGAGAAGTATTCCACAGAAACCATTAGACAACTCGGGGAAGTCACAGACCAGATACTAAATATTCTATTTCATTTGATCTATAGAGATAACAGAATTAAAAACATTGATCCTGAATATCATTTCATTCCAATATCCACACTTTTTAAAGAATATAAAATGCCATCAAAGCCGACCATACAAAGAAATTACAAAAGTGAAAATGAAGAACTGCAAAACTCCACATCTAACCCACAAATACAGAAAAACAAATAAAGGTGTTACAATATTATTTGTAATCATTTACATTCAAAATGGTTAGTAGAGAGAAGCTGAATCTTCTTTTTCATTCAAAAGTTTTATCTTGACTCCAAGCTGTTGAGTCGGAATGGTCAACATACAAAAAATACAAGTAATTTAGAATAAGAGTGAAATCCCATAGTATTTGGGGAGAATTAAATGTCCTTGAAAATATCATTGGACTGAATTTAAATCTCATGATATACTAAATAGAAAAGGGGAAAACAAAGGAGATCTCTATTAGTATTGCTGAACAATACTAATAGAAATTTCCACTGAAATGAATACTTTGCTGGGAGGGAATTAGAGAACATCATCATGATATTTTAATTGGTTTATTAATTCAAGAAAGCAAAATGCAAAGATGAATTTTATTTGTGAGGATGCTGCGTAATGAAGGCAAGCTGGAAAATAAACATATCAAAAAATCACATACAGACTGCAAAAGGGAGATGCTTTAACATTGGCCGTAAGACTTTTTCCATCTACGTTCTCACGTTGCTTTCGGGATTTGACCTTATGAGACTCTATCTGCTTTCTGATGTGAGCAATGGGCAAACTGCTGGCAAGGCACTATCAATGTTCCTTCTGAAAAATCAACAATGACAGGCTTTCCCTAGTCTTGCCTGTGCTCACTGTCCATGTCTCTAAAACTAAACCACTTAATACAAACAAAATGTCTTCTCATGTTTAGACCCGTAGAAAGTATACATTAGCTATAGACTAGAAATCATCCCCAGGGAAGATGCTTTTGTTTGCTATATGAATTTTTGCCTGCAAAAATATGTAATAGTCATTTGGGTGATTCTGATTTCTGTGAAATTCAAAAATGGGTGCTGCAGTGCTAACTCTTTATACTGACATTTACTGAAAAGAGCTGAGGCTCTGGACTCAGGATCTTTTAACACCTGAGAACTACCATTTACAAGCTGTGCACTTTAGAAAATTATTAAGTATGTTTAAAATGCAGTTGCCTGCCTCATTTGAAAAATCAAGCTCGTGATAGCTATCACATAGTACTTGTTTAAGGAGTATCCATGTATGTACAGTACATCCCATGGAACTGGGACTTAGAAAGTGTTAAAAATAAGTTTCTATTTCTCCCCTTTTAAAATCATTATCAGCCCAATATCTCTTTTTCGTGGAAGTCATTTGCTTTCTGATCCTTGTAAACTAACTAGTCTATATCCACAATCATTATGAATTATTCCATATAGAGCTAATAAGTACACACATATCCACATATTGAAATAGGCAATATGAAGTTGTTAATGTCATCCTCAGCAGTGTTAGCAGTGGTTAGCAATGTGGACATTACAAGCAGGGAAAAAAAGGGCATGTTTTCTCACAGGGCTTAGCCAGTGTCTTTGGAAATGTTCTGCTACCATTACCATCACACTACTGATCAGTCAAGGAAAAGGATGACATTCAGCCTAGAAAATCACTAGCATAGATCAGTGTGACCAGGAGGTGAGTAGTCTCTAGAAACTTGATGCATTGAACCACTTAATTCAAGGAAAACAGAGTAGGATTGTTTAATAAGAACTTGGTTTACTCTACTGTCAGATGCTTCTAGAAAAATAAATGCTCTTTACTGAAACCTAAAGATATGAGTACATTTTCAGCCATTTTTCTTTACCCTAAAGTAAAGAGACCTGTATAGAATATGAAAACAGAAAACATTATTAAAATCACAATGGTGCTATGACAGAAGTCCTAATTTGGGGGGAACATGGGAAATTTTCTTTTAGAAATATAACTTTGGTGATCTTTCTTTCAGAAACATGATTAGCAAAGGGTACATTAATTTTCTGAATGTGTATTTCAGGATATATATGTATTTAAATGTTAATACATTTGACCTACACAATGCCTGAGTAAAACAATAGGTCTGTTAGTAATAATTTCTCAGATTTAGTTTTGTTATAAGAATGCAGAAAAAGTTAAGATTCTTAATTCACTTTATGTTTCTTAGTAATCTTCTGACAATATACTCAAGACACCACATTTACTTAGACATTGTTTATAAACTATCTCAAAGGACAAAAGTGGAAGAAAGACAATAGCACAATTTTGTAATTTACTCATGTAATATCAAGTGTATGTGGCATGGAAATATTGTTTCATAGCCATTGAAAGAAACTAAAATGGTCTTCATTTCTAGCCATAGATGCTAAACAGAAGGGGATTTTATAAAGCTTTCATAAAACATAGAGTAAGCTTAAAACTGCTTATATTGCTTATGCATTCAAAATATTGGAAAGTTTAACTATGAAGGTTGTAAGTTTAAGCATATTGTAAACATATACTTTATAAAATAAAACTGCTACATCATTCTTTAAAATGTAGTCCTTAGGATCTGAATACTATAGAGATTCGATGCCCACAGTCTTCAATCATGAATGGGCTATATTCTGAAAGTAGAAATATTTCTAAATATGTCTCCTACAAAATTATAACCTAATTAAATATACATTTTGTGCCTGAAAGCTTCTTTCAATATTGAAGAATAATTCTATGCAAACTGAAATATAACTGAATATTTTTGTGATCATAAATTCATAGTCCAGCTAGAAGTCCAAATATTTATAATGACACTTGATTCTTGTCTTTCTCAAGAAATATCCCACATATCCTGTTGTCTCTACCTTCAAAATATATCTAAAATTTTTACCATTTTCATTACTACAATACTGGCCCTAGCCACCATCATCTTTTGGCTGTGTTTTTCCTATATTCCAACCTGTATTATTCAGCTTTGATGAAACAACAAACAACCTTACAAATATCATTGATTTTCAGCAACAAACATTTATTCTTGTTTACATTTTATGGGTGATTAGTGGTGCCTGTAGCTTTATTGGGCTCTCCTAAACTTTTTGGGCCTTGCTTGCCTTGTTGTGGTACAGCTGGGAATGGGCTTTACATTCTTTTATTTTAGCATCAAGGAAGAAGGAACAGTTACTATCTTTGGCTTGCCGATTTCATGGAAGATGACAGTAGCCTGAGGACAGAGTCGGGGTGCTGACTGGACAAAATCTAACTATACACATGTGCACTTAAAGCTTCTACTTAAATGTGGCGAAAGTCACATCTGCTCATGTTCAAAGTAGGTCTATTGCCAAGCCCACAGCCAATGCAATGGGAAAATATATATTTTAGTTATATGAAGAAATTATAAAAGCCAGTAATGATCAAATAAATGTGAAAAAATAATATAATCTATCATTTCTCTAAAACAGTATCTCTGCATTTACCCTTGTTATATCTGAGGGTGGGGTTTTGTTTCTTGTTTTGGGGTCTTTTCTCAAAACATTATCCAAATAATCCTATTAAAGTAGAAGTCAGATCATATCTCTCCTCTGCCTAAAATTGCCCAGTGGCCTCTTATCTAATAAGTGAAATACAAAGTCATTACAATATCCTGCCTTTATCTTCTATTTTCTCTTACCATTGCTCTCTTTGCCAAGAGGCTAGTTTTGGGACACAGCTAGCACCATCCTATCTTGGTGCCATTGCAATTTCCCGTGTGTTCCCATGGCTTCTTCCCTTACCTACTTCAGGTCTTTATTTAAACATCTACTTCTCTGTGAAGGCTTGATTCACTATTTTATTTAAAATTTTAACCCTCTTCTTCTGAATTAAAAAAAATACTTTTGGGGTATGTGCTCCAAATCACTTGTTTAGAGGAGGACTGGCAATTACTAATAGTCTCTCCAAGAGTAAGTTCAGGGGGGTAGCTGTAGTTCCCCAAGGCAAAACTGGCATATAACTTAACAGAGAAACCTAGGCAGATGATGGGCAAAAGCAGATGCTGCAAACTGCATTCAGATTATTTTATGCCCAAATAGTTTTAATTCTTCATTTACTGCCACATAATTTTGAACAAATAAGTATCTTCTGAAAATTACAGGTATAATTAAAATAGAAATTTTCAGTAAGTGATTTTTAAAGTTCTCTTTATTCAAAATGTATTTAGGAATGCACAGACTAAATCTATGGCCTAAGTGACTTAAGTATGTGATGCCTACACTACCACAGAGAGTCAAGAGAACAGGTCAGTTCAGCTCTTAGTTCAGCCCACGATTCAGCACCACCAGCTTATGTGCTCACAAAGCTTACATGTGCCATACTCTCAGTGAGATCACCCCCTCCTTGAATCTAGCCTCATTCCGCAGAGGGCTGTCAAGTGGGAGGGAGTGGTAAAGTCATCTGGGCTACTATTACAATGGTGAGTAAAGGGATAAGGAAGATACAGTGTAAGCTTCTTTATCTCAGATGCAAGAGCAGCAAGTAAAGTGAGCACTCCAAGGTGGATGCAAGCACTTTGCTGTAAAAGTGAATTTGTTGGGATGTATATGAAACTCTTTTAAACAGCTGAGCTGGTTTATGTAATTCAATCAAAATTATATGTCTTAAATATTAACAAGACACAATTGAGGAGCACTGAGGGTGGCTAACTACTGATGACTGATATTCCAAAAATTGGTCATCAATGCTGATAACTATATATATCCCTACCTTTGTCCTTTTTTCCATCTCCCTTGTTGTACTTTCATTTTAAAGAATCAGAGCCTCCAGCTTCACACTGACTGCTCACACCTTATCTCTCAGATATTGTCTCTCAAAACAACATTTTAGGGTCAAGATTGTTTTGCATTCTCAACTAAACTTTAATTTCTATGCACACAGGATAAAGTCTGTATTTATTCACTACTATTACTCCCAGCATCTAGTAGCAGATATTCAAAAACTATGAAATAAAAAAGTAATTAAAAAAAAGAAAACACGAATAACCAAGAAAAAGGATATGGTACCAGACAGTGCAATAGTTAAACCCAGTGGTCAGAGACTAGCTTTGCCAGTAACCCAATGATGCTAATTCAGAGCTCACCTATTAAACTACATACTACAGCACAGTGTTACTTCAAAGTGTGAACTAAAGAACCATAGTTCCTTAAAATAGTGATAGGTATAACAAAAAAAGTGTTCCATGGTCAAAATGTTTAGGAGACACTGAGTAAAATTCAATAAAATAGGGGAAAAAAACAACAAATGAATGAATGATAAAATAGAAAGGGAAGTGAATTTGCCCTATTTTTTTTTATTCCTAGGAACCTGCTAATGAAAATGATTAATAATAATCCCAGACTAATTGTTACTACATTATACATTTTCATGTGTTCTCTGTTGCTCCAGGCAACGTATATCTTCCAAGTGTCCCCTTTATTGCACTTAACCAAAAGAATGAGTGAAGTGGGAATCACATTCATTATGAAAATTTCGAGGGTAGGGAGACATTTTTATTTTAAATATTGCATGTAACACACCACCACTGGCGGTTGTCAAATGTTTCAGTCAAAGAAAGACATCAAAGACAAACTCGAACACACACAAATGAAATGTAATAAAACAACTTACCACTGTACTGAATTACTGTTAATGGGTCTTACTAACACAGCTATAAAAAGAAACACAAAACTCCATATATCAACTTCAAGTGAATCCTAGGGAAAACTACAGCAACGTTTGGGACGGTGGTTGAGGAAGTGGTGGCGGTGAGGGTATATGTATATATATGCACGTGTATGTATTTTGTGCCTGTCTGTCCAACCAAAACATATTATCCTGCTCAAGTTTAAAATTAAAATCATTCATTATAAAAGAATATTTTTACAGTCTCAACAGAATAAAGAAGAAATCCAGCTTTGTACTCTGGCCAAAGTCTTTCAAGCACAATTTTAACGAGAAAAGATATAAAAGGATATCTGTGAATTCTGAAAGATTGACTTGAAATTTCTTTTGCATTCTCTAGCCTTGCTCAATGACTGTGTTTTGTTAAAACTGTCTGCTGAGCTCTGATGACTCCTGGTCACTGGAATATGTTGTTAACTGACCTGTTGGAAGTACTAGTGCTCGCAGCTAATGCATTCTCGGAGCTGCACAGTATGAACACAGCAGGTGTAAAGTAAAAGCAATAATAAAAAATTGAACAGACCTTAAGTGCTATGATTATTACTGTAGGCCAGTTTTTATCATCCCTTTTGAAAGTGTACTTGAATTTCCTGCATCTAAAATTATTGATAGCAATATTACCCTCATAATTTCTTTCTTAGTGATGGGAACTACATACCATATTTTTTTTAAAAAGCAAGTAATATTTGAAAGGACTTTCCCAGAGAGGGGAGAGGGTAGACTATTAAATCTACAAATGAAATTATCTGAAGATTCTGAGAAGATTTCCTCAAATAACCTAGTAACAGGCTAGCAAAATCCAATATAGCGATGGCTGAGATTTTTAACATCAGTTTTCCTCTAGAAAATTTGTACCCATTGATAAGTTTTACATCCTTATCAGTAAAAGGAGGACAAGAGTTTGTTTTAGAGGTAGAAACACTAAGTGCAGAAAGGTTTTGCATTGATGGTTGGAGAGTAGAAGGATGGTAGTCAAATTCTATGTTCAGCAGTCCTTTAGTTATGCAAGACTGTGTTTTGAGGTTAAAGTAAATTCATCTCTATCTCTACCTAGACAGATAAAAATAGATATAGATATTGATGGAGATGTAAGATAGAGACAAAGACAGAGATAGATATAGAGATATACTACCTGGTAGCAGGTTACAAATATGGATTTATTAAACCCAAATTATTGTAAGTAAATAACACATTTTACTTATTTACAGAAAAAAATGTTTTCACAAGTTAACGTTAAAATCTGTGTATCCTTTAGTAATGTTTAAGAGATGAAAGCTTTAAAATTAGTAGGAAGTGCAAATTGTATATGTACCTGAAATCTTTACAAAAGAGTGTCCACACTGACATATCATACATCTGTATAACTTTATAACCTTGTGCATACTTTTTTTTTCCTACACCCTGCATCTGATCCATCAGCACATTCTGTAACTTTAAAATGTATTTAGAGCTAAATCACTTTCACCCCTCTATTAATACTGCTCTGGCTGTTACTGGGCTACAGCCTCCTACCTTGATCTCTCATTTAAATTACTGCCACGGCCTCCTAAATGATCACTGCTCTGCACCACATTGATTTATTTTAATAGAGCATCCACGGTGATACCATTAGATCTTGTCAGTTTTGAACTCAAAACATTCCAGTGGTCCCTGTGTGATTCAAAGTGAAGGCTAGGTCTTTATAACACTCTACAGGGCACTACATAATCTCTCCTTGCCCCAGTACACATGTGATCTCCTTTCTTAATACTGTTCCTCTCCATCAGTGTTCCAGGCACACCCACCTCTTTGCTGTTCTTCAAACATGCCAGTCACAGTCCTACCTCAAGACTTTCACACTTATTATTCATTCTGTCTGGAGTGTTCTTCCTCTGGTAACAGTTTTGCTAGCTTTCTTTAAATCGTTTCTCCCATAACTTCCATTGCCCGCTCTATTTAAAAATCCACCCCTTCACTACTTCCTAATCTTCTTTTTTATTTCTTCCTTCTTAGCACTAATGAGTGCTAATATATTGTTTATTATTTATCTTTCTAAATAGAATGTAAGAAATATATTTTTGTATGTTTTGTTCACTGCTTTATTGCAGGGTCTAGTACAGTATGTGACACACAGAAAGCAGGTGCTCAATAAATATTACTTTAATATTTATCCTAGATATGGGAAATATTTTTTTGTAAATCATAAGGTTTTAGAGATAGAAAAATCTCAGGTGCCCCTTTCTTCCAGAATTCTTATTTTATGGAAAGGATACTGAAAATAAAATGTTAAGCATCTTTTCCAAAATCGATTAAAGTCAGAAGCTGGAATGGACGTTACAATTTTTTGTTGTTTTTATTCTTCAAGTGATTATATTTCTTATATATTACTAATACCAAGATATTAGTTATAAATTTTAAGGGATAAAATATGCAATATAATTTTAAAGAACAAAATATGTTCAAGAAAAAATAAGCATATAAAAGTAATATTCCTAAGAGACTGTGAAATCTCAGTTAATGACATTAAAGTTATCTATAATTAGAATAGAAAATGATCTAGAGTCATAGGATATCACAAGTCAATTACAAATGAGAAACACTACAATGTGAGTGAAAAAATGTACAGTACAAGCACACATTATACTGGAAAATACTGTAATTGAAAAATGATCATCTCATTGTATACTCAACACTGGTCAAATCCTTATTAGAATAATATCTTCAATTCAGAGCTCAGAAGCAAAATGGGGATGTGGACAAATTGAAGTGTGCTCAGTTGAGAGCTACAGAGATAATTAAAGTGCTGGGAAATTTGGCCTCTGGGGATAGGTTAGAGCAACTTGGAATACTGAAACTGAATCAAAGATGGTTGAGGTGATATTAGATAATAGTTACCAAATGTAAAATAGTTATATTTTAAAGAATGAGAGTCAGCTGTCAGTTTCTCCATTGGGAATTAAGAAAAAGGTCAGTGGCATTTCTCTGCAGCATGCTGAAATTAGGTTAACTGTAATGAAACTTTTTATATGGGAAAATTATTAAATGAGAAGATGTTACTGAGAAAACTATTTTCATCTGGTAGTCTAAAATTGCCTATGGCTTCTCAATGTTCAAGACTGATTAAATCTTCCCTTTGTTGTGGATATGGATGAAGTAACAAAGCAAATTCTCTCCTGGTCATTTCATGTATGGTTCTCATTAATTGCTCCAATTCTTCTTGAAATAATGTTTGATTATGATTTAATCACAATTTCATTTTGCACAGGTATCTTGGTCAGATTACTTTCGGCAGTAATCTAATTTAATATCACTGAATAATGTTTGGGTAAAAATGTTATGAGATTCTCACAATCACTAATATATAAAGACTCTTGCAATATCTTCCCAAATCGTTTTACCTTCTGCTCCTCCTCCCCAGAAGTCCCGTCTATTAAACTCCATCCTACATCCTAGCAAAGGAATTAATTCCTTCTTCTAGCATAGCTCTGATCATGATAATGATAAATTTTTGCTAAGAAGAAAAACACGTGCACATTACCTAATTGCACACCCTGTTTTCAGGGGAATAAAGGCTCTACTTACCTCTTGCACTTTAATCCTAGTATAATACATCTCTATGTTGGACACCATTTTCCTTTGATAAACTGTCCTATAGGTTATACTGACCTGTTTCTTTTTTATGAAATTTTATAGGCTGCATTTTGAAAGAGCAGAACTTAATTCACCTCATCACTGATCATTTTATATTCCTTGTCCTCTCAGCCACCTGGTGTACCCTTTAAAACATCATGCAGATGAGTATGCCCTCACAGGGACAACTCTGTGACTTTGGTCTGAATGATTTCCACAGTCCTCTGGGAAGGAGTGTGATTGACAGTATCTTCTAACTCTAGCTATCTGTACTGCTCTAAAGATAGGGATTTCCTATGCATTCTGTCATTTGAAGTTGAAAAGAAATAGCTCAATAACAGCCTCTAGGAATATTGTTTTCCCAGCAAAAACAGATTGTTTCTCTTTAAAGTCTTTTCCAATTTTCTCTTTCCAAAATCTATTCCATATTGTTTCATGACTTCCTAGCAAAAAAACAATATATAAATAACATTTTAAAAAATTTTTTACCAAAAATTCCCTTTTCATTATTGAGGTATTTAAATTTTCCTTCTCAATATTTTAGGTAGATATTCCTACCATAAACATACACAAAAATTGTAGTTTCAATGTATAAAATGATAAAATAAAGTGGTTTAAAAATTATTCACAATTTTATAACAACGATAACACTGTAAAAATGGGGATTTATATTTTGAGAGAGAGAGAATAATTATATAATATAAATGAAATTTAAATCAATGAATAATTTTTAAAAGTTCACTTTAACCAAAATAAGATGGTTTTTCAAGCGATCTTTTATAATTCATCATCTCCAATATTTAACATATAGTGAGCCTCTTTCCCTATGATTAAGTCCAAATTTATTCTGTTTTAACTGCTGCATAGTAGTCTACTGTTTTGGTATAAGGTTGTCATGTATAGTTGTGCAGATTTTCCACTGATCAAGGGTCCCTTACTGATGGGACAAGTGGAACTGAAATTTAGTCCATGCAGCCTTTACCCAGCTCTATAATCACTTGTGTCTGGCCAGAGGAATTGTCTTTTTTAATTAACACAAATTATCCATATGGGTAGCAATGGTCCTGTAGTTTTAACTGAAAAGTTTTACAAGTGCCTAGTTTAAAATATTAAATAACTCAACAAGGCTTATAACCAAATACAGCAGTACACCTTTCCCAAATCTTCCCATCCTTAATTTCTGATACCTAGTACTATCATGCAAGAAATATTCCAGAATTTACATCCACATTTATCAATAAGATATTTATACCCCATATATTAATTTTTCAGTTTCATATGTTATCTACTGAATTCCTACTATGAAAAAACAGGAATTTCCTTTTCTTACTGTCAACCACACCAATTCCACTATGCCAAATGTACACACACAGTGTTCCCAATAAAATTACTCAAGTATTTTTACTAGATCAATATTTAATGTCCATATGGTTATGACTACATACATTGTATTCATTATTAAAGTGGTATTTTACATTTCTAATCTATTTCATTTTTCATGAAGCTTTTTGCCTTAACTGCACTTAATAATTATTTTGTTTATTTGCTTATATGTGGTTAAAGGTTACTTGCTATTAATTCATCCCACAACTCTCCTCCAGAAGTATAACTATAATTTCATTATGTTCACACATCACATATTTTACTGGCTTAATTTTTTCCTTAAATAAATAATTCTTGAAGCTCTCTCCTTTTCTTCTCCAGTCTGGAGTCTGTTCTTTAATCCTGCAGGATACCTATTACTTTGTCACCTTGGGATCTCCATTCAGCCTCATCAGAGAGATGTTCCCATTAACTCCTTCCTGCATTGGATCCCTGTTTTCTGATTTTCATTTTTTCCTTATTCTCGCTTTATGGCTTAATTTTAATGGACGCATATCCTACAGTAGGTCATTGAAAATAAATTGAAAACAAGTAAATTTCTTGAGGTCTCGGATGCCTGTAAATAAAATGAGAATGGTAGCTAATGCTTTTAAGAACTTCCTAAATGTCAGCTACTGCTCTCTGCATTTTATACTTATTTACTTGTTTAGTCCTCAAAACAACACTGAAATAGGCTTGATCATTATTTCCTGGGGAAAAGAGAAATTTAAGAAATTTAAATTTAAACCCTAAATCATGGAGAGGGTTGTCATACCACCATATAAATGCTTGAAATCAGGCTTCAGAATCCATAACACTACATAACAACTCAATAGGGACTTCCCTGGCTGTCCAGTGGTTAAGACTTCGCACTTCCAGTGCAGGAGGCAAGGCTTTGATCCCTGGTCGGGGAACTAACATCCCACATGACGCGTGAAATGGCCAAAAAACAAAAAAACAAAAACTCAATAGCATTATTCTACCACCACATGTGATGAATAATTAGACTTGATAAAGAATTCTATCTTCTAATGGCACCAATAAATTTATTTACTCCTTTTTCACTGTTTCATTCTACTTTTCATTGTTATCTCTTTCTATTGTTTGGATGTTGGATATCTTATGTGGGTCCTCTAATGTTGTTATTTTTTCCCAGGTATTTTCCATTTCTGTTCTGGGAAGTCTTGTTAACTTTATTTTTCAGTACCTTTATTGAAATTTTAATTTTTCTTAACATTTTATTTTTCAAATTTTTTTTTCTCCATTGTTCTCAGCCACTTTTTCTTGATCCATGAACACACTCCCTTTCCTCATTTTTTTTTTTTTTTTTTTTTTGCGGTACGCGAGCCCCTCACTGTTGTGGCCTCTCCCGTTGCGGAGCACAGGCTCCGGACGCACAGGCTCAGCAGCCATGGCTCACGGGCCCAGCTGCTCGGCAGCACGCGGGATCCTCCCGGACCGGGGCACGAACCTGCGTCCCCTGCATCGGCAGGCAGACCTCCAACCACTGCGCCACCAGGGAAGCCCTCCTCATTTTTATATATGTATAGACTGTTGTGCTTCTTTGTATGGTGATCAGGTTGAACTGTTTCTTAGGGGAACTTCAACTGTCAAAGTCTGTACATCTCTCAGTTTCCCTGGAGGGGAATTATTTAATATCCTGCCTATAGGTTACAAGCCCAGCAGCCAGTGTTCTCAGAGCTGAGTAAGAGAAATGGTTTTACTATTCTCTATATTGGCTTTCACAGGTCTCTGAGTTTCCACTTAGTATCTTCATCCTCATCTATGCCTGGTGCCCCCATGTCCAGATCCATGCCTGGCTCAACCTCTTCAGACAGCTAAACTTCAGTTCCATAAAGTGATTGTTTCTTTTACAGATTTTTAAGCATTTCTTTTCATCAGCCCCAGCAGCAACCCGCTTTCAGAGATGCCTGTATACAGAGCCAGTATTTCCGAGTATTTGAGCCTATTAAACGGGCTCTTAAATGTATAGTCATATTATACAAAACATCACTGTTACTCTTTTTGGTTTTGTTTCAGACAATGCTATCAAATACCAAAAAAATTCTTAATATCTTCCAAAACTGAAAATTTTCAGTATCACAAAAGATATAAGTATATAACAGTGTGTTCACTGCTAAGTCTAAACCTAGAATAGAAACGTAGTTTACGTATTGTGATAGAATATTTTTCTTACATATATCCAGGCCTGACCTCCTGAGAAGTTAGACATATATGAGGACCTACCCTTCTAAGAGATAAATAAGGTTTCAATCTTATTGATTAGAAGCATGCATTTTGAAATCACTGAAACAATAGCATTTGCCAAGTTACCCATGCTATGTGTAAGATAAAATAAATTCTGCACAGTAATCTCCACTTGGAGGATTCTGCAGGTACATACAAGGTGGAAAAATTCATGTCTTCCGACACACTATGCCATTTATTCTGAACAAGGAGTAAGTATGTTTCACTCACTACAGTTCCTGCAAAATGGCAAAGGTGTAGAGAAAATTGTGAAGTTTTTTTCATTTGTTTGTTTTGTGTTGTTTTAAATAGGAAACCTTAACTACTATCACTAATGATAGCTTTCCTTGCCATGTGATATTTATGGTGAATATTTATTTTCTAGTTTGATAATCCAAAGAATTTGAAATGTAAAGATACCTATGATTTTCAAATGCATTTTGATGTTTAAAGACTATAATCAAAATAAATATTTTCCTTAAAATGTTTTCTTTAATTGTATGTATTTTAATCCCTTAAATATAAAATAATTAACAAATAAGCCTACTAAATCAACACAGCTCAATATCTTTTCAAGCCAAGGTTGAGAGACATGCAAGTACAAAGTCATCCATTAGGCCAATAGTTCTCAAACTTGAGGGAGCATAGAAATCAGCCAGAGAGCAAGTTAAAGGTCCAAATTACCAAGCTTCTCCAGCAGAGATTTTGGTTCAGTTTCTCTAGGATACTGTGCTTTTCCAAGGATACAGATTGTTTCTGATGCAGCTGGCATCTAATCTTAGTTTGAGATACACTGGAGTAGGGTATAAATTACATTATAGCAGATACTGTGTCATAATTTGGTTCTCCCAAGAGTTGACCTTAGATTAAGATTCAAATGGGAGCAGTGACCAGCTGAAGCCTAATCCCTTAGGGAAGTTCTGAGAAATTCTACAACATAAGTGCCTTAATGTTATCCCACTGACAGGGAAAGGGAACTCGGGTATTTATATAGTAACTCCAGAGAGTCAATGGTAAAGACCACTCCTGAGAGCTGATTTCTCTTCACTCCCACTCCACTTGGGCAGGGTAGCTGGGTTGTCTACAGTTCTGGTATAGTGATCTTCAGCACAGATGCAGACTGGCATGTGGAAGTCACACAGAGCACCTACTAGTAATGCCTGAGCACCACAGACCAAGCACTGACAGTGTCTACCACAAAACTGGGTCTGCATATTTATACCTCTCTCCTTAGTACCTGCAACATAGTAGTCAATAAATAAGTATTTTTGAAATAAATAACAATGAATAAATGAAAGATAAATGACACAGCTTGTAAGTGAGAGATTTATATTATGCTCAAATAAAATGGGATGAGTGATTAAGGCAAAATGCTAAGCCCTCATAGCACAGGATTCTGGGTAGTGGAATCTGAAGTCAGGAAGTTTTCCTCTTTATGTGGTTTTCATCATATTAATGTGTACCATAGAACTGTTTGTTCTGTATTGGAACCTCTTCTCACCCATCCCTTTTATGAAACTCCTTTGGAAATATTTTTTCTAGATTACTCTTAATAGGAAGATGCAACAGAGTTTAATGGAAAGCTTTATGTTACAACACAAATGTTGGCTATAGTGAATATCCTTCTATCTTCCTAATTAAATATTAATCCATTTAATCTGTTTTATCTAATCTTGATTTTTTCATATCAGCATTGCTTTAAGCCATCACAAAAGCAAATAGGGAAGTAGATATGAAACTTTTAGTCTTATAAAACAGAAATAAATCTATATCTAATTGGCAGATGTTTGTTCCAAAAATAATATGCGAACACTCATATGTGTACAATTTATTATACACACACACACACAAATCCATATTCCTGAGTAAAATGCATGCTATCAAATCCCCTGAAAGTGTTGATCCAGGTAGAAAGTAGGATGGCCTTTCAGATTCTCTGTCTTACTAATGTTTCTCATATTTCCCATTCATATCTAAAGAATCAAGGTCACAGAACTTGGAAGCCAAAAAATTCAGTATCCCAAATAGCTGCCTCACATCCTGCTTGGAATTGGAGGGGGAAGGGAATGTATAAGCAAGTAATTAACTGGTCCTAAATCAGAAGTATCCCACAGCCATAAACGAAATACTCAGTTCCACACCCATAACCAATTTGTTGGTCAAAAGTAGGGATTAGAATTCAAAGGCTTAAAAATGTGAACAAAGTAACAAAGAGGTGTCAATTAGTTTAGCTGCATATTGGATCATGGCAAATGGAGAAGGGAGAATTAAACTCTATGAACTGCACAGTATATGTCTTGCCTAAGATCACTGAAATAAAATAAAATGCTCCTGCATGCATAAGTGCAGGTACACACATGCACGCACACACACACACACACACACACACACATATAAACATATCTTCTGGAGGCTAAATAAAGATGTGGTGTGTGTGTGTGTGTGTGTGTGTGTGTGTGTGTACAATGGAATATTACTCAGCCATTAAAAAGAATGGAATTCTGCCATTTGCAACAATGTGGAGGGATCTAGAGGTGTTATGATTAGCGAAATAATTCAAAGACAAATACTACATGTTATCCCATATATATGGAATCTAAAAAATAAAACAAATGAATGTAACAAAACAGAACAGACTCACAGATATAAAGAACAAAGTACTGGTTACCAGTGGGGAGAGGTAAGTGGGAGGGCCAATATATGGATAGGTGTTTGAGAGATACAAATTACTATGCATAAAATAAATAAGTGACAATGATGTATTGTACAGCACAGAGAAACATATCCATTATTTTGTAATAACATTAGATGGAGTATAATCTATAAAATTATTGAATCACTATGTTGTACCCCTGAAACTAATATAATATTGTAAATCAAACTTCAATTAAAAAAATAAAGAAGCGTATACAAAACCCAACAACAACAAAAGAACACATTTAGGAAGTGGTTTTTGTTCCTTTTATTCATCGTATTCAACTGCACGTTACATCTACAGAGTTAAATCAGTTGCCTAATGTTGTGAGTATTATAAAACCAAAGAAAAACTTATATTATGTAAATAATGTTTAACCCATTTTATCATATTTTTAAAAACCACATTAAATAGTTTGGAAATATATTTTCCTCAAAAATGGAAAAGTGTTCACAGAAAATTTTAGTGACCTGACCAAAGGCACTAAGCAACTCTTGGGTTGAAACAGGACTCAGCCCAAGATGTCAAATGTCTGGCCTACTTCTCTCTTCTCAGGGCAACTGGCTGAAAGTAGTAATGATATATGTATTAGCAGCCCAATGCATGAATGCTTGAAGCAAAACACGTTCTTGTGGTGTCACAAGCCTTTTAAAGCAGTTTTATCCACACTAAAATGAACAACAAAGGGAACATGAGCTCTAGTCCCACGAGAGCCATATTTTCTAATGTTTCTATTAGAAATAAACTCTGCCTTCAACTCCCCATAGCAACATTATTATGAACATGATTTTATGTGGATAAATTACTACTATATTTCAGCTACACTGTGGGTTAAATAGGCTTTTGTGAGCTGCACTGCAGATATCCTCACCTCATATACTGTTGCAACTACAGAAAAATGAATTCTGACTCCAAGCCAAAAATTTTAAAAAAGACATTTCATTGACATGGAAAATATATCCTAGTAAAGTCCTTTTAATTCCTCAAGCCTGAAAATTTGACCATGATGGCTTTGGAGTAGAAATTGGTATTTTCTTCTTATAAGTGCCGCATATGGATATTTATCCCCATAATTTATCTTTAAAATAGTTTCAGAATACATTACGCTGAGACATAAAATAGTTAATATTTGACCTACGAAAGTGGCTATTTTATATGGTTCAATTTAATACACAGATATGAACCAGCCCAACTCTCCATTCTTTATTGCAAACCTTTTCTCTATTTCCCATTATATGATAGAAACTCCAAAGCATATCCAGTTGTATACTATTTTAAACATTTTGATTAATTTTATTTTCATTCAACCACTATTTATTTAGCATCTCTTATGTGCCAGGCACTTTTTTTTTGTTTGTTTGTTTAATAAAAGTAAAACACATTTATAGCAGATGTGTTAAATACAGAAACATAAATAATAAAGGTCATTAATAATTTCAGAAATACTACTGATAATTTTGTAATTTTCTGGTTTTAGAAATATATGTGCTTAAAATGGAATCATGATACATATTCAGTTATAATTTTTAGATATTTATATTATATCTTTCCCGTATCATGAACTACTCTTAGCATACAGACATTTCAATGACTGATAGTCTCCCATGGTATGTTTGCACCAACACTATGCAACTCTACTCTAGCTTTTGGATAGTTGGCTGTTTCTGATTTCTCCCTGCAACATGATGAAATGTTTAGTCTTGCATATAAAAGTTGCATGCATCTCTGATTCAAACCGTAAGAAAATATTTTCTTAGAAATGGACTTTCTGGGTTAAAGAGTAAATCCACCTTAATTTTTTTCCAATTAGAAATATCTTCTGTATTATTTTAAAAAGGACATATTCATTGCAAAACCCCCAAATAATACAGAAGCATGTTAACTATGGGAATAGTCAGAGATGCAAAAATTGCAACATTGTTGGCTTTGAAGATGGAGGAAGGGGCCTCAGCCAAGGAATGTGGGCAGCTCTAGAAGCTGGAAAAGGCAAGGTAACAGATTCTCCCCCCGAGTCTCCAGAAAGGAACCAGGCCCTGCTGACATCTTGAATTTTTAGCCCTGGTGACCCATTTTGGACTACTGACTGTAAGATGATAAATTTACATTGTTTCAGTTACTAAGTTTGTGGTATTTTGTCATGACACAATAATTTGTGGCAATTTGTGAATAATGCATTTGTTTATCCATGCACTTTTTTTGATAGACATTTGTGTTTTTTTCTAATTCTGTGTGTAATAAAGAAACTTGCTATTAACATTAGTGTGCAAATCTTGTATGAGTATATACTTTTATTTCTCTTGGTTGAATTCATGGGAGCTGCAATCACCCATTTCTGTGGTAATTGGGTATATAACTTTTACCGAAGAAGGCACAAAATTTGTAGCATTTTACAATCCCCACAAAATAAACAAGAGCTCCAACTGCTCACATCTTCACTAACACGTGGTCTCATCAGACTTGAAATTTTAGTCATTCTAATGAGTGTGAAGTGTTATCACAATTTTTAAAACAGTTTTAATGATATAGTTCACATAAAACTAACTCATTCGAAATGTACAATCACAGTTTTTAGCATATTCAAAAGATGTGAAACCATCACTACAATCAACTTAGAACATTTGCATCAGGACTTCGCTGGTGGCACAGGGGTTAAGAACTTGCCTGCTAATGCAAGGGACACAGGTTCAATCCCTGGTCAGGGAAGATCCCACATGCTGTGGAGCAACTAAGCTCATGCACCACGACTATTGAGCCAGCATGCTGCAACTACTGAAGCCCGTGCACCTAGAGCCCGTGCTCTGCAACAAGAGAAGCCACCACAATGAGAAGCACATGAACCACAATGAAGAGTAGGCCCTGTTCGCCACAACTAGAGAAAGCCTGTGTGCAGCAACAAAGACCCAACACAGCCAAAAAAAATAATAAATAAATTTAAAAAAAGAACATTTGCATCACTCCAAATAGAAACTCAGTACCTATTAGCACTTACTCCCATTGTTGTTCCAAATCCTCTACTCCCAACCACCACCCAAACACAGACAACTAATCACCTATTTTCTATTTTTATAGATATGTTTATTCTGGATGTTCATATAAGTGGAATCATACAATATGTGGTCTTTTGTTATGTGTTTATTTCACTGAGAATAGTAATTTCAAATTTTATCCACATTGTAGCATATATCATTACTTAATTCTTTTTTATTGCTGAGTAACAGTCTATTGAATAAATATACCTTATGTAATCTATCCATTCATCAGTTGAGAGTTGTTTCCAAATTTTACAATTACGAATAACGTTGCTATGAATATTTGTGAACAAGTTCTTTTTGGGATGTATGTTTTCATTAATCTTGGATATATGCTAGGAGTGGAATTTCTAGGTCATATGGTAACTCCAAGTTGTTTTGAAAAGTGCCTGCATCGTTTCACATTCCTATCAGCAATGAATGAATGTTCCAGTTTTTCCATATCCTTGTCAATACTTGCTATTATTATTATTTCTTTGAATGATAGCCACTCTAGTTGGGTGTGAAGTACTATCTCTTTGTGATGTTGGTTTACATTAATCTATTCACTAATGTTGTTGAAATTTATTTACATGTGCCAATTTGCCATTTGTATATCTTCTTTGGGAAAACGTCTTTTTCAATCATTTGCTTATTTTTCAGTTGGGTTATTTGTATTGTTATTTATTTATTCTGGCTACAAGTTCCTTGTCACATATATTATTTGCAAATGTTTTCTACCATTCGTTATGCTGTGTTTTCATTTTCTTCACTGCGTCCTTTGGAATACAAAAGTTTTTAATTATGCCGAAGTCAAATTTATCTTCTTTGTGGTCACTTGTGCTTTTCATTACTGTTAGTTTGGCAGTAAGTTTTAAAGTCAGGAAATGTGAGTTCTCCAGATTTGCTCTTTGTTTTCAAGATTGTTTGGCTATTTTTCATCCTTTGAATTTCTATATGAATTTTAGGATCATATTGTCAATTCAGCAAAAGAAGCCAGATTGAATTTGATAGTAATTGTCTTGAATCTAGAGAATAATTTGGGCAATACTGCCATTAAAACAATATTGCCTTCTGAAAAATGTACATGTAATATCTTTCCATGTATTTAAATCTTCTTTAATGTCTTCAACAATGTTTTGTTGTTTTTGTTTTTAATGCACAAATCTTGTACTCTTTTGCTTATTTTTAAATATTTTATTTTTCATGGCATTATAAATAGAATTGATCTCCTAATTTCATTTTTGGATTATTCATTGCTAGTGTATAGAAAATACAATTGATTTTTGCACTCTAACCTTGTATTCTAAAAGCTTGCTGAACTTGTTTATTAGTTCTAATAGTTTTTATTGGATTCCTTAGGATTTTCCATATATAAGATCAAGTCATCTGTAAATAGATATAGTTTTATTCCTTCCTTCCTTCCCAATATTGATGCCTTTTATTTCTTTTTCTTGCCTAACTGTCCTAGCTAGAACTTCAGTACAATGCTGAATAAAAATAGTGAGAGCCGGCATCATTGTCTTGTTCCTGAACTTAAGAGGAAATCATTCAGTCTTCACCGTTAAGTATAATGCTAGTTATGGATTCTTTGTAGATGCCCTATGTCAGGTTGAGGAAGTTCCCTTGTATTCCAAGTTTTTTAGTGTTTTTATACTGAAAGGGTGTTGGACTCTTTTAAATACATTTTCTGCATTTGCTGATATAATCATGTGGTTTTTGTCCTTTATTCTATCAATATCAAGTATTACTCTGATTTATTTCCAAATGTTAAATCAACAAAGCATTTCTGGGATAAAATACACTTGGCCATGGTATACAATCTTTTTAATATAATACTGTATATGATTTGCTGTTTTTTCTTTTTTTTTTTAAAGAAAATTGCATCCAGATTCACAAGGGATACTGGTGTATGATTTTTCTTTCCTGTTACATATTTGTCTGGTTTTGGTATTAGAGTAACACTGGCCTCACAGGATGAGTTGGTAAGTGTTTCCTCCTCTTCTATTTTTTATGGAAGAGTTTGTGATGGATTGGTGTTAATTCTTTTTTTAATGTTAAGTAGAATTCACCAGTGAAGCCATATCGGCCTGGCTTTTCTTTGTGGGAATTTTTTTTTTTAACATATTTATTGGAGTATAATTGCTTTACAATGGTGTGTTAGTTTCTGCTTTATAACAAAGTAAAACAGCTATACATATACATATATCCCCATATCTTTTCCCTCTTATGTCTCCCTCCCTTCCACCCTCCCTATCCCACCCCTCTAGGTGGTCACAAAGCACAGAGCTGATCTCCCTGTGCTATGCGGCTGCTTCCCACTAGCTATCTGTTTTACATTTGGAAGTGTATATATATCCATGCCACTCTCTCACTTTGTCCCAGCTTACCCTTCCCCCTCCCCGTGACCTCAAGTCCATTCTCTAGTTGGTCGGCGTCTTTATGTGGCAAATTTCTTAATCACAATTTCAATATCTTTAGTTCTTTTGAATCTATTCAGATTTTCTATTTTTTTCTTGAATCAGAATACCAAATTCTGTGCCCTACCAGGAATTTGTCCATTTCATCTGAGCCATCTAATTTGTTGGTATACAATTGCTCACAGTATTCTGTTATAATCCTTCTCATTCTGTGACATTAGTAACAACATCCTCTCTTATTTTAGTAATTTGAGGCTCTCCTATTTTTTTTCAGTCTGTAAAAAGGTTTATTAATTCTATTTATCTCTGCAGGAGCTAGTTTTGTTCATTTTTTCTATTGTTTTTCTAGTATCTATTTCATTTATTTTTACCCTATCTTAAAAATTATTTCCTTTTTGCTCATTGCTTTTGTTTTAGTTTCACTTCTTTCTCTAGTTTCTTAAGGTAGAAGGTAAGGTTACTGATTTGAAATTGTTCTTCTTTTCAACTATAAGATTTATAATGATATAAGTGTCCCTCTAAGCTCTTCTCTATCTATATCTCACAGTTTGGGTATATTCCATGCTTGCTTTCACCTGTTGCAAAGTGTTTTCTAAATTTTTCTTTTTTTAAATTAGGAATATGTTGTTGAATTTCCATTTTTCTGGGAATTTCCCACTATTTCTTCTGTTTTTGATTTCTAATTAATTCCATCTTCTTTAGAAAACACACTTTGTCTGATTTCAATCATTTTAGATTTATTGAGACTTGTTTTATGACCAAGAATATGATCTCTCCTGGAAAAGGTTCCATATGTTCCCAGTCTTGAGAAAATTGTGTACTGTCTTGATTTGGGGTGAAGTGTTCTATCTATGCCTGCTAGTGTTGCAAAGTTTACTATAACTTGCTCATATTCTGTCTAGTTATATTTAAGCACCAATGAAAGTGGGGTGTTAAGAACTTCAACTATTACTGTTGAATTGTGTATTTCTTCCTAGATTCTGTCAGTCTTGCTTCATGTATGTTTTGGGAGCTCTGTTTTTAGGTGGATGTATGTTTATAACTATTATACATATCTAGTGGATTGACCCTTATGCCATTATGAAATGTCTCTCTTTATCTCTAGTAACACTTTTTTTAAAAAAAATGTCTATTTTATGTGATACTAGTATAGCCACTGCAACTTTGATATATTATGTTTGCATGAATATATTTTCCCATTCTTTTGTTTTCAAGCTACTTGTGTCTCTGAATCTAAAATGTGTCCCTATTAGACGAAATATAGCTGGATCTTGCTTTTCTATCCTGTCTGTCAATTTCTGCCTTTGATTACACTGTTTAATCCATTCACATTTTATGCTATTATTGATATCTCTGGATTTATCTCTGCCATTTGCCTTTTTGTTTTCTTTATGTCTTGTGTCATTTTTGTTCCTTGGTTCCTTCTTTATTACTTTCTTTTGCATTGAAGGAATATTTCTCAGTGTAATATTTTAATCTTTCATGATTTTTCCCAATATTTTTGTGTTAATTTCTTAGTGAGTTCTCTAGAGCATACTCATTTATCTTATGAGAATCCACTTCAAATTTAAACTAAATTAATTACAATGAGCTATAGAAATGTTAGTCCTTTATAACTCGATTCCCCCTTCCCCTTTTCTTGTACTGTTTTGGTTACGTACACTGCATCTATATGTGTTACAAATCTAACCATATACTGTTATAATTATTAACTTATGTAATGTTATATCTTTTTTAAAAGCTGAGAGAGAAAAATAGAAAGCATATCTGATTATACTAACCTTCTTATTTACCATTTCTAATTCTCTTCATATGTTTCTGTAGATTCAAGTTAATTATCCGGTGTCATTTCCTTACCCAAATACCGCTTTGTTCCCACCCACCTCCTTTGTGCTATTATATAATTATATACACTTTATATTATGCAATAGCTTTTTAATCAGTTGACATAAAAGGAGAAGAAATATGCAATTATTATGTCTTTTAAAATTACCTATTAATTACCTTTACCAGTGCTTCTATTTTTTTCATGTGGATTTGAATTACCTTCTGGTATCTCTTGCTTTCAGCCTAAAAAGTTCCTTTAATATGTTTTGTAAAGCATTTCTGCTAGAAACAAATGTCTCCCGACCCCGCCACCGCCCCCCCAACACACACAATCCAGGGATGTCTTTTTTTTTTTGCCTTCATTTTTTTTTTTTTTTTTTTTTGCGGTACGCGGGCCTCTCACTGTTGTGGCCTCCCCCGTTGCGGAGCACAGGCTCCAGACGCGCAGGCTCAGCGGCCATGGCTCACGGGCCCAGCCGCTCCGCGGCATGTGGGATCTTCCCGGACCAGGGCACGAACCCGCGTCCCCTGCGTCAGCAGGTGAACTCCCAACCACTGCGCCACCAGGGAAGCCCCTGCCTTCATTTTTAAATATTAAACATTTTATTTGAGAGAATTGCAGATTCATATGTAGTTCTAAGAAATGATACAGGAATCTACTGTGTTCCCTTTACTAAGGTTCGCCTAGTGGCTGCATTTTGCAAAACTACAGTATAATACCAAAACTAGCTGTTGACAGTGATACAGTCAAGATGCAGAAAAATTCTTTCACCACAATGTTCCCTCATGTTGTCCTTATATAGCCACTCACCCTTGCCTCCTCTTTAACCCTTTACAAACACTGACCTGTAATCTGGTTCTATCATTTTGTAATTTCAAGCATGTTATATAAATAGAATCACACAGTATGTAACCTTTCAAGAACTTTGAGATTGGCCTTTTTTCCTCAGCAAAATTTTCTGGAGGTTATAGGTTGTTTTCTGTATTAATAGTCATTCCCTTTACTTTATACTCTGAATAATATTCCATAGTATAAATGTACCACAGTTTAATTATCTACAAGTGAAAGACATCTGAATTGTTTCCAAATAAAGCTGCCATAAATATTTGTGTACAGGTTTTTGCATGAAGATTTCAGCATTCTTTGGGATAAATGCTCAAGGGTCCTATTGCTAGGCTATATATGATAGTTTTATATATAGTTTATTGAGACATTTCCAGACTGGTGGTACCATTTTATATTCCCATAAGAAAAGTATGAGTGATCTAATTTCTCATTTTTACCAGCATTTGGTGTTGTCATATCTATTCAATAATTACATCTATCCAATATTATGCAATATACAAAAGGCTATTCAGCAAATGCACTGTGATTTTAAGTTTGACATTTATGATTGCATCTTCATTGTTGTCTGCTCTATTTTGATATAATCAATTGCTTGTTGAATCATGACAGTGAATGAGAAATTTTCTAAATTGTTATGTTACTTGTATGTTAGAAAGATATTCATACTGATTCATTGAGCAGGGGTCAGCAAACTACGGCCTGCAGGACACAACTGGCCTGTGACTTATTTTTATTTTTATTTTTTTGCAGTACACGGGCCTCTCACGGTTGTGGCCTCTCCCGTTGCGGAGCACAGGCTCCGGACGCGCAGGCTCAGCAGCCACGGCTCATGGGCCCAGCCGCTCTGCGGCATGTGGGATCTTCCCGGACCAGGGCATAAACCCGTGTCCCCTGCATCGGCAGGCGGACTCTTAACCACTGCGCCACCAGGGAAGCCCCCCTGTGACTTATTTTTATAAAGAAAGTTTTACTGGAACAGAGCCATTCCCATTTGTTTACATATTATCTATAGTTTTCTCTATGTTGCAAAAGCAGAGCTGAGTAATTGCAACAGAGACCTTCTGACCAGCAAGGTGAAATATTTACTATCTGGCCCTTTATATAAAAAATTTGCCAACCCCTGCTTTAGAAGATTTTTTCTTTGAAATGCAATATCTTTCCTATAGATGATAGTATTTCTCTGTTAAACAGAGGGACTGGTTCCAGTATTGGAAGTGATATTATGAAATTTCTCTCTGAATCTGTGGAACTAAGCTAGTGTTAAAAGAAAGTAATTTAGATTTATTTTGCTATTTTGCATATCAGATATCAAGTAATGGTTAAAGCATGGGAATAAGAATAAAATCAGAGTTAGGAACAGTCATGACAGTGATCTTTAGCTTTCTACTAAGAATGTTCCTCATTAATTTACCCAGGATTTACTTACAGCAGTACCTAAATCTTTGCTAGACTATAATTAGGAGCCAGCCACATAATATCCCTGTTCTGTCCTAACATGACCAAATCCAAGCTGGGAGTAAACTGAAGTTTTGATTCCTAGGTTGATGTAGAAACTTATATATTCCTGATTGTCAAGGGCCTAAATTCCATCCTTCTCTTGACATATCTGAATTAAGATTCCTCTTCTACCTACGTTCCCAGGTCTACTTCCTTCATATTCAGGTATTAAGGGGATGAATTGATAATGACTTTTCTAGTTTCTAGTGCTGCCTTTACTTTTTAAAATTCAATTTAAAAAATATATTGATAACTTTAATGGGAATACTGGAATGAGCAGGAGAAGAATACAACCTTAGGTTACCATCTTCCCAGAAGTCAACTGAATATTATTAAGAGGAAAGGAAAGGGAGAGAGAGAGGGAGAGGAAGATAAAGGAAACTGCCACTTTTATAAATGGTAAGAAATAAAAGAATAAAAAAGAGCAGTAATAGTAAACAAGCAACCCTGGAAGTAAAGTGATATCCAGGGGCCTCTGGCAACATCAAAGCCTAGGGAAGACATAACCAGGTAGGGGTTCAGATAGAACACAGAAGAAATGGCATCATCTCAGTGTTCATTTTTGTATCTCTTGTGCTTCATGTCAAAGCTCATTTGACCTCAAAAGGAAAACCCAAAGGGAAACATTTATCCTACAAGGAAAACCAAGCAAAATTCAGCTTCACAAGGCAAATAAATCACTTTTGTGCTCTAAAGAGTGTCTTCAACAATGAATGAAGCAAGCAATAAAAGTCAAGCTTGTCTGCAGAGCTGGTTTGTTTTGCATATCCCAATTCAATCTCACTTTATCCCAAGGCACATAACAGATTTATATACAATCATAAAACATTCACACCTGAGAAATAATCTCTACAGAACTTGTTTTCAATGATTTGGGGGTCACAGACTCTTTTGAGAATCTATAATGGCTACAGATCTTCATTCCAGAAAAAAAAATTGCTTACAATTTCAGGGATTTCAAATATCTTGTAGTCCAATGCTTGTGCTAAAGAAACTTTGTAAAAGAGCAAAAAATAAGGGAATTTGGTGCTGTCCATATTCTCATTGCAATGTTTTCCTTTTTAAACGATGGCATTGTTCTATAACGAAACACAGAGCGATATTTCACTGATGTCTAGATTACTTAACAATGATGCCCGAAGTTGTTGTTATTTTTATTGTCTGGTTTAAATCTAGACCATCTTATTTTTTTTTTCCCCACAGATGCCATAGGGAACCAGTTTTGCTGTATTTAAATTCTGACCACAGAGCGAAAATAGAAGGGGAAACAGATGATTAAATGTGATATCTAAATTAGTCCCCACATTCCAATTGAGCATTTCTCATCATAATAACTTGAGGTGTTTTAAAGACTTCAAACAGAGCAGGTTGTATCTTAGATATAAATCATGTAGAATTGAGCTCCGGTCATTAGCTGGAGTAAATCTGCCTTAGTCTTCTTTCTCTCAAAGACTGTGATACTGAATTACAGAGCTCAAACTGTAGAGGAAGTTTATATGGATCTCATTTAATTCACAGACCTAAATCACTAATACTGTTTCTTTTAATGTATTTTTTACTTCTACCAAAACCTTTGCTCATCTTCACTGGCATTACCATATCACAGTCTATGATTATCTCAAACCTGCTTTCAGAATAAGTTGCAACACCTCAATATGCTCATTAAGTCTTTCAATACTTTCTAATTTCTTAATTTTCCAGTTCCTATTATTTCCCTAGGAAAGTACAATTAAGGGGATAGAGGGCTGTCCAATGTCCTGATCTATTAATAAAGTAAAAACATCAATGATGATAACTGTAATTATGGTGGCAGTCAACTCCTATTTCAATACAATACTCTTTATATAACTTATATAATGCATATTAGCCCTACTCTCACAGTTATAGATATCACCCTCATATACCATATAAAGGTACAGGGTAGAGAAAAACTACCTTCTTCTGTAGCTATAGGTCTTTGTACTAATTATGATATCAACCCTCTGAGAGACAGCTAAAATTGAAGTCAATCAGATGGAACTTTAGAACAGAACAACAGGTAGCAAATATTTACCTATTATTTCTTAGATTATCTAACCATTCTGGTACACAAAATACCACCTAAATTTCTTTTCTTACTTTGAACACAAAGAAAAGAGTATATGATATTTACTTATAGAAATCCCATGTCTACAATCCCATGAACTCAAAGGTGAAAAACTTTATAAGTAATATTGGGTTAGATGTTTATTACTCAAGACTCTTTTAGATAAGAGTGATAAAATAAATTCAAAAGAGCTTAATTCAAAAAGCATAAATAAGTATGTAAACAAAGTGAACTATCGAAATTTTGGCTCAAATAATTTAAAAGTTCAGTTAAAGTATGATTTTAGACATGATTTGGTATAGGATCTCAAATAGTGTCATCATGACTCAGTTTTCCTCCTTCCACCTTTTGGCCATGTATTTTTATGTTTGCTCCACTTTCAGGTAGGTTTTCCTTTACTGAGAAAACATGTTCCCTGGTAACCCCAGACTCCATTCAGTCCTTCCAGAAATACCCAGTAGGAAAAGCAAATGAATGCAAAGTCTCAAATAATGCAAACATATACACACACACAAGCAACACACACAAAACCCGATAAGCCAGAATTGAGTTTCATTGGGCTTCATTGGCCAGGTTTAGGTCATGCTTGCTATTGGAGTTATGGGAGCAGAGTAAAGTTCAATAGAATTATATGAACTAAGATTTCTGAAGGGGTAATTACTCAAGGAAAATAAAGATAATATTAATAAAAGAACAAGGAATGAATGTAGGCAGAGAAATCAGTAGATATCCAGAACTGTTTCACTACTCCTAGAAGTTTACTATCCTTACATTACTCACTTCTTAAACTATAAGTAAATACATAATGAATCATTCAAAGTTCCTTAAATGTGATATGTTCTTTCTGATCTCTGGACTATTGAACGTTTTCTTTTCTTCATCAGGAATACATCCTCCCTCTATTTTTCTTTGTGTGGCTGAAACTTAATTCTCTTTTGTGCATTAGTTTGGACATAGTTTTCTTGGAAGTTAGGTACTTACACTATGTACCTAACCCCATTTTACATCTCCTGCACTAGACTCTAGGCATTATGAAGGCAAAAGCAAAAAATTGTTGAAAAGAAAAAACATCGAGTAATCACCACAATACCTGGCAACAATATACGCTCAATAAATATTTATTGGATGACGGATAAACTTACACATGTATGAAATTAAGCCAAATATTTCTCAAGTGCAAACTTAAAGTAAATAAAATTATGAAGGACCTGAGGAATAAAGAAAATGGAAGAGTATTTCTGAGCTCTTTTCCTTGATAATAAGAATATGTGTGTTTTTCATACACAAATTTTCCTCAAGGTGTTTTAACATCTTGAATTCCCTACTATGATAAGTTTTTCAGATTTCCCTTTTATAAACTCATTACATATGCAATTGTCTTAATATTTCTTTCATAACTAGAGTATACATTGTGTAAGTATAGGGATGTCACCTTTCTTAATCATTGCTACAAGCAACACCCAGCTGAGTGCTCAGCACAAAAGTGGATATTCAATAAATATTTCTTATCAGTGAATGCATGAATCATTTGAGTAACTGTTAAGTCACCAGAACAATGGCCTTCCACTTTATGATCCCTGCAAACAGGGAGAGGTCTTAGGTAAATGGCCTGATCCATGACACTTAAAGTCACTCTGATTTCAACAGGAAGACCATTCTCTAAGCACAAGAGTCATGTGAAAAACGAAAACTCAGCTGTCTCAATACATTGTCAATAGTAAGTACTCTTGCAAAAAATTTCTGTAATAGAAATCTTTTTCATCATGAACATGAATGCCACTTCTTATAACAACAAGCACTCAAAACCCACCTACAAACATACCTTGCACACACAGACACACAAATTTCATTCCCAATGAATTCCCCTGAGAAACAATTACAAATATATGGGTTTATTTCTGGGCTTTCCATTCTATTTCATTGGTGTATGTGTTCATTTTTATGTTATTGTCCGACCATTTTGATTAGTATAGCTTTGCAATATCATTTGAAATCAGGAAGTGTGATGCCTCCAGTTTTGTTTTTATTGCTAAAGTTTGCTTTGGCTATTCACAGTCTTTTTTGGTCCCATACAACTTTTAGAATTCTTTTCTTCTGTTTCTGTGAAAAATATCACTGGAATTTTGATAGGGTATTTTATTGAATCTGTACATATTTTTGAGCATCTGATAAGTGGTTAATACACAAAATGTAAAATGAACACATACAATTCAACAGCAAAAATAAGAACAACAAACAAACAATCAGACTGAAAATGGGTAATGGATCTGAACAGACATTTCTCCAAAAGAGATATACTAGTAGCCAACAAATGTATAAAAAAGTGCTCAACATTTCTAATCATCAGGGAATGTAAATCAAAACCACAGTTTTGATGAAGTTAACCACAGTTAAGATGAAGCAGTATCAGTTTTACAAGATAACTAAGTTCTGGAGATCTACTATACAGCATAGTACCAATAGCTAACAATATTATATTATGTACTCAAAATTTGGTAACTGGGTAGGTCTTATGTTAAGTGTTCTTACCAAAAATAAATAAATAGGGGCTTCCCTGGTGTCGCAGTGGTTGAGAGTCGGCCTGCCGATGCAGGGGACACGGGTTTGTGCCCTGGTCTGGGAAGATCTCACATGCCGTGGAGCGGCTGGGCCCGTGAGCCATGGCCGCTGAGCCTGCGCGTCCGGAGCCTGTGCTCCGCAATGGGAGAGGCCACAACAGTGAGAGGCCCGCGTACCAGAAAAATAAATAAATAAATAAATAAATAAATAAATAAAGGGATGGGAGGAAACTGAGGGCGGTGATAGATATGTTTATGTCCTTGATGGTGATGATGGTTTCACAGGTGTATAGCTGTTCTCAAACTCATCAAATTGTAAAATTAAACATGTACAGCTTTTTACATATCTATCATACTTCAATAAAGTAATTTAATCAATCAATTAATTCTACACTGAAAATTATAATAATTAAAGTCATTGATCTTTGATCAGAAAAAAAATATGGACTTCACTATTCAAATCCACTTTACTCCAGTTATCCCATAAAGAAGAGACAAAAAAAAAAACATATGCACACAAAATACACAAGTTGCAGGGCAGCTTGATAAGGAATTTGTTATATTATTTTGCTAATTTTGTTTTTTTTCCAATACTTGCTGTCTTCTAAAAGTCATATGACGCATTGCTAATATTATACTTTCCAGATGTGCTACATCAGGTGCACGACTTATGATGACTGAGGAAGTAGACAGATGACTTAGGACACTCCTTAGTAGGGGCCCAAAGTCATCACACCTATGCACAGGTTATGACCTTTGTCTTATCTTACTTATCCCAAAAGAAGGTACAGAACACTATAGAGATTGAGATTAAAGAAATATATGTCTTCCACTCTGACTTTGCCTTTCTTGCAATTTTTCTAAGGGGGAAACTGTTTCTATATTACATATCATATTTCAGATACATATTTGTCTATTTCCTAAATATTAATAAGGAATAATAGTTTTAACACCACAATAGAAATATGATATGTTAATTTTTGTCAACTCCTGATCCTAAATAGTAAATACATAAATAAAATTCTTGAAGCTCATTTCCGCTCTTCCTATTGATTTCCACTTGCCATAAATTCTAAACACTAGCTGATATTATGCAATAAAATGAGAGAAAATATTTCCATTATTATTGTCAATATCTTTCTGCTTGTCTCAGCCCATTACCAATATGTCAAATACTTAAAAGTCCAAAAATGTCATTAGGATTTCAGTTGATGTTTTCTCAGGTGCTCTGCTCCTCATATGCTGTAACCAATAAACAGAGGTTGAACAAGATAGCTCCATGAATAGCTGCCATTAGTGTGGAGATACTTTTGGTGGCTAGAAAACGCTTCCTTCTGTGTGACTCTACTAAACAGAGTCGCAAAATGAACTCAGAACCATTAAAGGTAATATCTACCTGCTATTTGGATATGCTGGGGTTATAGCTCTCCTTTCTACTGAGCTTTTTAAATCTCAAGGTCCCTTTCTTTTTGACAGGGTGAGGACGCTATAACTATGACTGGGTGTGAAACATCACAATTTTGTTGGGCAGAGGGGAGAGCTTCAATAAATACCTTTGGAGGATTATTTATTTCAAGTGCACAGCCATGCTAAAAACACTTTCAGATCTTTCTTTTACCATCCCCATTCAATTTGTGTCCCTTTTACAGGAATACCTGACACCAATAACTTGCACAGCTTCTACAAGTCACACTTGGTGACTAAATAATGGGCTTAAAGTTAACTTTAAATGTATTTAAATGCTATCTTTTCTCCTACCAGCAATCTTACCTTGGGCGTGTTTCTTAACTTGATAAGCCTCTCTTTTTCTTTTTTTTTAACCACCCTTCATTGTGGAAATATCCATATCATATGTCAATCTGTGATCCACACATATTAGCTTCCTTCCTCTAATTATAATGTGTTTTCCTCTCAGGATAAAATCTTTATGACCTAAATACCTTATAAACATAAAGTCTTTGTTAAAGTCTAGTATATGATATCTAACACATGATTAAAACAGAACTGGTAATAACATATTTACCATTTTAAAATCATGGTAGGCTCTAAGTACTTATTTAAGGAGTCATATTACACATTAAAATAATCTTTTAAAACAAATTTTACTTCTAAGAATAACTTACTAATTTTATTCTAGATTTGAATTTTATTACATTTCTGTAACTAAGTCAAACTTCTGTTGACTAGTTACTAGTCAAATACTGTGATTTGTAATCATATAAGCATTTATTGATATCTATTTTTTATTTTTAATTTCATATTTTGTAACTCTATACATTTTTTTCAGATGACAAATTTCTTCTTAAGTGCTAGCAAATGCCATAAGCCGATAAGTAACCTAGAATTCTCAAAGGATACGATAGCCCTAATATTTAAGATGAATATTGTCCACTCTTATTGCAGTAGTGCACATTTCAATAAGTATTAGATTAAAATTTTTGATATTTTGATAAGTAATTAGAAGAGTTGATTTTCTAAAGGCATAAAATAAAAGTGGGCACAAAGACTACTACATTTGGGGTGTTCAATAGATATCTGGTAAATAATAAAAGAAATCACCTTATTTGCATAGAAAACTTCATTTTCACTATTCCTAAATTTCTGTTTAATCTCCTTTGCCAGAGATACATTTTTTTCTCCTTAGTTTATTTCTGCAGTACTCTTAAGTGGGATGGCTATATAAAAGCATTTCTCCAACTTATTTGTTATGGATATATTTTTTAAAATATGTTGACCTGTGATTATGTCAGTATACTTTATGGCATTTTTAGTGTATATTTAATTTAATGTTAAAAAAACCCCCAAAATAATAGAATGTCTCATTATAACTAATGATAAACTATCTCTTCAGTAGTATAAGGGAATTTTCCCTCTGAATGAAGTATTTATTAATGCTTGCCATATCGACAACTGATTTCTAATAACATAATACATTTTTAGTCTATTAAGAAATAAGTACTATCCTAGTGCAAAACAGGGTCATTTATTTGTACCACCTCTAAATGTAATTAAAAACTTTGTAATAAGGCTACTTATGTGTTCTTTTAGTGTTGCCTTTATCTGATTTGCTAAACAAATTTGATTGTTCAGTTGTTAAAATACCTAAGACATACATATTTTGGTACTAATTGATCTAAGAGAACTAGCTGCAATCTGCATCTTTTAGCTTTTAAATAATTTGTTGTTGGAATCATTTTTTAAAAGCTTATACTCATGAACTAAAATACCCACATCTAAATCTACTCAGCTTTTTCTTATTAAATTTTAAAGCACATATTTTAGAAGAACATTTTCAAGTTTTTAAAACCCTAAATATCAATAAAATAGAAACGAACAAGCAAGTCCAACTCCAGTGGGAACTTGTCTTATGAAGTAGATCAATAAAGATTCCAGCTAAGCTCCTAAGAAAAGAAAAATCATCCACCTGCTAGGGAATCTGCATTTCAATAGGTTGTTTATATGTTTATTCACGTTGAAAAGGAGCCAAATACTGTGGTTTTTACCTTTTAGCTGTTCCAAACAGAATTTTTTTCCTTAATAAAGAGGTACTTTAAAAGTAAGTTAGGGACTTCCCTTGTGGTGTAGTCATTAAGAATCCACCTGCCAACGCACAGGACACGGGTTCCATCCCTTGTCTGAGAGGATCCCACAGGCTGTGGAGCAGCTAAGCCCGTGCACCACAACTACTGAGCCTACGCTCTAGAGCCCGCGAGCCAAAACTACTGAGTCCGTGTGCCACAACTACTAAAGCCTGTGCACCTAGAGCCCACGCTCCGCAACAAGAGAAGGTACTGCAATGAGAAGCCCGCGCACCACAACAAAGAGTAGCCCCCGCTCTCCGCCACTAGAGAAAGTCTGTGCACAGCAAAGAAGACCCAATGCAGCCAAAAATAAATAAATAAAATATATAAATTTATTTAAAAAAACATAAGTTAACTACTGTGCACTTTTTTTTGCCTTTTCATATTTAAGGAAATCAATGCATATAAAATACAGAGCAAATACAAAATCTTAAAGAGTATGTAAATTGGAGTAAATGATATATCCTATTTAACATTTTACTTTCAGGGTTTTATAGAAATAAAATATGACTTAGAAATGGAAAACTAGGTCAGTTGAGGTTTCGTGTGAGCGTAGTCTCCCAATGCACATGTGATAATGGAAACATATCAAAATACACTGACAAAAATTCTCCCCTCAATTGCTTTCTTCCAGTGCATCAAAAAATCAGTGGTGGAGCAACAGTAGTAAAATGCTTTTCCAGGATGCTCAATGATGCAGTGACTTGAAGAGAATCAATAAGAGAAAGATGAGAGAGTCAAATCCATTCTAGCTATGGAGTAAAACTTCTTAATCTTCCTTAAAAGTCATTTGTGGTCACCTAGTAGAACTACAAAGCCTTCTCTCGAATACCACAGGAGAAAGATGCATGCTTGTGCTGCTAATTCTGATATAAACCTCTTAACTGGGAGCACAGTATGGTTTAAAGAAAGGACATTGGAGTTGTAGAAATCTTAATTGAAATCCTACCTCTTTCAGATACTTATCTGTATGTCTTTTGGCACCTTACCTATTTTGAGACTCAGTTTTCTCACCTATTAATTAGGGATGATAATATGTACATTATAAGACTGTTTTGAGAAGTATATAAGAGGACATTTAAAATCTATCATATCACTCAATAAATGGTAGAGGCTTTAACACTTTTAAAAATAGTCTCCAAAGTATGTTAACTTTAATGGTTTTTGATTAATCAATTTATAAACAGACTTTGTAACAAGTTATTACATTAGCACTATCTACATATGGGATAAATATCAAGGCTTTAACTATATAAAATATGAAATAACTCACAACTTCAGAAAAAAACTGTCAGATTTTTTTAGGGTAGCCATGATAGGGTAACTTTACTTCTTAGGTTGAATTAACTAATTTCTTACAAACTGTATAGCAGACAAAGTTAATATAATGAGAATTCCTGTAAGTCTGGTCACATCACAGGTACTTGGCTGGTACTGTGTAGATTCATTTTAACGATATTCTTACTTCTGATTTCTTACATGAGAGTACTGAAATTATTTGTAACTTTCACTATACTGTTTCAAATGCCCATAGATTTTTTCTTGTCTATATATAGTATCTCTCCTAATAATGTACCCAGATAACATAAAAGAAGAACACCTTCTACTGATAGTTACAAAACACATGTGCTTCTAGTTAAATTGCTTTCCCTATAAATACCAAAAGAAATATGTGTATAATGTAACAAAAATACAATAAAAGTGCCTTACTGGCCAGAGCCTTGATATTTTAATTCTGTAAGAGAAATCCAGAAGCCAGATGTCATGACTAGATATTAGTAACCAGTTCCATTTACCTATCTAACTTTTAACATCTATATTCATGTACTCTGCCTTCACCTATCATATTATGATTAAACTATATTCCTAGATAAGACAATTTTCCACTTGTGCAATAGATCTCATCTCCTCTCACCTAATTAGGACTATTGCTTCAGGAATTACCCCTCTCACTCTCTTCTGAATCATCACATGTTTCTCTGAGTCTCTAATGGATCATACTTATCAGCATATGAATATCCTCTTATTTCTCCCATGAAGGAAAACAAAATATTCCTTCTGACACCAAATCACTCTCCAGCTGCTACTGTCCTGATTGTCTGCTCCTCTTTTGACAACACACCTAAAATAAAAAATTGTGAATTCAAAATATGCAGCTCCTTTCCACATGTTTTCTTAACTCCACTCCATTCAGGTTTTTGTTCCCACTACAACTCCATAGCACTCTCATCAAGGTCAACCATAACCTACACGGTGGTAGGTCCAATGGTCAATTTTCAGCCCCTCCCTTACTCCATCCATCACCAGCATTTTACACAGTCAATTATTTCCTCATTCAGGAAGCACTTGCTAAACTTGGCAAGAAAGGAAGGTTCTTCTCTAATATCACCAGTCACACTCTGTTTTAGTCTTCCTTGATGGCTCCTTCACTCTCTTTACTCACTTTCTGTATAATCTCATCCAGTCACATGGCTGTAAGCACAATCTATGCTGTTGATTCCCAGCTTTATGTCTCTAGTCTGGAAATCTACTCTGAAGTTCTTATACAACACTGTCAATTGGAGGGTAAATAGCAGTAGCACCTTAACATGTCCCATATGTAGTTTCCCATATAGCAAATAATAATTATATTTAATTTATTCCTCTGGTTAAAAAAAATCATTGATGTATCAGCATTTCATTCTCTTATTCTCCATCTCCCATCTATCAGTTGTGCCTCTGTTTTCAAAATTTAACCAGGATGTGACCAAGTTTCATCATCCCCACCAAAATGCAATAACCAAAAATCGAATCACCAAAATCTCTTGCCTGGTTACTCAGTATCCTCCTAACTGTTCTCCATTCTTCCATCATATCCCACTTTCATGTATTCTCAAAACAGCAATAGTGAGAATATCTGCTATATTTTATTTATTTTTTTATTGGAGCATAATTGCTTTACAATGTTGTGTTAGTTTCTGCTGTACAGTGAAGTGAAACAGCTATATGTATACATATATCCCCTCCCTCTTGGACCTCCCTCCCATCTGACACCACATCCCACCCATCTATATCATCACAGGGCACCAAGCTGAGCTCCCTGTGCTATACCGCAGGTTCCCACAAGCTACCTATTTTACACATGGTAGCGTATTTATGTCAAACCTAATCTCTCAATTCATCCCACCCTTCCATTCCCCCACTGTGACCACACGTCTGTTCTCTATGACTGCATCTCTATTCCTGAAGTATAGGTTCATCTGTACCATTTTTCTAGATTCCATATATGTGTGTTAATGTACAATATTTGTTTTTCTCTTTCTGACTTACTTCACTCTGTATGACAGACTCCAGGTCCATCCATGTCTCTACAAATGACTTGATTTTGTTCCTTTTTACGGCTGAGTAATATTCCATTGTATGTATGTACCATATCTTCTGTATCCATTCATCTGTCTATGGACATTTAGGTTGTTTCCATGACCTGGCTATTGTGAATAGTGCTGCAATGAACATTGGGGTACATGTGTCCTTTTGAATTATGGTATTCTCAGGGTATACAGCCAGTAGTGCCTATTTTTTGATTGGGTTTTTATTTGTTTAATATTGAGTTGCATGAGTTGTTTGTACATTTTGGAGATTAATCCTTTGTCCGTTGCTTCCTCTGCAAATATTTTCTCCCATTCTGAGGATTGTTTTTTGTCTTGTTTATGGTTTCCTTTGCTGTGCAAAAGCTTTAAAGTTTCACTACGTACCATTTGTTTATTTTTGTTTTTATTTTCAGTACTCTAGGAGGTGGGTCAAAAAAGATCTTGCTGTTATTTATGTCAAAAAGTGTTCGTCCTATGTTTTCCTCTAAGAGTTTTATAGGGTCCGGTCTTATATTTAGGTCTTTAATCCATTTTGAGTTTATTTTTGTGTGTGGTGTTAGTGAGTGTTCTAAGTTCATTCTTTTATATACAGCTGTCCAGTTTTCCCAGCACCACTTATTGAAGAGGTTGTCTTTTCTCCATTGTATATACTTGCCTCCTTTGTCATAGATTAGGTGACCATAGGTGTGTGGGTTTATCTCTGTTCTATCCTGTACCATTGATCTGTATTTCTATTTTTGTGCCAGTACCATACTGTCTTGATTACTGTAGCTTTGTAGTAGAGTCTGAAGTCAGGGAACCTGATTCCTTAAGCTCTGGTTTTCTTTCTCAAGATTGTCATGGCTATTCGGGGTCTTTGTGTTTCCATATAAATTGCAAAATTTTTTTGTTCTAGTTCTGTAAAAAATGCCATTGGTAATTTGATAGGGATTGCATTGAATCTGTAGATTGCTTTGGGTAGTATAGTCATTTTCACAATATTGATTCTTCCAATCCAAGGACATGGTATATCTCTCCATCTGTTTTTGTCATCTTTGATTTCTTTCATCAGTGTTTTTATTGTTTTCTGTGTACAGGTCTTTTGCCTCCTTAGGTAGGTTTATTCCTAGGTATTTTATTCTTTTTGTTGAAATGATAAATGGGACTGTTTGCTTAATTTCTCTTTCTGATCTTTCATTGTTAGCGTATAGGAATTTGAGAGATTTCTGTGAATTAATTTTGTAATCTGCACTTTACCAAATCCATTGATTTACTCTAGTAGTTTTCTGGTGGCATTTTCTGTGTATAGTATCATGTCATCTGCAAACAGTGACAGATTTACTTCTTCTTTTCCAATTTGTATTCCTTTTATTTCTTTTTCTTCTCTGATTGCTGTGGCTAGGACTTCCAAAACTATGTTTAATAATAGTGGCGAGAGTGGACATCCATGTCTTGTTCCTGATCTTAGAGGAAATGCTTTCAGTTTTTCACCATTGAGAATGATGTTGGCTGTGGGTTTGTTGTATATGGCGTTTATTAGGTTGAGGTAAGTTCCCTCTATGTTCACTTTCTGGAGAGTTTTCATCATAAATAGGTGTTGAATTTTGTAAAAAGCTTTTTCTGCATCTATTGAGATAATCATATGGGTTTTATTCTTTAATCTGTTAATATGGTGTATTGCATTGATTGATTTGCATATACTGAAGAATCCTTGTATCCCTGGGATAAATCCCACTTGATCATGGTGTATGATCTTTTTAATGTCTTGTTGGATTCTATTTGCTAGTATTTTGTTGAGGATTTTTGCGTCTATGCTCATCAATGATATTGACCTGTAACTTTCTTTTCTTGTGATATCTTTGTTTTGTTTTGGTATCAGGGTGATGGTGGTCTTGTAGAATGAGCCTGGGAATATTCCTCCCTCTGCAATTTTTTGGAAGACTTTGAAAAGGATAGGTGTTAGCTCTTCTCTAAATGTTTGATAAAATATGCCTGTGAAGCCATCTGGTCCTGGACTTTGTTTGTTGGAAGATTTTTAATCACCGTTTCAATTTCATTGCTTGTGATTGGTCTGTATATATTTTCTATTTCTTCCTGGTTCAGTCTTGGAAGGCTGTACCTTTGTAATCAGTTGTTCATTTCTTCCAGGTTGTCCATTTTATTGGCATATAGTTGCCTGTAGTACTCTCTTATGATCCTTTGTATTTCTGTGGTGTCAGTTATAACTTCTCCTTCTTCATTTCTAATTTTATTGATTTGAGTCCTCTCCCTTTTTTTTCTTGATGAGTCTGTCTAAAGGTTTATCAATTTTGTTTATCTTCTCAATGAACTGGCTGTTAGTTTCATGGATCTTTGTTACTGTTTCTTTGTTTCTATTTAATTTATTTCTGCTGTGATCTTTATGATTTCTTTCCTTCTACTAACTTTGGGTTTTGTTTGTTCTTCTTTCTATAGTTGCTTTAGGTGTAGGGTTAGATTCTTTATTTGAGATTTTTCTTGTTTCTTGAGTTAGGATTGTATTGCTATAAACTTCCCTCTTAGAACTGCTTTTGCTGCATCCCATAGGTTTTGGGTCATTGTGTTTTCATTGTCATTTGTTGCTAGGTAGTTTTTAATTTTCTATTTGATTTCTTCAGTGATATCTTGTTTATTTAGCAGTGCACTGTTTAGCCTCCACGTGTTTGTGTTTTTTACAGTTTTTTTCCTGTAATTGATTTCTAATCTCATAGTGTTGTAATTGGAAAAGATGCTTGATACAATTTCAATTTTCTTAAGTTTTCTGTGGCTTGCTTTTTGACCCAAGATGTGATCTATCTTGGAGAATGCTCCATGAGCACTTGAGAAGAAAGCGTATTCTACCGCTTTCAGGTGGAATGTCGTATAAATATCAATTAAATCTATCTGGTCTACTGTGTCATTTAAAGCTTGTGTTTCCTTATTTATTTTCTGTCTGGATGATCTGTCCATTGGTGTAAGTGGGGTGTTAAAGTCCCCCACTATCATTGTGTTACTGTTGATGTCCCCTTTTATGGCTGTTAGCATTTGCCTTATGTATTGAGTTGCTCCTATGTTGGGTTCAGAAATATTTATAATTGTTACGTCTTCTTCTTGGGTTGATCCCCTTGATCATCCCCTTTCTTATCTCTTATAAGATTCTTTATTTTAAAGTCTATTTTATCTGATATGAGTATTCCTACTCCAGCTTTCTTTTGATTTCCATTTGCATGGAATATGTTTTTCCATCCCCTCACTTTCAGTCTATATGTGTCCCTAGGTCTGAAGAGGGTCTCCTGTAGACAGTATATATATGGGTCTTGTTTTTGTATCTATTCAGCCAGTCTGTGTCTGTTGGCTGGATCATTTAATCCATTTACATTCAAGGTAATTATCAATATGTATGTTCCTATTACCATTTTCTTAATTGTTTTGTGTTTATTTTTGTGGGTCTTTTTCTGCTCTTGTGTTCCCTGCCTAGAGAAATTCCTTTAGCATTTGTTGTAAAGCTAGTTTGGTGGTGCTGAATTCTCTTAGCTTTTGCTTTCTCTGTCAAATCTGAATGAGATCCTTGCTGAGTAGAGTAATCTTGGTTGTAAGTCTTTCCCTTTCATCACTTTAAATATATCCTGCCATTCCCTTCTGGCCTGCAAGTTTTCTACTGAAAAATCAGCTGATAACCTTATGGGGGTTCCTTTGTATGTTATCTGTTGCTTTTTCCTTGCTGCTTTTAATATTTTTTCTTTGAATTTAAGTTTTGTTAGTTTGATTAATATGTGTCTCAGTGTGTTTCACCTAGGGTTTATCCTGTATGGGACTCTCTGTGCTTCCTGGACTTGGGTGGCTATTTCCTTTCCCGTGCAAGGGAAGTTCTCTACTATAATCTCTTCAAATAGTTTTCAGATACTTTCTCTTTCTCTTCTTCTTCTGGGACCCTTATAATTCAAATGTTGGTGTGTTTAATGTTGGCACAGAGGTCTCTGAGACTGTCCCCAATTCTTTTCATTCTTTTTTCTTTATTCTGCTCTGTGGCAGTTATTTCCACCATTGTCTATTCCAGCTCACTTATTCATTCTTCTGCCTCAGTTATACTGCTATTGATTCCTTCTAGAGAATTTTTCATTTCAGTAATTGTGTTGTTCATCGCTCTTTGTTTGTACTTTAGTTCTTCTAGGTCTTTGTTATACATTTTCTTGTATTTTCTCAATCTGTGCCTCCATTCTATTTCTGAGATTTTGGATCATCTTTACTATAATTACTCTGAATTCTTTTTCAGGTAGGTTGCCTATTTCCTCTTCATTTATTTGGTCTTGTAGTTTTTTACCTTACTCCTTCCTCTGTAACATTTTTTTTTTGTCATCTAATTTTTTTTTTTTTGATGGGTGGGTCTGTGTTTTTGTCTTACTGGTTGTTTGGAATGAAACGTGTGTCCAGCACTGGAATTTGCAAGCAGTTGGTTAAGCTGGGTCTTGGTGCTGAGATGAGGACCTCCTGGAGACCTCCCTCTGATTAATACTCCCTGGGGTCTGAAGTTCTCTATTTGTCCAGTGATTTGTACTTGGTGATCCCACCACAGGCGCTTACGCTCAATCCCCGACCTGGGAGCCAAGATCCCACAAGCTGCGTGGCGCAGCAAAAAAAAAAATTAGGTGAAACAATAACAAAGAATTTAAAAAAAATAAAATTAGAAAAAATATTAGAAAATATAAAAATATAAATGAAAAAACAAAAATGTAAAGCAGAACAACAACAGCCAAAAAAAAGAAACAAAAGTGGGGGGAATCTAACAAAAAGGAGCACAACAATAAAAAAGAATAGAAAATAAAATAAAAGGAGAAAAATAAAAAATTAGAAAAGATAAAAATATAAATGAAACAACACCACCAAGGTTAAACAGAACCACAGCAGCAAAAAAAAAAAAAAAAAAAAAAGCTCAGAAAAGGCCTTGGCTGTTGGGGGGGCAGGGTTTAGGCAGGAGGTGGGGCCTAGGCTCAGGACCTGCTGGGGGTTGGGGCGGTGGGACTTATGCTCAGCATGGCTAGAGGGGTCCTCAGAGTACAGAGGTTTAGGCCTGGGAACACAGAAGACTTGCGGGGAGCCAAGCAGGTGGGGGAAACTCTGGCCGCTTTCTCCTCTGATCCCCCAAAGGTCTCTCCTTGTCCCTGCTCATCCCCTCATTATGAGTGGGCCCCTCTCAAGTGTGGGAATCCCTCCCGTCCCCCAGCCATCCCTCAGGGGCACCAGTCCCATCTACCCTCTACTTTTCCTCCCCTTTCCTTCCCTCCACATCCTTCCCAGTTGCTTGGGGGTTCCTCCCGTCCCCTTTGGTGTCCAAGGTTCCCCCACCAGCGCCTAGTAGGTGCCCTAGTTGTGCAGAGATGCGGCGTCCTCCTACTCTGCCACCTTGAGTCTGCTCTTTGAGAATGTCTGCTTTAAATCTTATATCAGATTATGACACAGTTTCCTCAGATCCTATATTATCTTCTCATTCTATGTATGAAAACAAGAAATATACTTTGCAAATAATTGTGTATTACATACATTATTTTGTTGGAGGATGATTATGAGAAATAATCAATAAAAAACTTGTAAGCAAAAAAATCTTACATTAAAGTGAAATTCAGCAGTGAGAATGTAACAAACATATTTAAAGAAGAAAATACATTAAATAAAACTTGTTTATGAAAGTAAAGAGATGAAGTCAAGTAGCATATTACAAAGTTATGTATTATAGTTTTGAAGGGATAAAACTAAATGAGTCATATTTTTATTTTAATGTCAATATTATACTATCAAGAATTGCAGCCTTTCAATTGTATTTACATTTATAATGAAAAACATTAGATTTCAACTTAAAATATGTAAAGAAGAAACTTCTTAAAATTCATTTAGGGTATGTGCAAGCAAAAATGCTTGAATTTCATTGCTATATAACACCTTCTCATTGTTAGGATTGAAAGGAACACTTGGGGACACCAAACTCATTTTGTTAAGTACCCTCTCAGCTTATGGAATTTTAACAAATCGATTACACGTTTGTTTTCTCTTTAAAAAAACATTAAAATTCTCAATAAATTTCTCAAAGAAAGAAAAGGTAAGTGCTGGCAAGGATGAGAATAAAAGAAAACCCCCATATACTATCAATGTGAATATAAAAATCAATGCAGTCACTAGGGAAAACAGTATGGACGTTTCTCCAAAATTAAAAACTAGAACTACCATATGATCCAGCAATCTCAATTCTTGGTACATAGCCAAAGAAATTGAAATTAAGGTCTTTAACAGATATCTGCACTTCCATGTCCACTGCAGCATTATTCACAATAGCCAAGACATGGAAGCAATCTAAGTGTCCATCTATAGATGAATGGATAAAGAAAATGTCAGACATACATAAAATGGAATGTTATTCAACCTTAGAAAAGAAGGAAATCCTGCCATTTGAGACAACATGGATGAACCTGGAGGACATTATGCTAAGTGAAATAAGCCGGATACAAAAGGGCATGCTACATAATATCACTTATATGAGGAACCTAAAATAGTCAATCTCATAGAAGCATAGAGTAAAATATTGGTTGTCAGGGGCTGGAGAGAGGGGGAAATAGGGAGGTATTAGTCAAAGGGTAAAAGTTTCAGTTATACCAGATGAATAAGTCCTAGAGATCTACTGTACAGCACAGTGACTATAGATAATAATACTGTATTACATACCTTTGAATTTGCTAAAAGGATAGATCTTATGCTAAGCATTCTTATCACACACTAAAAAGAGAGCAGGTAAAAACTTTTAGAGATGATGGATATGTTTATGGCATAAATTGTGGTGTTGGCTTCACAGGTGTATATTCGTCTGCAAACTCATCAAATTGTATACATTAAATATGCATAAATTTTTGTATGCAAATAAATTGGTTTAAAAAAATAACAGAAATGCACATAACTTCTGTGGGATCCTAGGCAAAAGTACATAACCTCCATATAATCAGTAGAAATATCAGACTAAAAATGAGGACAACTCTACTAAGTAACTGAAAATTATGACTCTGAAAATGCCAAAATAATAAAAGATAAAGAAAGACTGAGGAACTGTCACATATTGGAGTAGACTAAGGGAACATGAAAACTAAATGTCATGTGAGATCTTCAGTTGGATCCTGGAATGGAAAAATGACATTAGTTGGAAAAAGTGATGAAATTTAATGTTTATAGATTTTTAATAGTATTGCATCACTACTAATTTCTTAGTTTTGATCATTAAACTGTGGTTATGTAAGTGTTAACTTCAGGGAAAGCTGGGTAACAGGTATATGGGAACTCTATGCTACATCTCCAACTTTTCTGTGTCTTTAATTTTTATTTTGAAATCTGTAAATCTGTATGTAAAAGTAACACATTTTAAAAGGGCCCCCAAATTAACAAAATAACCCACATTTTTTCCTTCATTTCAAAATACTTTCAAGGAAAATCAAATATAGGTCAGGTTCTGGGCGGGGTTATGTACATAAAGCACAACCTTGGAGCTTGGCTGCCTTCACTTAAGTTTTCAAGAACACATGTTTCTCAAGCTGTGCTGTGCTTTGAGAATTTAGATCTAACTTACCCTTTGTCTATCCTATTATTAATAATTTAACTAACGGATTCATTCATTAATACTGATTCAAAAAATATAATTCTTGGAGTAGAAAAATAAATGAAATATATTCTTACCATGTAAGACAGTATAACTCAAAATACAGTTCCCTTGAAGGGAGAGTCCCTATTAAAGTCTCAGAGTCAAGGACTCCACCTTAAAAGCCATGGTAATTTGATGCTGGGAAAGCAAGCTCCTAAGGTAACTGCGATAAACATTAATATTTAAGGACCACAAGGTAAAGACTGCATAGATCATTAAAGTATAAAACATTGCTGTATTACTTTTGTATATTTAAATGCCCTAATTCTTTTAAAGGAGTGAAGAAGTTTAGAGAAACATCTGCAGAAAAGAAGATACTGAAGTGTTCTTGAAGAATGAGTTTGAATTTACTAGAGAAAGTAGATCATTCCAAGGGTAGGAAGCATCATATAAAAGAGCATACAGGGCTTCCCTGGTGGCGCAGTGGTTGAGAGTCCGCCTGCCGATGCAGGGGACGCGGGTTCGTGCCCCGGTCCGGAAAGATCCCACATGCCGCGGAGCCATGGCCGTGAGCCATGGCCGCTGAGCCTGCGTGTCCGGAGCCTGTGCTCCGCAACGGGAGAGGCCGCAACAGTGAGAGGCCCGTGTACCGCAAAAAAAAAAAAAAAAAAAAAAGCATAGAGCACCTATGAAATGATATTCTAAAGAAAAAAAATCACATCTCAAGCTTCAACAGCAGATTCGGGGACCAAATTAATTTGTATTTTGAGACTTTAAAAAAAAAGTCATCTAATGAATGAGCACCAAGTGATTTTTCCTTAGTCTGAATTTAAGAAGATGTCTTTAAGAGATATGAAAATGAATAAAATAAATAAGAATCAGGTATAATTCATTATATAAAATACATTTTTTGGAGTGATAGTAGATTTAAGAAAAGTTGAGAAGAACATAGTTTCTTTGCACCCTTCATCCATTTTCTCAATAGCCTAACAATAAATTTGTCAAGTTATCATGCTCTAAAGTTAACATATTATATTCATGATTCAGTTCTTTTCCATAACCATGACACATTTGTCAAAAATTTAAAAGTGATACAATTAACTAAACTACAGATTTTATTCAGATTTCCCCAGTTTTTCCATTTCTTCTATTCAGGATCAATTCTGGGATACCAAATTGCATTTAGACCAATTATCTTTTAAAATGTCATATGCTTTATTGATCTGATATGTTTAAAGTGAAAGGTTGAGTCTGAACAAATTTTTCAATAGACTAACTACCTAACAAAGTCTGTACAAATATAGTACCAGAAAATTGTATTAAATACTGTGAAGACAGGTCAGGATGCCTAATAAAAAGATGTATCAATGGTAAGTACTGTAACAGATTAAGTTAAAAGATCTATCTATACCTATCCATCCATCCAAACGAAACAAATCAAGACCCATGTTACATTTCAATAATAGGTGTATAGTCTATTGTTTCTATTCAGTTATATTCTGAAATGAGAGCAAATGCTAAACCCTGCTGATTTCAGCATAGCTAATCAGAGCTGTGACATTTGGTAGTAATATAAGAATTTAAATTCAAACTCCAGAATTCTAATGATAAATGCATTTGAGTAACGTCTGAATGTTCGTTTGCTTGAGAAAAATAACTAAATTCAATCATTTTACAATGTGTTATAGAAATTTGTGATTCAAGTTGTGAAATTTAAGAACATGTCCTCTGTGAATATTTCAGACTAATATATTTCTTGTCCCATTTTCTGTCCAATTTAATATTTGATTCTGTCATTTCCTTTAACACAATTATTCCAACATTCCAAAAATCAGGTAGTTTTAAAATGAGTTTTACATGTATTTTCTGTGATATCTGAATATATATTATCATGGCCAAGGTCTTATATATCACACAATTTTTTCTTTAACATGGTAACACAAGTGACAGAACTGCCTATAAATTACTTTCTTTGAAAAACAGAAAAGTGCAAGTTCCAGAGAATGACTATATTGCTAAAGGCTAAACTACAGAACAATAAAAACACCAATTTAACTCACTACCAAATGGACCATTACAAGCACTCAACTAGTAAACACACTTCTGGGTTTCATTTTTGCTTTAAGATACCAACTTACCAGTAGTTCACGCCTTAAAATGGTTGAAATAGTGGGGAATTTTGAGTTAGAACATACAGAGTAAGGTATTGGTTTATTCATTCTTATTACAGAAACAAATAAGCTTTTACCAATTTTTTTTGTTATATTGTAGTCAAATTTCCTCATGATATTCTAACAGTGATTAACTATGCACAGTATTTTTTTTCTCTACAGTTTCTCTTTCTGATGGGTAGAAATGTGTTACATTCTCGTTTCCTTGAAATTCTTATTTCTTGAGGAATATGCAATGTAATGGACAACTTTGTTATTTATATATCATTGTATTTTATGATGCCTTTGAGTATAATATTTTCACTCATTCAAAATTTATATTTCTTATTACAGTTTCTATTGAGTCATTTTTTATTTTAATGTTTTACTTAATGTGTATATGTAGGTTATTTTTCCAAAGCAACTGGGTGTTGTCAGTAACTAAGATGAGAAAACGACAAGTAGTATAGGGTTTAAAGGGAATATCACGAATTTTAGACATAATTTTGAGGTGTCTATTAGACATTCAAGTAGAAATGCTAAGTAGGTAGCTGGATATGAGTCTAAATCTAGGGCAGAGGTTCAGACTAGAGATAAAAATTTGTAAGTCATCAGTTAACAGATGGCATTTCAAATCATTGACCTTGAATGAACTCATCAAAGGATATGTAGAGTAAGGAAGAGGTGAGTTCCCAGGACTGATCCATAAGACATGCCAGTTTAGAGGCTGAGATGAAAAGAAGTAACAGAGAATCATAAAGAGAAGTGTCAAACTAGGAAGGAGGATAGCCAAGAAAGTACAGAATTATGGAAACCAAAGGTAGAAAATGTTTCAAAGAAAAGGAAATGACCTATTTACCAATGCTGGGGAAATATAATTAAAAGCAAAATATTCTTCCAAGCAGAAATCCTCTCCAAAAAGATAGTAGAGAAAGAGAAGACTTTACTACTGAGTAGGTATTAAACCAAAATGTGATGGTGTCACATGCAATTCACTAAGAGACTGCAAAAACCGAATGAATTCTCATCCTTTTATATAGCCAAGCAGATAGACAGACCCCTTACACACATGTCTTAAGATAAACTATATCAAGTCATCAAGTAAGAGAAATTGACAGCACCATCTGTGACACATCTGTGATCCTAACTTTACCAGGTAATTGGAGTGACCATTTGGGTTGGCTAATTGGCTTTATACAGAGAAGAAACAAATTTTTCTTCTCTTTATGGCAGAACTGGTTTCCAACTTGGAGCAAGGTATCCACCAAAGTTAGCTTCCTATCCTTCCACAGAAACTGGAAGATAGGGGTGCTATCAGCCTCAATGCTTACACTTCAAAGAGATGGCTTCCAGGGACTTGAGAAAGATATTCCTATATCATAAAGCTGACAAAAGTCCCATCTAGTTTTCAGAAGAATTAATATACATTTCAAAGAGAGGAGAAAGTACTTACAAATTTTCTAAATTACAAGTCTTCTGAAGTAAATACTCTAAGGAAAAAAAAAAAGGTGAGGGGAGAAGTCACTTTCCTTATTTTCAGCAAGAAAAAATAAGTCTCTGATCTTTAATTTTTATTTGTCCTACATCAAATAATGTTCATAAGATAAATAAAATAAGGATTGAGAATCGAAATTTAAATTAAGGTGACTGACAAACACTGCTTTAGTGGGGCAGAAAGGGCAAATTTTTATTACAGGTAAACCTCATTTTATTGCACTTAGCTTTACTGTGCTTCACAGACATTTCATTTTTTATAAATTGAAGGTTTGTAGCAACCCTGTATTGAGCCATCTACCAGTGCCATTTATCTAACAGCATTTGATCACTTCATGTCTCTGTGTCACTTTTTGGTAATCCTCTCAATGTTTCAAACTTTTTCACTATTATTATATTTGTTATGGTGATCTGTGATAAGTGATCTTTGATGTTACTATTGTAATGGTTTTTGGGTGCCAGGAACCTCGCCCATATAAGACAGTGAACAGTTAAGAAATGCTGTATGTGTTCTGATTGCTCTACTGACCAACTGTTCCCATTTCTCTCCCTCTCCTCAGGCCTCCCTGTTCCATGAGACACAAAAATATTGAAATATCTAGATTGGCATCTAAGTGCTCAAGAGAAGGAAAGAGTTGTGTATCCCTCACTTTAAATCAAAAGCTAGACATGGTAAGCTTGGTGAGAAACACATGTCGAAAGCCAAGATAGGGTGAAAGCTAAGCCTCTTATGCTAAAAAGCCACACTGAGAATGCAAAGGAAAATTTCTTGAAGGAAATTAAAAGTGCTACTCCAGTGAAAACATAAATGATAAGAAAGAGAAAATAGCCTTATTGCTGATATGGAGAAAGTTTTAGTGGTCTACATAAAAGATCAAACAAGGTACAACATTCCCTTAAGCCAAAGCCTAATCCAGAGTAATGTTCTAACTCTCTTTAATTCTATGAGGGCTGAGAGAGGTGAGGAAGCTGCAGAAGAAAAGTTTGAAGCTAGCAGAAGTTGGTTTATGAGGTTTCAGGAAAGAAGCCATCTCCATAATATAAAAGTACACGGTGAAGCAGCAAAAACTGCAGCAAGTTATCCAGAAGTTCTAGCTAAGATAATTAATGAAAGTGAACAATAGATTTTCAAAGTAGATGAAAGAGCCTTACATTGGAAGAAGATGCCATCTAGGACTTTCATAGCCAGAGAAGAGAAGTCAATGCCTGCTTCAAAGCTTCAAAGGATGGGCTAAATTTCTTGTTGAGGGCTAATGCAGCTGGTGACTTCAGGTTGAAGCCAATGCTTATTTACCATTCTGAAAATCCTAGGGTCCTCAATAATTATGCCAAATCTACTCTGCCTGTGCCCTATAAGTGGAACAACAAAGACAGGATGATACCACATCTATTTACAACGTGGAGAACTACTGCTCAGAAAAAAAAAGATTATTTTCAAAATATTACTGCTCATTAACAATGTACCTGGTCACCTAAGAGCTGTGATGGAGAGGAACAATAAGTAAGATTAATGCTGTTTTCATGCCTCTAATACAACATCCATTCTGCAACCCATGGACCAAGGAGTAATTTTGACTTTCAAGTCCTTTTAAGATATATATATTTTATAAGGCTATAACTGCCTTAGATAGTGATTCCTCTGATGGATCTGGACAAAGTGAATTGAAAACCTTCTGGAAAGCACTCACCATTCTGGAAGCCATTAAGAACATTCGTGATTCGCTGGAAGAGGTCAAAATGCCTACATTAAGAGGAGCTGGGAAGAAGTTGATTCCAACCCAAAGGATGACTTAGAGGGGTTCAAGACTTCAGTGGAGGAAGGAATTGCAGATGTGGTGGAAACAGCAAGAGAACTAGAATCAGAAGTGGAGCCTGAAGATGTGATAAATTGCTACAATCTCATTATCATATCATAAAGGAAGAGGAGTTGCTTCTTATGGTTGAGCAAAGAAAGAAAATGGTTTCCTGAAATGGAATCTACTCCTGGTGAAGATGCTCTGAAAATTGTTGAAGTGACAACAAAAGATTTAAAGTATTACATAAACTTAGTCGATAAAGCAGCAGCTGAGTTTGACAGGATTGACTCCACTTTTGAAAAAAGTTCTACCGTGGGTCAAATGCTATCAAATAGCATGCTTCAGAGGAATCATTAGTGAAAGGGAGAGTCAATTGATGTGGCAAACTTCATTGTCTTATTTTAAGAAATAAACCATCCCAACTTTCAGCAACCTTCACTCGGATCAGTCAGCAACCATCAACTTGAAATTCTATATTGAAAATTAAAGAATGTCATGCATTGTGTTAGGTGCTAAGGAATTAAGCACAGGTAAGACATGATGGGTACTTCAAGAAGCTTATATTCTTCTGAGGGAAGCAGAAAATACGGTATTAATTTTTCCAGTAATTGTAAGTTGTTAAAAGTACTTAAAAGAAAAATCAATGTTTTAAGATAGAGAGTAACAAAAGACTCTTGAATGCCATCTGATCCTGAAGGAAACTGTTACTGTTAAAGAAAAAAAAATATTCATGACAATTGTTAAAGATGGTAAGGCAGGCTTTATTCAGGGGCCATAGTGATAAGTATAAGAACCATTGCAATGGGATTTTGCAATAGGGGAAAGAGACTGGGCTCAACCCCAAATACAACAAGGAAAATAAAGAATTGATAGCCAAGGAACAGAGTGGGGGTGGGGGGGGGGGGGTTAAGTGAATGGAAAATTACTAAGCAGAAACACCATGGGTAAGAGGTATTCTGGCTTACCCGATCTAACAGGTTTCTTGCTGAAGACAGACCAGGGTGATCAGATATCACTTGAGGGATGGTGAAGGATAAGGAACCCCATCAAATATCAAAGGTGATCAGATATCAGTGGTAGGAGGGGCCTGGTTAAACTGACTTAGCAGGGTTCTTGCTAAACTAGATTTTAGAAGTAAGTGCACAGATAGTCCTAGGAGAAGGTTCAGGAGCCTGACTAAAGTTTGGTCAAGCAGACTTTGTCAATACACAGATACTATGTTCTTCACCTTTTGTAAGCCATGCATTTTCAGTCAGGTGACTGTGCTGGTCCAAGCAAAGATGCCTCCAGAATTAAGTTTTGGTGTTCTAACTCATTTATTTGTGAAAGAAGGAAACAGAAGGAAAATTATTTTCTAAGAGTCTAGCCAGTCATAGATTATACCCCGGGACTTCCCTGGTGGCATAGTGGTTAAGAATCTGTCTGCCTTCATCCCAGCTTACCCTTCCCACTTCCCGTGTCCTCAAGTTCATTCTCTACGTCTACGTCTTTATTCTTGTCCTGCCCCTAGGTTCTTCAGAACCATTTTTTTTTTTTTTAGATTCTATATATATGTGTTAGCATACGGTATGTTTTTGTCTTGGTAAAATAGATAGCTAGTGGGAAGCAGCCACATAGCACAGGGAGATCAGTTCAGTGCTTTGTGTCCACCTAGAGCGGTGGGATAGGGAGGGCGGGAGGGAGATGCAAGAGGGAGGAGATATGGGGATGTATGTATATGTATAGCTGATTCACTCTGTTATAAAGCAGAAACTAACACACCACTGTAAAGCAATTATACTCCAATAAAGATGTTAAAAAAATAATAATAATCTGACTGCCAGTGCAGGGGACATGGGTTCGATCCCTGGTCCGGGAGGATCCCAAATGCCGCGGAGCAACTAAGCCCGTGCACCACAACTACTGAGACAGCGCTCTAGAGCCCACGAGCCACAACTACTGAAGCCCGTGCTCTGCAACAAAGAGAAGGCACCACAATGAGAAGCCTGCAAACCACAATGAAGAGTAGCCTCCACTCGCCGCAACTAGAGAAAGCCCGCGGGCAGCAACAAAGACCCAACACAGCCAAAACATAAAAAAAAAAAAAAAAAAAAATTATACCCCAAGAAGTAATCAGATATTTATCAAAGGAAGGAGAGGCTAGAGACTGAAAACTTTTCCAAAGGCCATATCAGTTATGTTTGCATCCTATGCTTCTATTTAATAAATCTAGGACTTTGAAGCATAATGATACTCCCAACTTAAATTATACTATCCCTTTTCAGCGACTCTGGTGGTTGATAGAATCACATTTATGAAGCTAGACTGTCAAACCCTTGGTAGTAGGATTTATAAATACTCATGCATAAGTTAAAACAGACAAACAAATGAAACAAACTGACCTCTGTTCACACACCCACACGTGACAGAAATCTAGAGTGGAATTTGGAATTAACTTTTCAAGAAATCTCCAAAATCCTTCGTTCTAGTCAAACTGGTCTCATCCCTATGCTCTGTTCAATAGCCTCCTCCGTTTTTATCTTATCTTCCTTTTTCCATTAGGCAGGAATGTCTATTACCTTCTCTTTTAGTGTAGAAATCAAAGGACACATCCTATGAGTCAGAGCCTGTCTTAAGTGCTGGGGATAAAGAGACAACTAAGACATGAGGCTGATGGTTGCTGTGGTTAAGATTGTGGGTTTTGGTGCAACATAAACAGGTTTGAGTCCTGACTCTATCACTTAACTACATCACCTAGGCAAAATATTAATATCTCTGAGCCTGAGATTACTTTATATAAAATATGAAGAATCATGGCAATTACTCAGAGAGCTGTAACAGGCATAAAATGAGTTGTGTATGCTTATAAGTCTAGTTGCAACAGTTAGAAATAGATCTCATGATGGCTCACATAACTGAAAAGTCTAGGATGAGCTTTTAGAAACAGCTGGATCCAGGGGTCTCAAATTATGCTGTAAGATTCTACTCTTTTTCCATCTTTGGGTTCTGCTTTCTTCTGCTTAGCCTTTACCCCCAAGAGTCTTCTCCATATGGTGGGCTCCAGCAGAATCATCAGGGTCACATTTTCCTCTGACATAGTAAACATACCAAATAATATTTTTCTTCCCAAGAGTTACCACAAAATTGTGGGACTGATCCTCATTGGGTTCATCTGGGTAACCTTTGACCCAAAGATCACAGCCAGGAATGTATGTGTTGATAGCTACAACCTAGTTCCCAGGCCAACCAACTGAAACCACATGGATTCTGAGTGGGCATGGTAGGTGGCTCTCCACAGTAAAATTTGGGTGTTGGTACCAAAAGCAGAGGAAAACAGGTACTAGCAGGCAAAACTAAATGATGTTCACCAAAGCAGGTTACTACAGCAGCTGATACAGAGCATATTAGTATAGTACCTGGTGTATAACTATTTGCAAAATGATTTTAAAAGATACATTTACCTGGTTTCCCATATTAATGGAGAAGGTAAACTGTAAATTACCATCCTGAAAGGAAAACCAAAAGTATGAGTGACTAAAAGAAGTGTTCACTTTTTCTTTTCTTTTTAAAGGATTGTTTGCTCTTTAATAGTCCCTGAGAGTAACACTGATTGACAGTGCAGGACAAAAGAAGATGTCCTTAATCATAATTCCATGTACACTGTACATTGTAACCCTGTATATGCTTTTGCAAAGGTAGCTGGGTATACAACTATTTTAGAATATTTCTATCCCAAATTGTTTAGTTAATTTTTGGATCTTTAAATGTGAAGGTTGACAACACATTGATCAATTCTCTAGGAAGATCAGATTATAGACGTTCTCCTGTATTTCTTTGGTGTCCTTTTCAGTGTCTATCACTCTTGTAGATGGAGTAGGAACTAAGTATATGTTGATAGTTTCTAAGGTCAATAAAATAGTGTAAGGATATTTACAAATCTACTAAGGGACATTTACTAATTTAAATTAGCTGACATCATGTCCAATACTATATTTGCCACCTGTTTTCTCAGGGCATGTACTAGAAAAAGCAACTTTTGCTGCATGTGCAAAAACCACTCTAACTATAAAGGCATAAAGAGATTTAAAGTAAAAGAAAGAAATAAGATATATCATCATTAATCGTTAAGTAGGTAAGAGTGGCAATATTTATATCAAACAAAATAGACTTGAGGACACATATATGACCAGGGCTATGAGAGACTTTTAATAGTAATAAAAGGGTCAGTTAATCCAGAACACATGACAATCTTAAATGTTTATGTTCTCATAACAGGTATTCAAATTACTAAGCAGCAGCTTATAGAATTTAAAAGACAAATAGACAGTTCCAGGAATTTTCAACACTGCAGCAAAAGTTGGGTCCTGCTTTTTTATTTTATCTTACTTTTTTTGTCTTTTATTTGAAATATTTAGAACATTTATAATCAAGGTAATTATATGTTTGGATTTAAATCTAACATCTTGTTACTCATTTGTTATTTGTAATCTCATTCTTTGCTCCTTTTTTCCTCTTTTCCTGCCTTTATTTGTAACAGTTTTATTGAGGTGTAACTGACATAAAAAAAGCCGTACATATATTTAAAGTGTACAACCTGATGTTTTAATATAAGTATACACCTATTAAACCACCAACACAGTCAAAATAGTGAACATTTTTACCATCCACAAAAGTTACCTTGTTCCCTTATCTATTTCTTCCTTTTGTCCTCTCTCACATGATCTTTTTCCCAGGCAAGCACCTATCTGCTTTCTGTCCCTATAAGTTACTTTCCATTTTCTATAATTTTACATAAAAAGGATAACACAATACGTACTCATTTTAGGGGAGGGTCTGGCTTCTTTTACTTAGCACAATGATTTTATTTTTTTAATTTTTATTCGAAGATTTAGTATTTTTATTTATTTATTTTTAAATACTTATTTATTCATTTATTTGGCTGCGCCGGGTCTTAGTTTCTGCATGCGGGATCTTTGTTGCGTCGTGCAGGATATTTAGTTGTGGCATGTCAACTCAGTCGCAGCATGTAAACTCTTAGTTGTGGCATGTGGGATCTAATTCCCTGACCAGGGATCAAACCCGGGCCCCCCGCATTGGGATCATGTAGTCTTAGCCAATGGACCACCAAGGAAATCCCAAAGGTTTAGTATTTTTAAAATGTCAACTATCTCATTCATAATGTCTTTTATATTGATTAATGCTGACACAACAATATTTTGGATATACTGGCTTAAATAAAATATATTATTAAAATTAATTTTACCTGTGCTTTTGTTTTTGTTTTTTTGGTTGTGCCACACAGCTTGTGGGGTCCTGGTTCCCCAACCAGTGATCGAACCCAGGTCCCTGCAGTGGAGGCATGGAGCACCAACCACTGGACCACCAGGGAATTCCCTTACCTGTTCTTTTTTCATGTAGCTAGTAGAAAATTTAAAGTTACATTTGTTTTGGGAAAACTGGTGAAATCTGAATGAAGTTGATAGTCTTGTGCCATTGTTAATTTCTTAGTTTTGGCAAATGTACTGTGGTTAGGCAAGATGTTAACCTTAGGGGAAGCTGGGTGAAGAGTTTACTGGAACTCTCTGTACAATCTTTGCAACTTTTCTATAAATCTAAAATGTTTCCAAAATGAAAAGTATAATATACCCCCTCCTATTACATGTGTGATTATACTGTATTTCCATTGGAGAAACATACAATAGAATAATATTTCTAGCACAGAGCTTAAAACACAGAGCTTAAAACAGTTCTCTAAGAGGTATTATTGTCATCTCATGGGTGAAAAAAAACAGTGCTCAGAGTACCTAATCAGCAGGATTTGGGACCTTGTCTTTTGGGGCCCTGTGTGGCTTCTTTTACTTAGCACAATGATTTTAGAGTCCTGCATTAGGTAGCACATATCAGCAGTTCATTCCTCTTTCTTGCTGAGTAGTATTCTACTATATGGTTATACCATAATGTGTTTTGAAGGACATGGAGTTGCTTTGAGCTTTCTCCCTGTTGATGGACATCTGAGTTACTAAGATTTTTTAGCTACTAAAACTAAAACTGCTATAAACATTCATGTACAAGTCTATGCATAGACATAAACTTTGATTTCTCCTGGACATATACATATTTTTTTGATTTTGTGTAGAAATGGTGTTTATTTATTAAATAATATTTCTCCCTTGGCCAGTGAAGCCAGTGGGGTCAGGAGATACCTTTATGGAAAGGTTTTAAACTAAAATTTAACTTTTAAATAGACATTGGATGATGGAGGTCACCTATTTCTTCTTTAGTGAGGTTTGTAGTTTGTATCTCTCAAGAAACTTGTCTCTTTCATCTGAACTACTGAATTTATTGCTATAGTTGTTTCAATATATTCCCTTTATTATCTGTTTAACAGAAGTTGAATGTGCAGTAATGCCAACTTTCTCATTTCTGTTATTGATAATTTGTATCCTTTCTTCTGCTTAGGTAGAATTTTACGAAGTTTATTGATCTTAAAGAGACTGCTCTTGATTTAATCATGTATTGTTTTGCTTTGTTTTTATTTATTTTATTTCTTCCATAATCTTTATTTTTTTAATTCTCCTTATTTTGAATTTAATTGGCTCTTCTTTTCTAGTATCCTACGTTGGATGCTGAGGTCAGTAATGTGAGTTCTTTCTTCTTTCCTGTAGGCATGTAGTACTATCATTTCCCCTTAAGTTCTGGCTTATTGATAAATAATTCCAAATTTCCCTTTTGATTTCTTCTTTAACCCATGCACGGGTTTCCTCCTACCATCATGTGGACTGAACATTATTTTAATATTTCATTTGTTCTCTACTTTTATCTTTCTAGCTATATATTTGTCTTCTTTTCAGCAATTACTCTATTTTTTACTGAATGTACCTTTAATCACTGCCATTTTTCTTTGCATAAAAATATGCAGTATTATATATTAAGTTAGACACTTTTAACAATATACTTCATTTCTTCCCACCTTTTGTGTTATCATAATACATTTAAACATCCATGTTTTAAACACAAAATTATATACGTATTATTTAAACATTCAATTATCTTTGAAATAAATATTTAATTAGAAAAATAAGTATTTTATCACATATTTACCACTACTGACACTATTAATTTTGGGGGGTAGATAGAACTTTTATTCTGATATCATTTCCTTCTGCTTTAAGAACCATCTTTAACATTTCCTTTAGTGCAGGTCTCCGAGTCACAAGTTTTCTGAGTTCTCTTCTGTCTGAAAATAATTTTTTGGCCTAAATTCTCTAAAGATATTTTAGTTGGGTATAGAATTCTAGGTTACTCTCTCTCCCTCTCTTCCCCCTTTCTCTTGCTCATTCTCTCCCCTCAGTACATTAAAAGGTCATTTAACTATCTTCTGACTTGCACACTTTCTAATGAAAATTCTGCTGTCCCATTAGTTTCTCTGTATGATTTGTGTCATTTTTTTCTATTTCTCCTCACCATTAGAATTTTGCAGCTCAATTTTGATGTGTCTTATCATGATTGGCTCTACATTTATCCTGTTTGGGACTGGCTGATATTCTTTGATCTCTGAATTTCTGATTTTCAGCTACAGTTGAAAGAATTCAGCCATTATTTCTTTCAGTCTATTCTATTTTCCTCTGGGATTTCAACTGCACATATAATACACGGCTTGGGGTTTCCCTGGTGGTGCAGTGGTTCAGAGTCCGCCTGCTGATGCAGGGGACACGGGTTCGTGCCCCAGTCTGGGTAGATCCCACATGCCACCGAGCGGCTGGGCCCGTGAGCCATGGCCGCTGAGCCTGCGCATCCGGAGCCTGTGCTCGGCAACGGGAGAGGCCACAACAGTGAGAGGCCCGCGTACCGCAAAAAAAAATAAAAAATACACTGCTTGGTAGTCTCTCACAGGTCTCTAGTACACTTCTCTTCAGTATTTTTTTGTCTCTGTTCTTCAATTTGGGGATTTATACTGCTATGTGTTCAAGTTCACAGACTTTGCTTTATAATGTCTAAATTAAATCCAATCAAATATATTATTTCTAATATTATTCATATCTGTGTTTAATTTTTTGTTATATCTTTTATTTCTCTCTATATGTATAAGCTTACATTTAAATCTCTGAATATATTCTGAATATTTACAACAGCTTATTTTACTCCTTTACTACTAATTCCATTTTCTCTTTTATTTCTTGATCTGTTTTTCTTTTTTTCTTTTTTTTTTTTTTGTGGTACACGGGCCTCTCACTGTTGTGGCCTCTCGCGTTGCGGAGCACAGGCTCCAGACACGCAGGCTCAGCGGCTATGGCTCACGGGCGCAGCCGCTCCACGGCATGGGGGATCATCCCAGACTGGGGCACGAACCCGTGTCCCCTGCATCGGCAGGCGGACTCTCAACCACTGCGCCACCAGGGAAGCCCTCTTGATCTGTTTTTATTGACTGATTTTTAAAATATTTATTGGTAATATTTGCTTCCTTCTTTTCATGTATAGCAATGTTTTATTGAATCTTCAGCATAATGTCTTTCTGTTTGTATTATAAATTTTCAAATCTTCATGCTTTCCTGATGCCTCAATGCCCCCACAACTGTCTACGAACACCTTGCCCAGGTGTCCAGCTTTACCAGTGTGATAAAACTGGTCTCTACCACAAGTTCCTCTTCTTGTCCTCCCCTGACTGTGACCTAGTGATGTTCAAATGCACCAACAAAATCCCCTCACACTTTTTGCTTGTGTATCTTACCCTGACCCAAATAAAGCCACTTGCCCATGGGTCTTTGCTCTCTCCCAGATCCCCACCTCCTTGGTTGAGCCATCTCTCTACTATGGCTCCCATATGGCCCCCTCCTTGGCATGCTGTGCCTCCGTCTTCTAAGAACCATGATTATAATAAATCCTTTAATTTTATATGACTCTCCAAGTATAATTTCTGCAGCTGTGTTGAGATGATCCTTAAAGACCTCACAAGGGAGACTTACTCTATCATTTTAAACACATTGTTCTTGTCTGATGGATATTTTGTATTATTTTAAAGGAGTATTTATGTTACTTGCAGATCAGCTTGATCTTTTTCAAGATTTTTGGTTTTGTTTTGCTTTTTAAAGGTGTGTCTAGAAGAACACTCTTTATTCAGGGCTATTTAAATCATACTACTATGATGTTACCGTTTTGAGATCTCTTAAGAATATCCCAAATATTTGATGAGGTCTCTAGAATCAGGATGACAGAAACTTGAGCAATTTTTTGTTCTTCGTGAACTCTAGAGAATTTTTCACTTATAGCTTCCCAGAAAATGTGCTTTTCCTGGCAATAGTTCTTTATAACCCCGTGGAATTTTTTCTATATATGTGCAGATTGGTATATAGTCAAAGACTTAAGGGGATCCTATGCAGTTTTCTGGAACAGAGCCTCTTCAAAGTTGCATCCACTGTGGCCCTATGTCCTCATATTCTAGCTACATTGGCTCTCCCATACTCTAATATTTATCTCTTTTGATTCTGATATTATTTTCCCCTTAATTCATCTAGACCACCAGATTTTTTGATTTTGGTGTTCTTCCTTTCTTTACTTACAGTCAGGAAATTTCCCCTTGGAAGACAGCTGGAACAGTAGCTGTAAGATTTACCTTATTCATTTTTCTCCTTGCTGAAACCAGAGTCCATGCTGACTATTGTGCAATGTCTTAGAACTGTTGCTTCATATATTAAGCACAATTTTATAGTTGTTTATGACAGAGTACGAGTCCTTTAGTAGTTATGATTTCAAATTTACACGCAGAAGTGTTCTCACCTATTTTCAATGTAACGTATTGATATACTAGTTAAAACGGACGAAAAGACATCAAAAGTAATGAAAAATGTATGAATTAAGTGTGTAGGCAACTCTGGCCCCTGCCCAGGAATTTGCCCTCAATGGCTTTCTCACCTTATTAAAGCTAACTGTATGACAGATCAGGCATTTATTATCATCATACAGCTTCCAATATCACTGCCTGACTCAGATTCACCAGAAACCAGTTCTTTCCGGTACTTATTTCTTATTCCAGTACAGAATACAGTGGGGTATATTCTGTCTCCCTTCAACTATGCATTTGGCTGTGATACCAGGTCAAGGTGAAAATCCATGAAAATCCTGTCCTTATTATTGGAAGGTGGACCCACTGATTTGTGCTGCCTATACAATGAAGAGAAAAGGCTACACTGAAGATGAGGCTTTGAGTATTTGTACATCCCTAGTATATAGCATGAGGAGAAAATTATTTTAAAGTGTAAGAAAGTTGTTTCTTTTACTCTTATAAACCTACAGTAGGAAAGGGCAAATTCCAGTATATTGTTCTATTCTGAGTAGTTAAGGGAATCCTTTATGTAACCATCTTTTAAGGTAACTACCTATTACTTTTGTACTTGCTGAGCATAATAGTCATAAACTCATAACAACTAAAACTTCAATAGAGGGTAAATTCCAAACCCAGAACCAAAATAATTTGTCAAAATCAAAGTCCTGATTAACAAATATTTAAAAGTTGTCTATTAAAATGATTCTGTTTGAAAGGATTTTGATTGTCCCATGTGCATGGAACAAATGGCACTCAACAATTTTTTACACTTAATCCCAGACTGAAAATGATGCTATGCCTTGTTATAGAGAACATCCTATGGCAGTCAAAGTGGTCTGAACTGGGGAGTAATTTGTAAAATTAAATTAGGAAAGAAATAAATTATATGAAATTAAACTGTTGAAAATTTTGAGAGAATACACCAAAGTCATGAGAGAATATATAACTGTTTAGAATATTAGTAGATCCTGTATTAGAGCATTATGGCCAAGGAACAAGTAAAATATGTGTAAAATATAAATTATTTTACCTGAAATGGAGGGTTTAGGAGATATTAACTAAAACGATTCAACTTCTGTTAATGTAGGATCTGTATTCAACATGTGCCAGGGATTCCTGGTTGATAAATAAAATTGAATAAAGCCTAGTATGTGCCAGAATAAATTTCAAGTATTTTTTACTTATTTCACTTGTTCTACCCCTCTACATGATCCTATGAAGCTTCTAATATTATGTTTACTTTATTATACATGAAATTTAAAGCTAAGAAAAATTACTAATATCAACCATTCATTAAACATTTATTGATCAACTCCAGGAAATGTGGCATAGTAAAACAAGGACAGACTTTGGGTAGAGAGGCATACTCTACTGGCTGTGTGTCCTTTTGTTAAGTCACTTAGTCTCTCTGTGCTTCAGCTTATTCAACTTTAAAATGACTATGAGTATAACACTTACCTTTTCGGACAATATAAATGTTAACAATCATATATGATATATACTAACCATATATATATATATATATATATATATATATATATATATATAGTATATATTGACTCAAGTAGTTCATCCATACCAGATATTCTAAATGCCGTAATGGACATATCTATTACTTTTATGGCAAGTTGGCAGGCACTATATGAGATACCTTGCATTCATCTTCTTATCTGAATGAACCCTTCTATCTCTGATGAATTGGAATTATTACAGTGACAAGGAACCCAAAGCTCAGATAGTGAAAGTAATTGCACTGGTTTATTTATTCACTCTGTAACATTTATGGAGTCCTTGTTACATATTAAATACTATACAAACTTCTTGGGATTCAAAGATGAATAAAGTTCATGATCGAATAAATGGGCAGTAATGTATATAAGTGTATTAGGTAGCAACCTATACAAAAAGTCCTGAGATTGGTAGAGGGAACTGTGGTTTAACAGTGATTTCATTTATATTATTTTATACTGTTAGATAAGTAAGATAGGGTTGTTATTTTAAAATCATATAAAAGCTGATGTTTCTAGCAGTGTGTGACTCAAGTTAGAGATCATGGTTATTATGCATGCTGGGAATAGAGAAGAAATTGTCATGAGAATGGGCAGAGTGGGAATTTGGCATAAAATAATATTAATTAGCTATTGCAGTATCTTTGTCTACATTATCAGTGGTTGGTCTCCATTCTACACCAACCTAATTCCCACTCAAATAGTTTTTTGTTGACTTTGCAGAAAAGTCAACAAAAAAAGGTGAGACATTTTTTGATTCAGGGAAACAACAAAAAATCATTAAATATTTCTTCTCCAATACTTATCTGTATGTGATAACCCTAATTTATAGTCATCGCTTTAGTAATTGATTATGAAAACTACCTTTCAAAAGTAAGTTGAAAAAACTACTATATATAAAATAGATAATCAACACGGACATACTGTATAGCACAGGGAACTCTACTCAATATTCTGTAATAATCTATATGAGAAAAGAATCTGAAAAAAAAAAGGATATATATGTATAACTGAATCACATTGCTGTACACCTGAAACTAACACATTGTAAATCAACTATACCCCAATATAAAATAAAAATTAAATTAAAAAAAGTTAAAAAATCAATTTAAGAAGAGTGATAAACTGTTGGTTTAAATATGTCTTTAAATCAAAACAAGGTATTTTAGGACTCTCATAATTAAACACAGTATTTTATATACTTGCAACTTATATAGATTGTATTCATATTACAAAAGTATGAACAAACTTATCTTAAAATGCTTGGTGTTAATCTAAGACAACGTATAAATGTTGATCTAGATATTTATACTTTTGCTGCAACTGTACTCTATAGTCACTTTAAACTTTATTCTTTATAAAAATTTAATAGTGTTTCAAATTGAATCACTTTTGTCCTGCTGTTCTGCAGAATAATACAGAAATATGCTTATGCTTAAACTAGATATCACATCTTGAGTGTGTTTTTAAAATTTTTATCTATTGGGATACCAATAAGTTGAAATTTATCTTCTATAGACTGGTTTGGTTTGATCTTTTAAAAGTCTTTAATCTAGAAAATAAAGATTTTAAGCAAACAAATTGACTGAAATATTATAAATGTCTAAAATATTTCTGCTTCTGTCATTTCATAATTTAAGATCTTGTTTGTAAGAAGTATTCTCACTATAATGGAGACTGAAAATGGAATTTTTTTTTTTTTTTTTGCGGTACGCAGTCCTCTCACTGTTGTGGCCTCTCCCGTTGCGGAGCACAGGCTCCGGATGCGCAGGCTCAGCGGCCATGGCTCACGGGCCTAGCCGCTCCACGGCATTGTGGGATCTTCCCGGACCGGGGCACGAACCCATGTCCCCCGCATCGGCAGGCGGACTCTCAACCACTGCGCCACCAGGGAAGCCCAAAATGGAATATTTTTGAGATCAAAACGGACCTTCAATTTCATCTTGTCCCTCTCAAAGCAATCATATGAAAATAGTAACATTCAGGAAAACCATCATAGCTGGATTTTTACTTATTCTAGGGGTTTCAAACTCAAATCCTTCAATGGCCAGGAAAAGAGACATGAACCTGTGAGACAGCCAGTGAAGGCATTAGGACTGTGGCTTTCCTTTGGGAAAAGGAAAGTGCATACCAACCTAAATACAACCAAATACATTAAGAATAAACAAAAAAAATGAACTAATGAAGCAAACAATATAAACTGGGCCACCCATTATTAATGAAGCTGTTGGCCTGATTTGGCTGTGATTTTGAGAGCTATGACTAGTTCTTCCACTGACTTCTCCTAGTCTCTTTCCAACATCACCTAGTCACTAATGTTAGAAAGGGAATGGTACACCTTGTTTCACTTAAAAGTTTAGATTAAGAAAACTCGTCAAATAGATTCTGGAGAAGCCTTATACACAGATTACCATTTAGTGATTTCCATAAATTGATAACTTTAAACTCTGCCTGAGGTTTGTGGTCCTGAAAAGAGAGGTGGATAAAGAAATCCCCTAGCTTCTGTGTTCCTGGGAACAGCATATTTTGAAGAATCACTCTTCCCCATAAGATTTACAGATGACCCCTTGTTTACCTATGACAAGACCAGACACAGAGCCTCCAAATTCCTATTCTTTGCCTCCTAAATTAGTAGCTGAACTGATTGTACCCATTGACTAATGTGGGCTAAACACCTGATCTGACCAACCTTTAGTTGTTTCTCTTCTCTTAAATCCAGGAATTTTGATGCACCCTCAGCCTAACCCAGCATATATACTTTCTGCTGATCTCAGAGAAAGACATTCCCTGGATTGTCCCATCATACCCCCCACCTCATCTCACTTTCTCTTACCCCATTCTTTCTAATTTTGTTTACTCCTGCTTATGAAAGAAAAGGCGCTTTTCTGCCCAGTCTTTGAGACACTTGCAGATCTTGAGGTGGGAGATTTCTCCCCATTGCAATAGTATCTCCTCTCTTTATTTTAATAATTATTTCAAATAAAGTCTCTCCTTACCTAGTTCTGGATTTGTTTTTATTTGACAACATAAACACTTTTTTTAAAAAAACGCAGATTTTTAAAAATATGATTCTAGAGAATAAATTAAAAAGCACTTGGACAGGATTGGAACCAACATGGCGGAGTAGAAGGACGTCCTCTCACTCCCTCTTGCAAGAACACCAGAATCACAACTACCTGCTGGACAATCAGCGAAAGGAAGACACTGGAACTCACCAAAAAAGATACCCAGATCCAAACACAAAGCAGAAGCCACAATGAGATGGTAGGAGGGACGCAATCACAGTAAAATCAAATCCCATAACTGTTGGATGGGTGACTCACAGACTGGAGAACATTTATACCACAGAAGTCCACCCACTGGAATGAAGGTTCTAAGCCCCACATCAGGCTTCCCAAGCTGGGGGTCCAGCAACAGGAGGAGGAATTCCTAGAGAATCAAACTTTGAAGGCTAGAGGTATTTGATTGCAAGACTTCAACATAACTGGGGGAAAAACAGACTCCACTCTTGGAGTGCACACACAAAGTAGTGTGTTCATTGGGACCCAGGGGAAGGAGAGTGACCCCAGGGGAGACTGAAACAGGCCTACCTGCTAGTGTTGGAGGGTCCCCTGCAGAGGCGGGGGTGGCTGAGGCTGACCATGGGTTCACAGACACTAGCAACAGTGTACTCCTTGGCGTGAGTCCTCCCAGAGTCTGTCATTAGCCCCACCAAAGAGCCCAGGTAGGCTCTAGTGTTGGGTTGCCTCAGGACAAACAATGAACAAAGAGGGTACCCAGCCACACCCATCAGCAGTCAAACGGATTAAAGTTTTACTGAGCTCTGCCCACCAGAGCAATAGTCAGCTCTACCCACGACCAGTCCCTCCCATCAAGAAACTTGCACAAGCCTCTTAGATAGCCTCATCCACCGGAGGGCAGACAGCTGAAGAATTACAATCCTGCAACCTGTGGGAAAAAAACCACATTCACAGAAAGATAGACAAGATGAAAGGGCAGAGGGCTATGTACCAGATGAAGGAACAAGATAAAACCCCAGAAAAACAACTAAATGAAGTGGAGATAGGCAACCTTCCAAAAAAAAAGTTCAGAATAATGATAGTGAAGATGATCCAGGACCTCGGAAAAAGAATGGAGGCAAAGACTGAGAAGATGCAAGAAATGTTTAACAAAGACCTAGAAGAATTAAAGAACAAACAAACAGAGATGAACAATACAATAACTGAAATGAAAACTACAATAGAAGGAATCAATAGCAGAATAACTGAGGCAGAAGAAGGATAAGTGACCTGGAAGACAGAATGGTGGAATTCACTGCTGCAGAACAGAATAAAAAAAAAACAATAAAAAGAAATGAAGACAGCCTAAGAGACCTCTGGGACAAAATTAAATGCAACAACATATGCATTATAGGGGCCCCAGAAGGAGAAGAGAGAGAGAAAGGACCAGAGAAAACATTTGAAGAGATAATAATCAAAAACTTCCCTAATATTGGAAAGGAAATAGCCACCCAAGTCCAGGAAGCACAGAGAGTCCCATACAGGATAAACACAAGGAGAAACACACCGAGACACATAGTAATCAAACTGGCAAAAATTAAAGACAAAGAAAAATTACTGAAAGCAGCAAGGGAAAAATGACAAATAACATACAAGGGAACTCCCATAAGGTTAACAGGTGATTTCTCAGCAGAAACTCTAAAAGCCAGAAGGGATTGGCATGATATACTTAAAGTGATGAAAGGGAAGAACCTACAACCAAGATTACGCTACCTGGCAATGATCTCATTCAGATTTGATGGAGAAATCAAAAGCTTTACAGACAGGCAAAAGCTAAGAGAATTCAGCACCACCAAACCAGCTCTACAACAAATGCTAAAGGAACTTCTCTAAGTGGGAAACACAACAGAAGAAACAACCCCCATTATGGGAGAAAATATTTGGAAACGAATCAACGGACAAAGGATTAATCTCCAAAATATATAAACAGCTCATGCTGCTCAATATTAAAAAAACAAACACCCAATCCAAAAATGGGCAGAAGACCTAAATAGACATTTCTCCAAAGAAGAGATACAGATGGCCAAGAAGCACATGAAAAGCTGCTCAACATCACTAATTATTAGAGAAATGCAAATCAAAACTACAATGAGGTATCACCTCACACCAGTTAGAAAAGGCATCATCAGAAAATCTACAAACAACAAATGCTGGAGAGGGTGTGGAGAAAAGGGAACCCTCCTGCACTGTTGGTGGGAATGTAAATTCATACAGCCACTATGGAGAACAGTATGGAGGTTCCTTAAAAATCTAAAAAATAGAATTACCATATGATCCAGCAATCCCACTACTGGGCATGAGAAAACCATAATTCAAAAAGACACATGCAGGGCTTCCCTGGTGGCGCAGTGGTTGAGAATCCACCTCCCGATGCAGGGGACGTGGGTTCATGCCCCGGTCCAGGAGGATCCCACATGCCACGGAGTGGCTGGGCCCGTGAGCCATGGCCGCTAAGCCTGAGCATCCGGAGCCTGTGCTCCACGACAGGAGAGGCCACGATAGTGGGAGTCCCGCGTACCGCAAAAGAAGAGAAAAAAAAAAAAAGACACATGCACTCCAGTGTTTATTGCAGCACTATTTATAATAGCCAGGTCACGGGAAGCAACCTAAATGCCCATTGAAAGATGAATGGATAAAGAAGATGTGTTATATATATACAATGGAATATTACTCAGCCATAAAAAGGAACGAAATTGGGTCATTTGTTGAGACATGGGTGGATCTAAAGACTGCCATACAGAGTGAAGTAAGTCAGAAAGGGAAAAACAAATATTATATATTAATGCATATATTTGGAACCTAGAAAAATGGTACAGATGAACCAGTTTGCAGGGCAGAAATTGAGACACAGATATAGAGAACAAATGTATGGACACCAAGGGGGGAATGCGGCAGGGGGTTAGGTGCCGTGGTGTGATGAATTGGGCGATTGGGATTGACATGTATTCACTGATGTGTATTAAATTGATGACTAAGAAGAAGAAATAAAAGAGAATAGTAAAAAAGCACTTGGAGGACAGGCTCCATGCTTTTTCTTATAACTTCACTTAGATACATTATTAAATTAGAAGAGGCCAAAACTTCTAGGATTTTAAAGAGTAATGGATATTTTTATTAAATTTTAGCACTTAAAAATAAAAAAATAAATAAAAATATGATTCTCAAAAAAATGAATGAACTTTTAATTTTTAACAAAGTTTTTGCTACACAATAGTTCAAAATGTACAAAGAATAATAATGGTCATATACCTGCCATCAGCTTTCTCAAATATAAATATTTTAGAATATTTATGTCAGAAGTTTTTTCAAATATAGAGATAACTAATTACAAATAAAGTCTTCTATGTATCCTTCATATACTTCATTGCTCTCTGATGCTACCCAGATGTAAACACCATTCTGAATTTGAGGTTTTTTTAAATATGCGTTTGCATTTTCACTGCATATAATCTACCTACTCCTCTGCAATGTGCGTTTTTAATTTATAATATATATTTTATATTTAAATACGTTGATATAGACAGCTCTATGCATTTTATTTTCACTGTTATTGCATCATATAAATATATGTTTATTTATTTTCTTATTAAATAACATGTTGGTTTCCCTCAATATTTCCAGCATTCCCAATATCTCACTAACAATATTGCAATAAGCCTTCAGATATATGGTTCATTATATATATCTATGCATAAATCTGTTTTAGTGTTATATATGTTATAATACTTCAGGTGGAATAGCAGGATAGTAAGGACTGGATTTCCCTATGCATGTCTTCAATTTTATTATTTAGATATCAACTAATAATGTTTCTCAAAATGACAGTCCTGAGATAAGTTCTACTTGGCTACCATGCACTTTAATACACTGTGGAATTTGACTTCCTATTATTTAGTTAGTATTTTGTATCTATGCTCATAAATAAACTTTTAATAATATTTTCTGCTCTTGTCTTTTTGCTTGTTTTATTCTACCTTCATGAAATGAATTGGGTAACATTCCCAACAACTGTTGAATTTTAATTCTCTAAAATGTGTTGTAAAACATAGGGATTAATTGCACTTTGGAGATTTGGTAGAGTATGGTTTAAAATAATACATATTCAGTGACTTTCACAGGGGGATAGGGATTTTTAAAACTACTGAAATTTTTACAAGTGTTTTTAAAAAAATATTCTATTTCTTTTTGAACAATTTTGCTAATACAGATTTCTTCATTAAAATATTAATATTTCCTATTTTTCAAATTTATAGTCATATATTTGTTCACAGTATTTTCTAATATTTAATGTTTGTACTTGAATCTTTTTTATAACTATTCCTTTTTCCCACCTTTTTAATGTTGGTTGTTCTAATTACGGTAAAACAAACACAACTGTGTTTTAAATGGAAGCAGTGGGATATTAATGGATTCATGACAATCAAATTAATAGATATTCATTTTATTATATATATAGATATTATATAGATATATATACCACATTTTCTTTATTCATTCATTTCTAATACACACATTCAGTGTTGTAGGTTTTGATGTAAAGCACATTAGTTTTATCCCCAAAATTTTGATTTTCATTCAGTTCATAATATTTTCTATTTCCCTTACAATGTCTTCTTTGACTCATGAATTTTTTAGAAATGTGTGTTTAGAAGTGTCTTTTTTTCTTCTGGCATCTGTTTTTCTAGAAGGAACATTTTCTGGCCATTCTAAGCATCACTGTATTGATGGTTGTATATCTGTTGTAGATTGTAAAGATTTTCCACATTTAAGAATACTGCAATTACAACATATTGAATCTCTGAGTTTATTCTTATTCATATTACTTTGTTTTCATAATATTACTTTAATCTAAAAATGCGTGTCTTCTTGCAATAATAGAGTCTTAGTTATTATGTCTTCAAAGATTATTTTTCAACCATACTTTCTCCTATTTGTAATGTCTATTACATGTGAATTAAAATAATTCAATCTCTTTAGCATATCCAGTAACTGTTCATATAGAAAACTATATATGCTTTCTATTTATAAATCAGTGTTGTGTTCCAAGTAAAATCCTCTATAATATTTTCTCAATCACCACTTTTGGCTTTGGCACTACAGAGATAGGATTATCATATCTATTATATATTTTTCAGTAATGATATTTTCATTCAAAATTTTCTAATTGTTTGTTTCCCATATCCAGCATTTTCTGTTTCACTTCTGCCTGTCTTTTTATTTATAATTTTTTTTGAAACTCATTAAAAAAATTGTTCATAGTAAACATTCAAATTTTTTACAGACAGTTCTATAAAGTTGACTTAAACTCTTCTAAGTTTTCATTTTGACTGTTGTTTTTTATAGGATTAGAAGTCTTCATATGTTTTGGAGTTTTTGTTTGTTGGCTCACTTTTAGTTTAGGTTTTTTGGGTTGTTTTTTTTTTTAATACTTTTACCTCTCTTTTTTTCTTATTATTTCTCTCTATCCTCACTCTTTCTTATCTAGATTTTTCTGTAACTTACTGCCCAGGGCCCCCAGTTTACAACAGTTTTTCTGGTGATGTTTCCTTGAGTTCCTATCTTCTTTTGATATCATAGATATAGTTATCTACTTAATGGACTGCTTCGTTCATATTCTTCAGGCAAGGCTGTATTGATGTGTTCCTGCCTTCCCAAACGTAGAGCTTCCTGTAAGAATAACCACAGTCTATCGTTGGGCTGGAACTTTTATTCACCATCCATTCCTGAGCAGGGGAGTATGGGCTGGAGGGAAAGCTTCACCCTAACCTCAGATTTCAAGCATTAAGCTTAATTCAGCTCTCTCATTTGTGGACTATCTTAAGCTCCTATTACCTCCATGAAGTCAAAATCCTATAACCACCATCGCCAGTTCCTCACAAAGACCCCAGCATAACTGTGAATTCACCTTCGCTTTACTTTTCTATTTGTTTATAGTTTATTTAGTTGTTGACCCCGTTTTATAACTATGTCTTTTTGATTTTATGTATTTTTAAATTTACCTATCATTGGTATATATTTGGAGCAGAACATATGCAACAGAGCATAAACTTCTTGAGCTATGCTGACTGTAAGCCCTACTACATAAAATTTTTAAATTTCTATATTGGATAATAGACTATTATTCTTTGAGCTTTAATACAGGATTTCTGATTCAGATAAAGGCATCCAAAATCTAATTAACCTTGATACTGACACAATGCTCCTTTGAAACCTTGGCTCTAAGAACTACTCTTTTATTATTCTATTTTTTTTTTCAGTCACAATTGAAGCTCAGATGGAATCTGCAGTTCTTTTTAGAGATCACACAGCTCTTGCTTCACAGAGGAAAGACTAAAGGGAATTCTAGGCTTCCCTAGGTGAATCCAGATGCTGTCAAATTAACCCATATCCAGTGATATGCAAGACAAATTTGACCTTATTGCAGGACCAAAGAAAATAACATTTGGCAATTAATGTCTTTATAATTCTTGAATATAGGGCAAGAAGATCTATATTATCCTGGAGAAATCTTTCTTATAAGAGGAGAAGAGATATAAGGTACTGAATATTACAAAACAATTTAAATCCTAGAATTTTTGTATCCAGATAAGAAAGAGAACTTGTGTGTTCTAGTTATATGCAGAATTTGAAATAAGAAGAAAATTCAAAAACTGTCATTTGGTTTATAAAATTTTTAAAGAGCAATTGGAATGAATGCTTATCTCTGCATTGATTAAGCTCACTTTTTTTTTTGTCTTAGTAAAGTTGTAGCTGGTACTTTAAATCTGAGTTTGCTATTTTGTTCCATATCTGAAAAGATGCTTTCTTAGTTCAATGCCTGCAAATATTTCTTACACTGTAATACTTCCGTAGAAATTCTGCAATTCTACATGTAAAAAACTAGGTGTATCTTGAGTAGAATATAAAATAACAGAAGTATGCTTAGAAAAGTAAACATAATTTTGAAAGCTCAAATGTATTAAATAAAAATAATTGCCTTTAAAATTGACTCCAGGAGTCTCTATTAAGCACTTTAGTACAATTATTTGGGTTCTCTTTCTCATATCAAAAAGGTGGCTCATGAGCTGCAAATGAAATAAATGAGTTACCCAAAATAACCTAGTTGCCATGTCTACATAGTGCATAGAAACTGGCAATTATTGGTGGAATGTGGGTGGCAGGCACAGGCAATCTACAATATTCTAGTCAAGACTTTATTTTTCTTAATATCTTCTTATTTATTGGATAAAAATGGAAACAGGAGGGCAGAGCTTGGTGATGGGGATGATTAGAATTTAAGTGATTATTTATATCTTTGTAGTACTGGTCAGCATATTCTCGGGAAATTGAAAGCACAGAAACTACCTATTCTCCTCGAATTTACTACTGATGTTCATCATCATTGTAAGGAACTGATGGGAAATGTTCATCTTTAGTTCCCATCAGTAGAAAAATTAAAACTTTTATTTGTATGTATATTTGTGGAATTGTAATGCTTTGACAATACTCTATAAACATTTTCTATTTCCCAAAGGGCAGAACACTGCCCTCAACACTGAGCGGATGCTTAGTAGACATGATTAATTGGATTATGAGTATCTGTGCTGTCACTTTTGCTCCATTTACATAAAATTCCCTTTTTATTCTAGTCAACTTAGAAAATGCCTAATTAACTTTTGACACTCAGATACTTTTACTAATCTTTCACTCAGAGAAAACCGATCACTTCTTCCTTTTAGTATAAGTTAACCATAAATGTCTCTCCTGCAGAAAATGTTCCTCCAATGCTGCATCCACAGCATGGCTGTTGGCACAGTAGACTGTTACTAATAGGGAGATAAGCCATAAAACATATTCTTTCTTTTTGACTCTATCTTTATGACCAATAGGCAGGGGCATTTTGGTTGAGAATTAGCTATATGCTCAGAGTTGATTAAATGATAATTTAAAAAGAATGTGCTGTTGGTTGAAATCAAACCAAACATTAATTTTGACTGGTTTGCACTTAAAAATATGTATGCATATAATCATAACTTAGATATTGGTGGGATTAAATGTAATACAAGTAAAAGTCTCATAAAGGAAAAAATATCTTAAAAGTAATGGAGTAGGGGTTCCCTGGTGGCGCAGTGGTTGAGAGTCCGCCTGCCGATGCAGGGGACACGGGTTCGTGCCCTGGTCCGGGAAGATCCCGCATGCCGTGGAGCGGCTAGGCCCGTGAGCCATGGCCGCTGAGCTTGCGCGTCTGGAGCCTGTGCTCCGCAACGGGAGAAGCCATAACAGTGAGAGGCCCGCGTACCGCAAAAAAAAAAAAAAAAAGTTTATATAGTCATGTAAATACAGAATATTTCCCTTTTTGAATATTGGAAGGTCCATATTTTTAAAATTATATTAGAAGCCTCGGTTAGTAATTATACATTATTGGAGAAGTCACAGAACTTTCTGAATTTCTCTTACTTATCCTATCAATTTCCAGGGCTACTTTTAGGATTGAATGCATACACTATTTTTTAAATGTTATAATAATAATGACTTTATTTACTTATTTAATTTATTTATAATTAATTGAAAGTTATTATTTATGTAATATTACTTATTAGTATTTTATGCTTACATAATCAATAATCCTGAATGAGCAATTTAGATAATTTAGTTTCAGCATATTCTTACTGCTTTACATAAGATGACATTTTGGAAATGCCTCTAAATTCTGTGTTTCAGTCAAGTATATATTTCTAAAATTATAATAATTGATCTCTTAAAATTTTCTTGAATTTCTTCATTAGAAATAAAAAAATGGAAATTCTAACATAATTTTCTCCTCTCATTTTCTTTATTCTTCAAATTCTTCACTATCACTCTCATATTTTCATGCTCTCTATTATATAACAATAATCTAATCAGAAAATTTAAATAGTTGAAAGATGGAATGGAAAATGATAAGTGAATTTATATTCTGTGTGATTTCAAGAGAAACTTACAGATAGTTCCTTTTATGCTGGAAGGTTTTATATTTAAGAGTTTTTCCTGATTAAAATGTTAAAATCAGGTTGCTAATAATTATTATTTGCCTATACATGATTATAGTTTTATTACAATATTTACTGACGGTAAAAGAGGGGGCTTTTTACATACTTTATTAGAAAGACAGGTTTAGAATCTACAGATGTAGTGTTAATGTAACGATGACTTAATTTTTCCATATCCTCTCTTTCTATAATATCCAACAGCATTATTTTCCAGAGAAGAGAAGATTATATTATTTGGGTTGGAGCCTCTATTAATATTATTAAATGTTATTCCCATGTATCATTATACTTTTAGACTATTTCAAATTTTAGTTGAGCCAGTGTTATTTCAACATCATGGTGGTATATCATATTGATCCTACATGTTTATTCACTACATTTTTATATCATTGATTACTTAAACTGCTTTTGTCAATAGTCAGAGAAAACTCAAAATGAATTAAAAATAAGAAACTAAATTAGCTCATGAAATTTGAATTCAGATGCAGAGCAGGCTTTCTTCGAATTTAATTCAGCCAGAGTGATCCCATTTCTCTATAATATTCCAGGTCTCTCCATTCTCTGTATCACCCACCTCTTAACCATTCTGGTAGTAAAATGGCTTTAGCTTTTCTAAGTTTTTATTTGCATAAGGCAACAACTAGCAAATTGAGACCAACTTCTTCCTCTGGACTTTTTTTTTTAACAGGGAGAATTTTTATCCATAAAACTCTAGTATGCTTCCACTTGCTTGTTACCGACCCCAATTTTATCATATACCCATTTATGAGTTCACCCATCAGGCTTAATTCTGGGTTTCTGACAGATCATCAGCAAAGGAGATGAATGACCATGATTGCCTAGGTCAACCCACGTCTTGAGCTTGGACCAATTCCTCAAAGCATAAGACAGCTAAATAAAGGAGGGGGAAATAAATTACTCTTGGGATAAAAAAAATAAACTGTTTACAGAATATTTCCACATATATTATCTCACACTAAATGACTGCTCTTAGTGCTGCTCCATTTGCAGCTGCCTTGATACATGTGTCAACTCTTCAACACTACAAACGTTATCAGAGTTATAATCTAAATAATAGTCTCAAATATCGTTGGGGTCCCAAGAAGTAACAATGAAGTTCAACAAAGGACAGGCACCAATAGAAAATTTATTTCTGTATTTAGAAAAAAATAGCTGAAGGAAAAATGTTAATCTCTTTGATTTTTTCAATCTTTTTAGTTCATGAATAATACATTAATTCATATAATACTCTCCACTTTTTAAAAAATCCACTGTTCCAATATCCTAAGGCTAGCATGCTATATGCCACATGAGCAGACTAACGTAAATCATATTTAATCATTGGAGCCATGTGAAAATTTGGTCAGATTTCTACACCACTCATCTGGTTGCTAGACGTGTTTGCTATGAAAATAGACCAAATGGCAAGATCACCTGTGTAGTTTTCCAGTTTTATACATGTAGATTGATATTCTTTCTCAGGATTTTCACTTATTTGCTATGTAGTCATTTGAATGCATGCCTTTTATTTTACACTCAAAGTAAATATTTTGAATCACTGCCAGAAACAAGTATCTTCATTATATTATAGGTTTTGCTTGATTTTTTTTTCTTAAAATAGTAAATTTTATTAAAGACTGCAAACTTCACTTTTTCAATTTGGCACAAAAATAGTCCACTTTTGGCTTTAGGGAAACCATATAATTTTATGCACTAACGCCTCATTATTAAAAACAAATGAACAACAACAAAAATCAATAACAAACCATTTAGCAAACATTAGTCTCCTACGTTTACTTAAAATGACTTAACTGCCTATGAGAACTTAAAATCATATCAATATTCAAGCGGAAAATTCACATTATTTATATTCACATGAGAAGAACCAGACATTGGAAAAACATCATAACTCAGTGAGGAATATTATTTTTTAAAATGAGTATAATAGCCTTCTTCTGTTGATCAAATAATTAACACAGCTGTCCAATCAAAGCCTTATATATTGGAGATTAAAAGAGAAAGACAGATTTTACATACTTAGCAATTCAATGGGCACAAATAGTCTTAATATGTACAATATGCACATAGCAAGGTTGTGTTCTGTTAGCAAACATCTAACATCATGTGCTTCGATGGATAATATATGGTTTAAGGACCAGGGTTAACATACTGTCTGTACTTTGGTGTTGAGCCTTACGTTGTATATGAAAATTACTACTACGTAAGCTGACCAGCACCTTCCTGTCCCAGGCTCTTGAAAGGAAGGACTCTAGCTGCAGGGTAGGCCAATCCCTTCTGTTTCTCTCATACTACACTAGGAAATGTTTGCAACTGGACTAACTTGGAAAAGTGGCTGTGGCTCCAACTGTTCATTCTGGCATTTATAAAACATTTTACAGTGGTGGATGCTTCTGCTAGCAGCCTGCCTTATAGCCTCATCTGTCAGCCCCCATGGAAAATATATGGTTGTTTCCACACAATGTGTGACTGTCATCACCCTGCCCAAACATTTTTGTTGTAATCTATGTGATTCACAGCTGAATGTTTTTTAGTCCTTTAAGAGATGTGTTTGCACACCAGTGATTTCCAATTCCAGTATTTCTCATTTCATTGGAAATGGTCATCATCGGTGTTTTCAAGTACTTGGGCTAGAGGTGAAGCAACTAAGAATAAAATAATATGAAGCTACATGAAGGAAACTATATGACTTCCAAGAAAAAGGCTAGTCATATTGTTTTATAAACATGGTTAATGAAATTGCACACCATAACTTACAGAAAAATCTACATATCCAGGTTCAAATTTATATCTGCAAGGAGTAACACTTGGCCCTTGTCCCCTAATCTTTGGGTTCATTAACAGAAAGATGAACATATAATTCCTAATGTCAATACCTTTGCATATTTCTGATAAATAAGAGGGCTTTAGTTTTTGGTGATTTGTTTTTGTTTTTTTCAGTTTTGGTATTTATTACTTTTTCTGGTCCCTGGGAACATTTTCCTTCTGTTTCTTATATATTATTAAACTCATAGTTTGCTATTACCAGTATATCTAGGATCCAGCTAGATTCATCCATGATTAAACTGTTTCTGTGCTTCTTTTTAAAAGGGTGAGCTCAATTTTGTTTTCTAATACTGTTTTCTGTTTTTACTCAGCGATTAGAGTTCTCTTCTATAGTTGCATGAAATACCCAAGGCATAAAATTTAAGTGACATCAACAATCTACAATTTTTCATAAGTCCTGAGCGCAGGCATAGACTTCTGTGCTTCTGACCTACTTTGCCTCACAGAGACCTGTAGCCAACAGGTGTCAGGCATCTGTGCCTCAACTGCTCACAGGTGCTGCTAAATATGTCTTTGACATTCAACATGTAAAATGCTGTTAAATTACAGAAAGACTTAGATGGTGAACTTTGAAAAATCTTGTCATTAATTTTACAGTTTCACCAGAGACAGCACCAAGAAATCTGATAAATAACAGCTTCCACTTAAGGTAGATTAGCTACTGAGTTACTTTAAAATATCTTAAGGTATAAACATGACTCTGGGAAAAAGAAACGCTGAATCTAGTTGAGCAAATATCTATTTAGGAAATTATGGCACACTTTGGAATGAGTAGGCTTTATGATTTTCCTAATGTCTAAGAAAAAAGTGAGATCCATTCAACAAAAAAGTTGAGGGCTTCCCTGGTGGCGCAGTGGTTGAGAATCTTGCCTGCTAATGCAGGGGACACGGGTTCGAGCCCTGGTCTGGGAGGATCCCACATGCCGCGGAGCAACTAGATCCGTGAGCCACAACTACTGAGCCTGCGCGTCTGGAGCCTGTGCTCCGCAACAAGAGAGGCCGCAATAGCGAGAGACCCGCGCAACGCGATGAAGAGGGGCCCCCGCTTGCCACAACTAGAGAAAGCCCTCACACAGAAACGCAGACCCAACACAGCAAAAATAAATTAATTAATAAACTCCTACCCCCAACATCTTAAAAAAAAAAAGTTGAATAAGATTATGAAATGGTTGAAATAATAGACTAAATAGTTAAAAGAAAACTATCTTTTAAATTCATTATCTAATGCATTTTGGAACACAGAAATAATTGCTGGAACCAATTACATTGATAGACTCAGGCAAGTGAAATGGATTGAAATCACAAGAAAATGTGATACTAACACTCATATCATGTAGTAAATTTAAGTGTAGATTCTGGTTAGTAGGCAGAAAGGCCTTAAGTAAGGTTGCTAATAGTCTACTTCCGAAGAGCTCACTGTTGATAGCATCTTCAGATGATAGAATAATTCTGAGTAGGCTGACTTCATTTGACCCATACATATCGGATGTTCTGATGCTATTTTTAAATTAGAATTCATCTAAGAAAGTAAACATGGTAAAATGTTATGGTGGTCGCTGGATATACTGCAGAGAATGGTTTAACATGAAGCAAGAAAGAAATCATCAATTTGATTATTAAATAATCATTATCCTTGTTATTTGACAGGTTATAAAAAAGGACGAATATAAAATACATACACACACACACAGAGAAATAAATACAAATGTACACAAATCTTGGATGTTTATTTTGATTAACTTTTGTTAAATTATAAATTATGACCTGACTTGGCAAGTCTTAGAAGTGTAATACTTTTACCTGCCTTTCAAAGTCTTCGATAATATTTGTATTTGGTACTTAATTTTGTTCTTTGTTTGATTTAGTACTCTGACAGAAAAAATGTACTATTGTCAGGCCAATTTTCTAATAGTCGTACAAGCACAGTTTTCTCATCTCAGCTTGTGTTTTTTTTTGTTTTTGTTTCAATTGCTGAAAAATCATGAAATTTCTTCAAGAATCCAAATGACCTATCCAAGCCTTACACATTGTTTCAAGACCTGGTTAATATCCTACTTTTTTGTTTTTGTTTTTTTTTTTTTTTGTGGTACGCGGGCCTCTCACTGTTGTGGCCTCTCTCGTTGCGGAGCACAGACTTCGGACGCGTAGGCTCAGCGGCCATGGCTCACGGGCCCCGCCGCTCCGCAGCATGTGGGATCTTCCCGGACCGGGGCACGAACCCGTGTCCCCTGCATCGGCAGGCGGACTCTCAACCATTGCGCCACCAGGGAAGCCCAATATCCTACTTTTTGATAGACCTCTCTCTTCCAAGACAACATTTTTTTCTAGCCATCTGGTGTGTCAGATTATTCATTCAATTTTCCTACTAATTATAGTACATTGCCTTTGTTTATGTATTGCTTCATTATTTGTCATGTTATTTACAAATAGATATTCAATTTTTAGAGAAACAGGATATGTCACATACGTGTTTTACATATTCTTACAGGGCCTCATAAAGTGGTGACCACATAGAAGATAGGAAATAAGGACATCCTTGGATGATTTACTGATTGTCTGATAAATACTTATATACACGTTTCATATTTAAACCAGTTGTGTTAGCTGTATGCTCATAACTTGCATTTGGCCATGAAATCTTAATAAATTTCACACTCAATCACAAACTGCAGATGGGAAAAATCCCCTTGCAAAATTGTAGACATCTGTGCTGTCATCACATAAGAAATGCGAACATACTATGGCTAACTTCTGATTATTAAACTTAATGACAATGAGCTTCCTTTCACCTGAAAAAGGAGGAAATGTGAAGGACTTCCTTCTCTCTGCTTTCTATACTGACTGCTAGATATTTGCCTAGAAAATGAAGAAGAAAAAAAAGGTGCCTCTAATTTTGTGGGTAGTATTAGAATAAGATCTCTTGAATGACTGATGCCACAGATAACATCAAAATTCAAACTAAAGCTTATGGTTTATTTTTTGACACTCAATCCTCTTTCTTCATTACCATTCATAGTTTTTATCTTACACATCTATGCTGCCTGTCTCAAAACTGTTATATACAAGTGCTGCTAAAAATGCTCTTTTATTCAACTATTCTCTTACATATGCTTTCAAAATCTTACTTCTATGGTGTTTTTCTGTCTTTCAGTTTCTTTTTCTCTTTTTTCTCTTTTGTTTCTCTTTTTTTTATGTCTGATGGCTATTCACTTTCCTCTCACTCTCAATTTTTTCTTTTATTTTAGTACTATATATTAGAAAACTATTTAGTGCAAATCCTGATGTTAAACTTTGAGATGTTTCAATGTCAATTTATATAGATTCTGTCCTTGAGGTACTTACTGTCTTAAGACAGACGACATACACATAAATTAAACATAATACACATTACAAGTGATAAATGCCATGAGAAAATTCCTGATACAGAATTTCTCATATACAAGCCACCCTTTTCCAACCTTTTAAATCATAACTTCTGAATCCCCCTGTCTACTAAATGACTTACTAAGCTTTTAGTAAATGTTGAGCTTTCATTAAGCTCAACATTTACTAAGGCATGAAGACCCATAGAAGGTTTAAGAATAAGGACTTGAGGGACTTCCCCAGTGGCACAGTGGATAAGACTCCATGCTCCCAATGCAGGGGGCCTGGGTTCAATCCCTGGTCAGGGAACTAGATCCCATATGCATGCCACAACTAAAAGTTCACATGCCACAACTAAGGAGCCCATGAACTGCAACTAAGGAGCTAGTGAGCTGCAACTAAGGAGCCAGTGAGCCACAACTAAGGAGGCTGCCTGCTGCAACTAAGACCCGGTGCAACATTCCACATTCCTTTGTCAGTATCCTGAGTTAAAAGGTGGGGCCCTGGAATCTTGGAGTGGCTGTATAAAAGAGAAATTGCTAAATATCTGAGTATGGATGAGAATGGATGTTACCAACTCATGATCCTTCTTTAAGTAAAGCAGTAATCAAATGTACTTTCTGGATAAATATATAAACATATATACATTTGTATATGTGGATGTATATGTATAAAAGCATTACACGTTTATTCAGAGGGAGCAAGACCTTTAGTTTTCATTCTCATGGTAAATCAAATTATAAAATACCATCCTAACAAATTCTAATTTCTCCATAACTACATCAATCTATACTAAATGAAAGGGAAGTTAGAAAGGTGAGCTGATAAACTGAGAGAATTTTTCCCTCTCCATTTCTGGGTGTATTTAGACTTAACAGGCAATGCAGTACAGTTAGTAAAACAATCTACTCTTGTCACCTAAGCACTCACAAGTTAAGAGGAATTACATGCTCCAGGCTGCTTGAAAGAAAGGATTCACCTGAAATGAGTGTTCCCAAGAGAGGGGTGTGGACAGTATAGTTAAGCACCAGACAGGTTATACTGAATATTTTCATATACACACTATATGTCTCTGATATGTCAGAAAACGAGCATTTCAAAACATTCAATTGTAGTATTTTTCTGTGTAGATGCCATAAATATAATCTTCATTGACAGCCTCTTGCTTTGATATCTTTAATAGAAACACAAAGGGTGCAGGTCTATCATCATAAAGCAAGGCTGAAGGCCCAATTCTACCAATAATCCATCCAACAGTGAAATCAACTGGAAGCATGTCCTTCCCTCAATTTATACAGAATTCCAGGCACATAACTTAAAAATTTTAAACCTCTATTTCATGGCTATGAATAGTTAGAGAAAAAAGTCAGGGCATATGAACACATGACAAGAAAAAAATATAAAGGAAAATAGCAAAGTCTTTATTTTTCATTTCAATGTTAAAGCAATAGCACCTGTACAGTCAGAAATGCCCACATTATTAACAGACTGGGAACCGTGAGAAGTCAAGCAAGTGCTGAGGAGAAAATAGTAAAGGAAAATAAATTTTCTAAAAATAAACAAAACATTTATTTTCACATTTTTGACATCCTGTTTATTTCTCTTCCTATAAAGTTATAACGAGTAAAACATATATTGTCAAAGAAATGTCAAGAAAATGTCAAAAAATAGATGAATCAAAGTTTTTGAGGGTCTTCAGTTTTTGTTTTTGTTTGAAAGACAATTCCAAAAAGGAAAAAAAAAATTCTCATCAGGTGCTTATGTCCTTGGAACCAACAAGATTACAGAAATTATCTAGAGAGTGGAAAATCCTGCATGTATAATGACTGTGAGAGTTAAAGAAACCCTGGTGTAGCCATACAGTGAAATGGATGCTGCAGGTATAGCCATGGTTTATTTACTTATAAATAAAGAAAACCTCTCAAGGCGCCTCTAGCTAAATGAGGACTGCCTTTTAGGAAGGATACCAAATGTAGGGTTACCAGATAAAATGCAGGATAACCAGTAGTTCTGAATTTCAAATAAACCAGTAATATTCTAGCAAAACTATGTCCCATATATTGTACTATTATGCTGTATTTATACTAAAAACTTGGTTTATGGTTTATCTGGATTTCAAATGCAACTCAGTTTCCTGTATTTTTATTTGCTAAACCTGTCAACCCTAACAAGGTGACTTAGAAACATCAAAGTAACAGAAAAGACTAAAAGAAGGATCTGAAAATTCCACAGGAAGCAATGCAGTTTCTTGCTCTCTCTCTCAATGACCCTGACTCTCTCTCTGTCTCACTCTCCACCTTTTCTTTTCTCTCTTTTCTCCAGAACTAAATAATTTCCTATTTTTTTCTCATTTTTTTCTCAATATAGAGTAATTTTCTCTCTCTCTCTCTTTTTTTTTCTCTGTACTCAAATAAAGAAACAGGTTGCCCCAGCTCTGGTCATGTTCTCTACCTCTGGTCAAATCAATACTCGCCCAGTGTCTTCTCAATAGATGTAAAGGAACAGACCCAAAAAAGAAATGTGAATCAAGCAGGGAAATAAATAACAGCCTATCAAAGCCACAATGACAAGTCATGTCTTTAAGGAATATTAGCTTATGAATTGCAAGTTTATAATACTAATTGAAAATAAGAGTGAGTATATAAAATTCATCTACACTGTAAAACACCAATTTTGTTATACATAAACAAATGTACATATGCAAACATAACTACAATCACCAAAATTTCAAAAAAATAAAAGAAAATACACTGAAAAATATTCCCAAGGATGGCTGTAGCTATGATTAAAATTATTTTATCTTTTACATATATTTTCCTACTTGCCAAATTGCCTATAAAGAGCCCTCATTATTTACAAAAAGAATCATAACATTAAAAATAGATAAGATGAAGGAAAACATGTTTTCTAAGAAATACGTATTTGGGGAATGTTGTTTAGTAACCCAGTGGATTAGAAAATATTTTTTTAAATATGAACTGCAAGCTGTTCAGGCTGCAGAGTTTTAAAAATTTGGCTCAAAACATAATAGTTTAAAGGGCAAGAAATTTTAAAAGGATGATATCTAAGATACCTTATGATCAAAATAACATATAAGGAAAAATTGAGCTGTTTATGTAAAAATACATTATTTTGAGTTGTTTCTTAATTTAATTATCAAATTCTATACAAATGTAAGCAAGGCCAGAAATTGGTAGGCATGTTCTCAACACAAAAGCAAAAAAAAATTAAGAACTAAAAAATATTTAAGGTTATATAAGATAATGAGTCTTAAAAACTTTCATCATCTGTACAACAATCTTACCAAATATATTTGTTATCATCTTTGGGAATATCTATAGTTTCAATCTTTTGATATTCCATTTCATCATTTGTTAGAAATTTATTTTTTATTCTAAGTATCCATCTATAGCTGCCAATGATTGATCCTGGTTCTGTCTCTTTGTGTAGCTATGGACCAGTGTAACTCCTTTTTCACACAGAAGTCCCTCTTAAATCTGAAGATATATTTTTCTTCTCATTTGTCTGATCCTCAATTACAACCTTCTATTCCTTCAGCTTAGCTATCTTGCCCATGCCTTTTCACTTTGACCTTCTAACTTTTGTCAAAATGACAATTTGTCCAGGCATTAAAAAAAAACAAGACCCATATATATGCTGTCTACAGGAGACCCACTTCCGACCTAGGGACACATACAGACTGAAACCGAGGGGATGGAAAAAGATATTCTATACAAATGGAAATCAAAAGAAAGCTGGAGTAGCAATACTCATATCAGGCAAAATGGACTTTAAAATAAAGACTGTTACAAGAGATAAGGAAGGACACTACATAATGATCAAGGGATCAATCCAAGAAGAAGATATAACAATTGCAAATATTTATGCACGCAACATAGGAGCACCTCAATACATAAGGCAAATGCTGTCAGACATAAAAGGGGACATCAACTGTAACACAACAATAGTGGGGAACTTTAACATGCCACTTACACCAATGGATAGATCATCCAGACAGAAAATTAATAAGGAAACACATTAATTGATATTCATAGAACATTCCTTCTAAAAGAGCTGAATATACTTTCTTCACAAGTACATATGGAATGATCTCCAGGATAGATCACATCTTGGGTCACAAATCAAGCCTTGGTAAATTTAAGAAAATTGAAATGATGTCAAGCATATTTTCTGCCCACAACATTATGAGACTAAAAATCAATTACAGGAAAAAAAACCTGTAAAAAATACAAACACATGGAGGCTAAACAATATCCTACTAAATAACAAATGGATCACTGAAGAAATCAAAGAGGAAAACAAAAACTACCTAGAAACAAATGATAACAAAAACATGATGACCATAAACCTACGGGATGCAGCAAAAGCAGGTCTAAGAGAGAAGTTTATAGCAATATAATACTATCTCAAGAAACAAGAAAAATCTCAAGTAAACAACATATCCTTACACCTAAAGTGACTATAGAAAGAAGAACAAACAAAACCCAAAGTTAGTAGAAGTAAAGAAATCATAAAGATCAGGGCAGAAAGAAATAAAATAGAAAAGAAGAAAACGATAGCAAAGATCAATGAAACTAAAAGCCAGTTTGTTGAGAAGATAAAATTGATAAACCTTAAGACAGACTCATCAAGAAAAAAAGGGAGAGGACTTAAATGAATAAAATTAGAAATGAAAAAGGAGAAGTTATAACTGACACGACAGATATAAAAAGGATCATAAGACACTACTACCAGCAACTATATGCCAATAAAATGGACAACCTGGAAGAAATAGAAAAATGCTTATAAATGTACAACCTTCCAAGACTGAACCAGGAGGAAAGAGAAAATATGAACAGACCAATCACAAGCAATGAAATTGAGACTGTGATTAAAAATCTTCCAACTGACAAAAGTCCAGGGCCAGATGGATTCACAGGCAAATTCTATCAAACATTTAGAGAAGAGCTAACACCTATCCTTTTCAGACTCTTCCAAAAAACTGCAAAGGGAGGAATACTCCCAAGCTCATTCTATGAGGCCACCATCACCCTGATACCAAAACCAGACGAAGATATCACAAAAACAAGAAAATTACAGGCCAGTATCACTGATGAACACAGACGCAAAAATCCTCAACAAAATACTAACAAACAGAATCCAACAACACATGAAAAGGATCACACACCATGATCAAGTGAGATTTAACCCAGGGATGCAAGGATTCTTAAATATACACAAATCAATCAATGTGATACACCATATTAACAAATTAAAGAATACAAACCATATGATCATCTCAATAGATGTAGAAAAAGCTTTTGGCAAAATTCAACACCCATTTATGATAAAAACCCTCCAGAATGTAGGCACAGAGGGAAACTACCTCAACATAATAAAGGTCATACATGACAAAAACACAGCAAACATCATTCTGAATGGTGAAAAACTGAAAGCATTTCCTCTAAGATCAGGAACAAGACAAGGATGTCCACTCTCACCACTATTATTCAACATAGTTTTGGAAGTCCTAGCCACAGCAGTCAGAGAAGAAAAAGAAATACAAATTGGAAAAGAAGTAGTAAAACTGTCACTCTTTGCAGATGACATGATACTATACACAGAAAATCCTAAAGGTGCCACCAGAAACCTACTAGAGTTAATCAATGAATTTGGTAAAGTTGCAGGATACAAAATTAATGCACAGAATTCCTATACACTAACAATAAAAGATCAGAAAGAGAAATTAAGGAAACTATCCCATTTACCACTGCAACAAAAAGAATAAAATACCTAGGAATAAACCTACCTAGGAGACAAAAGTCCTGGAGGCAGAAAACTGTAAGACACTGATGAAAGAAATTAAAGACAATATGAACAGATGGAGAGATATACCATGTTCTTGGATTGGAAGAATCAATATTGTGAAAATGCCTACACTTCCCAAAGCAATCTACAGATTCAATGCGTTCCCTATCAAATTACCAATGGCTTTTTCACAGAATTAGAACAAAAAATTTTACAATTTGTATGGAAACACAAAAGACCCCGAATAGCCAAAGCAATCTTGAGAAATAAAAAGAGCTGGAGGAATCAGGCTCCCTAGATTCAGACTACACTACAAAGCTACAGTAATCAAGACAGGATGGTACCAGCACAAAAACAGAAATGTAAATCAATGGTACAGGATAGAAAGCCAGAGATAAGCCCATGCACCTATGGTCACCTAATCTGTGACAAAGGAGACAAGAATATACAATGGAGAAAAAAGATAGTCTCTTCAATAAGTGGTGCTGGGAAAACTGGACAGCTACATGTAAAGAATGAACTTAGAACACTCCCGAACACCATACACAAAAAGTAAACCAAAATGGATTAAAGACCTAAATGTAAGGTCAGACAGTATAAAACTCTTAGAGGAAAACATAGGCAGAACACTCTGACATAAATTGCAGCAAGATCTGTTTTGACCCACCTCCTAGAATAAAAATAATAACAAAAATAAACAAACGGGACCTAATGAAACTTAAAGGCTTTTGCACAGTGAAGGAAACCATAAACAAGACAAAAAGACAACCCTCAGAATGGGAGAAAATATTTGCAAATGAAGCAACCAACAAGGGATTAATCTCCAAAATATACAAATAGCTTGTGCAGATCAATATCAAAAAAACAAACAACCCAACCAAAAAATGGGTGGAAGACCTAAATAGACATTTCTCCAAAGAAGCCATACAGATGGCCAAGAGGCACATGAAAAAGATGCTCAATATTACTAATTATTAGAGAAATGCAAGTCAAAACTACAATGAGGTATCACCTCACACCAGTCTGAATAGCCATCATCAAAAAATCTACAAATACTAAATGCCAGAGAGTGTGTGGAGAAGAGGGAGCCCTCCTACAGTGTTGGTGGGAATGTAGATTAGTACAGCCACTATGGAGAACAGATTGGAGGTTCCTTAATATACTAAAAATAGAACTACCATATGATCCAGCAATTCCATTTCTGGACATATACCCAGAGAAAACCATAATTCCAAAAGATACATGCACCCCAATATTCACTGCAGCACTATTTACAATAGTCAGGATATGGAAGCAACCTAAATGTCTATCAATAGAGGAATGGATAAAGAAGATATGGCACATATATACAATGGAATATTAGCAATAAAAAGGAACGAAATTGTGCCATTAGCAGAGAGTGGATCGACCTAGAGATTATCAAACAGAGTGAAGTCAGTCAGAAAGAGAAAAACAAATATCATATAATATCACATATATTTGGAATCTAGAGAAATGGTACAGATGAACTTATATGCAAAGCAGAAAAAGAGACACATGTAGAGAACAAACATATGGATACCAAGGGGCAAGGGAGGTTGGGATGAATTGGGAGATTGGGATTGACATATATACACTACTATGTATAAAATAGATAACTAATGAGAACCTACTGTATAGCAGAGGGAACTCTACGCAATACTCTGTGGTGACCTAAATGCGAAGGAAATCCAAAGAGGGGATATATGTATACATATAGCTGATTCATCTTGCTGTACAGCAGGAACTAACACAACATTGTAAAGCAACTATACTCCAATAAAAATTAACAAAAAAGAATACATTGAATTTTTATTTCCAAGAATGCATATTAGGAAATTACATTTTTGAAAGAAAATCTACAATGTTATAAGTGAAATCTAATGAGTAATAGTCTTGAAATCTGATTTTTATATATAGAACCTTGATTTTATAAATAACTGAATATCTCATGCTGTCAATTTGAAGATACCTCTAGTCAACAGAGGCAAGAACAGCTGGTAATGGACACTCTCTTGTTAGCTAAGAAAATTATTCTTCCACACTAGCCTCACTTGGTCTAATCTAGATTTAAGCTAAGAGATCAGTCTAAGAGTACGCATTTTAGATTAAGCCTTGGCTTCGTGCTATTCAACTGTGCTTTCAGTTTACAAATTGGCAGATACTTCCACTACAGCTGCAGAAACATGTAATGGATGGAAGAAGTAAAGGCTAAGTGTGGAGAAGTAGAAGAAGACAGTATCTTGAAGGAATATTAATGACATGCCAAGAAGCTAGGACTTTTCTCTGTAAGTTATAGAATGTTCGTGAGCAGAGTGATGTGATCTAACATTGCTATCCTGTAAAAGTGCTGCTCTATGTCTACTCACAGAGGGATTTTTAAGATAATCCTCACACTAGGAGAGCTTTGTTTTCATTTTTAATAAGCATCACTGCTAAGGCTTCACTCTTTGTCATATCCATAAGAAATACTGTCAAATTTTCGAGAAAAAAGGAGCTGTCACATTCAACCATGTCATTCTCTAAATATCTGCTTTTGACAAGGAAGTATAGGTAAAGATAAGCACTGCTCTTATACTGGACTAGACAAATACATTAAAATTCTACAGTATTTAAATTGACAGTATAAAATACACGAAGTTTTACATAAGAAGGAAAAACAAGTAAGAAAACTATTGCATACAGAAAAACATGTTAGCTTCGTTTGTGAAACTGTGTTTTATAGGGACCTCTGTTCGAAGGACACAAGGAAATGCATGATCAGCCAATTCTTCCAAGACTTATTCAGTGGAAGGCTACTCTAGGTGTGTTGTTTCTGCTTCTTTTTTCTCTTCCTACACACATTTAGCTATTCACTCAATTTATTTGTTTCTACACCTTTACAAAGGAGTACATTTACAGTGAAAAACACAACTTCAAATAAGTCTACTCATTCTACTTGTTTCCTACTCTGACTAAACTATCATGGGAAAGAATTAACAGCCAGTTAAAATAAATATCTGTGGCTTTGTTTTTCCATGTTCTCACTATCTTCTGCTATCCTGGAGAAATAAACGTTGGCTTCATATATTCCTGGGAATCAAATATTTTCAAACAAGAAAGAACTAGGTAAGTATTTTAAGCACTAGAAGCATGTAAATAGAAGAAGCAGGAAAATTTTTATAAACAAAAACAACAAAAAACAGTGCAGGATATCTATGATACATCCATAATTGGAAAATAAAATAATTATTTTACTTCAAAATAATCTTGCAGGCAATACATGACTAAAAATTGTGTGTCAAATTTGAAATTCTTACACCAATTCTCAGTATCAAATATTAATTGTTCAATTGTATGTCAGTGTTCTGACTAGTTCAATATGAAATTAAACACAAATATCAATCAGCATTTATTAATGTCTTGCATAATTAGAAAACTATTTAAATAGAATTGTACCTACAAACTATATAAAATGAAGAAAAAAATTCAATGAACAAAACACAGGCATTGGCATTACATCCACATGTATACCAAAATGTTCTCACCATTTAGTGAATTTCAAAGGTTGCTTGACACTAACAAGGAATAGTGGTATAATCAGAAATTCATGAGACTGAAATTCAGACCACTGTGGTTTTAACTCTGCATGCAAATTATGTAATCTTTAGTAAATTATTTAACCTCTCTGACCTATTGTTTTCTCTTCAGTGGGAATAATAAATTGTAAGGTTCTTTGAGCCTTACATCCATAATGTCTCTAAATAACATTACAGTACATACATTATAAACCTATCAGTATAAATGTATAAAAATTAGTTTCTTTCCTTCCTCTCAGAATGAAAGTATGATGACTATATTTTGCAGGGTAAAAATTTATGCTACTCTTGGAAAAATACTCTAATAAAAACGTATCCCTACGTTTATATTTCTTCTCTCTGTACAATCAGAATATTGTTTTAACATATAAGAGGCCTGCTGACATCCATTCACAGTCACATTTTATTACACCTTTTCCTATTCTCAGAGTACACATCCATGGAACAAGTATACTCCCTGGGAGGCTATCCAGTTATGGTCAGATGCAGCATCTTATATCTCACTGGAATAAAAACCAAGTAAATATAAAGGTAAAATATATGTTGTTCAAGATGAGCTACCTAAAGAGGTCATGGCCACTTATTGTATTCATTTCTCCTTTTTGTGCATATCTTACCATTACTGGCAGCAGCCCCTGAACTTTGAATTTTACTATATTGTAAAAGAAGACTTAGTGTCTTCCTTTTACATCCATACTATCTGCATTAGTCAGTATTTGCTAACTGCTGTAGAAAGCAACCCTCAATCTTAAAGGCTTAACATAATGTTTTGGGGTTCTTTTTCCCTATTGACATCACAGTGTATATCTGAAAGCTTTCTTCTAATTGGAGACTCAGGGATCCAGAATACTTCTATCATATAATGTTGCCATCTTCATCATGTGGCTTTCAAAATCTATGTGTAAGGGATGATAGAATGTCAAGTATCAAGCAGGGTTTTCAGGGATGGGGTTGGATGTGGTATATTACCTTGAACATATAACTTTGGCTATAATTTCATCACATGACCCCAAGATAACTATAAGGGAGGTTGGTAAATGTAGTCATTTTGTAGGGCAAGAGGAAAATCATGGAAATGGGGGAAACATAGGATTGCTTCTGCTATACTAAGTTAGTGTGTATGCCCAATGAAAATGCCCAATGAAATTTGAGACTATGTGTTTCTTAATGATCACTGCCTTGCCAGTGTCTAAAACAGGGTTATATTATGGATACAATATTTTATAATGAGTAAATACAAGTTACAAGTAAAACAAAATATACAGATAAGCATGGAGCAACCAAAGACAGCATATATTTTTGAGCCCAATCATACAAACACTAGACTAATAAAATGCCATCACAAAAACTATATTAATATCATGTTATCTACATGAAATGGAGGAATGATAATCTTGAAATATCATTGTCAAAGGGAAGTGTTTGAGTATTAAATAGTATATTTGAGATATATTACTTTTAAATGTGAAGAAATATTTCTTAACTTGGGTTTAACCTAAAAACTGATTTTTCTTACCAAAAGCCAGTGGACTCTGGCTCTGTGAGAGGTAGGTGTAGGGTGAAGAGTTGTACAAAGAATGCCAGTAGGTACAAATGGGATACACTATTCCCTGAGTATCAGGTGGCAGATATTTTGAAAAGTGCAACATTTCTTAAATGTCATCACTCCAAAGATCTGTGCAAATCCACATATCAGTAGCTAGAACCACAGAAATGGTGTAAATATAGTACCTGGAAAAAGGAAGGAACTATTGTAGAAAAGACAGCATAAAAGAAATCAGGTATTTCCTAGAGTTGGGAAGAAAATGACCTCGTTAGGACCAAATTTTAAAAAAAATTCTCCTTGGTTAAATCTTTCAAAAATTAACAGAACCACATTAGAAATAAGCTAAATTTTTTGGAAGACTTACGTATTTCTATATTTTCTGGAAGATAAACCTATTTCTTAGTAATTTGTCAAAGATGAATTACGTGAGGACTGTAGGAGGATTCCCTAGACAAACGAGCATGTTCATGAGTTCACAGATACAAGTGACTCCACTGAGCCCAAATGGGACCAACTTAGTGAAGAGTGTTTAGCTTCCTCTGAAGAAAGTGTCTGAAGTATAAACGTTATACAATTAATGCCATTGTCTAGCCATTCAAAATAAAATCCAGAGATGAGGCTCTTAACAGAAAAAACATGTGTCTTTCTGATCCACAATTACATAGAATTTCTGGAAATAATTTGCTAAAACAATATTTTTTAAAATTCTGAATATTTACCTCAAAATAGACTCAACTAGATTACAGCAAATTTAATCTCTTCATATGAGTTTTGCTAGGGTAAGCTTCATCCAGGTTACTGTGGGTTTGTAGAATATATTCCACAGGAGTTCTAAAATTCTTTCAGGTGTTTACAATTAGCTGAACTGTTTCCCTACTAATTGTTGGCTTTTATTCTAAAGTAAACCTCACTTCACTAAGTTTTTTATGCCTCTGAGCAACAAAAAAGATAAAGCAAACAAAAAAACCCAACACAACAACAAAAAACATTTGGATACTTACAAAATCTAGAATTCTTTATTTTCTATTGGGGGTAAAAACAAAATTAGATTACTTTGATTCCATTGTGTGTGTGTGTGTGTGTGTGTGTGTGTGTATGCATGTTTACACATGTTAGATTAGAAGTTTAGGCAGAGACACCATTACACACACGCATGCACACACACATCAATGCACGAGTTAGCTTTAAAAGCACATTCATTTTGTTTTCTGTGGATTTTAGAGCAAATATTTTCAACATGCAAAATCTTTCACCAAAACAATATTTCTCCCTGATCCCTAAATATGTTTTTTAAGCTCTAAATGTCATAAAATTGCTTCTGAACAAATGCTTAACTCACCATTCCCAGTTAAACATAAGTGACTATTTGGATTCCAGAAAGAAAAGAAGATACAGTTAGTGTCTATAGAACAGAATAGCAAAAATAGATAAATGTTAAATGATTGACAGATAGGTAGGTAGATAGATAGATAGATAGATACAGTCTTGGTAGAATAAAAAATAAGCCATTTTGAAATGTTATAATAAGTTGTTAAATTAAAATGGGGGGAAAAATAAGTTCTACAATTGCCAAGAATACAGTGAATAATCATGGAGTATTTTAGAAAGTATTCCCTGACCAGGTCTAAGACCCAGCCTCCTAGATTCACTGTGTGATTAAATATATTTAATATATAAAATCAAATGGTACACATCTATTAACCAATATTTTAAAGAACTCAAACTCTAAATTAGAACATTGCTAGGCATCCATTTCTGTTTCTCTTCTAAGAGCAGAAGGTTTTTTTTGCTTGTTTTTTTTTTAATATAGTCTTTTAATTGGCTGTTTAAGAGTAAGGAGGCCACAAAGCCTGATATGCTGAATTAGGAAGGAAATGCAGCTACCCTTTCTCTTGCAGACAAACAGCAATGGTTCTGATGGTGGTATGGAGAAGCACTGCTCACCTCATCATGCCATCTTTGATACCCACATTATTCTAGTCTTACACAAAACAAGTCTTAACAAATTCAAGATGATCGAAGTCATATCAAACATCATTTCTGACCACACTGGTATGAAACTAGAAATCAATAACAGAAGGAAAACTGGAAAATTCATGGATACATGAAAATTAAACACAATCCTGAACAACCACTGGGTTGAAGAAGAAATTAAAGGGAAATCAAAAAATATCTTGAAACAAATGAAAATGGAAACACAACACAAAAAAATTTGGTCACAGTAGAAGCAGTTCTAATAGGGAATTTTATAGCAGTAAACACCTATATGAAGAAAAAAGAAAATCTCAAATAAACCACCTACCTTTATACCTCAAAGAACTAAGAAGAGAATAATAAACTAAGTTCCAAGTTAGTAGAAGGAAGAATTTCTTTTTAAATCAGAGAGGACATTAATAAAATAAAAACTAAAAAGACAATAGAAAACTCAACAAAAATAAGAACTAGTGTTTTTAAAAGATAACCAATAATGACAAACCTTCAGGAATACTAACTAAAATGAAAAGAGAGAAGACTCAAATTAATAAAATCAGAAATTAAAAATGAGATATTACAATTGGTAACACAGAAATACTAGTGATCATGAGAAACTATTATTAACAATTATACACCAACAAATTGGATAACCTAGAAATAGTGAATAAATCCCTAGAAACACACAACCTACTAAACTGAATCATAAAGAAATAGAAATCTGAACAGACTAAGGAGATTAAATCAGTAATAATAATTTAAAAATCTCAACAAAGAAAATTCCAGTACCAGATGGCTTCACTGGTGAATTTTACCAAATACTTAAGAAGAATTAATGTCAATCCTTCTCAGATTCTTCCAAAAAATTGAAAAGGAAGAAACTCCTCCCAACTCATTTTACTAAACCAGCATTACCTTGATATCAAAGCTAGGCAAGGACACTACAAGAAAATTAAAGGCCAATATCCTTGACGAACCTACGTGCAAAAATCTTCAACAAGATATTAGCATACCAAAATCAACAGCAAATTGAAAGAATCACACACCATGATCAAGTGGTAGTCATCCCTGTGATGCAAAGATGATTCAACATATGCAGATCAATAAAATGTGATATACCACATTAAAGGAATGAAAGACACTAATCACACAGATCAGCTCAATAGATGCAGAAAAAATAATCTGACAAAATTTAAATCCTATCATGATTAAATTTCTCAATAAATTAGATATAGATGGTATGGACCTCAATACCATAAAGGTCAAATATGATAAGTCCACAGCTACCATCATACTCAAAGATGAAAAACTGAAAATTTTTCCTCTAAGATCAGGAACAAGACAAGAATGTCCACATTCTATATATCTATTCAATATAATACTGGAAGTCTCAGACAGAACAATTAGGCAAGAAAAAGAAATGAAGGCATCCAAATAGGAAGAAGTAACATTGTCTCTATTTTCAGGTGCTATGTTCTTAAATAGAAAAAAGACTACACCAAAAAAATTGTTAGAACTAATACATGAATCCAGTAAAGCTGCAGGATTCAAAATCAATTTACAAAATCATTTGTGTTTCTATGCACTAACAATGAACTATTGGAAAGAGATTAAGAAAACAATACCACTGACAATAGCATCAAAAAGTTTTAAATAATTAGGAATAAATTTAACCAAGAAGGTGGAAGATCTGTACAATGAAAACTATAAAACATTGATGGAAGAAACTGAAGAAGACACAGATCAATTGATAGACATGCTATGTTATTAGACTGAAAAAATTAATATTGTTAAAATGTCCCTACCACCCAAAGCAATTTACAGATTCAATACAATCCCTACCAATATTTCAATGGCATTTTTCACAGAAATAGAAAAAAATACTAAAATTCCTTTGGAACTAGAAAAGAACTCAAATAGCCAAAGCAATTTTGACCAAGAAGAACAAAAGTGGAGGCATTACACATCGTGAATTCAAGTTATATTGCTAAGTTATAGTAATCAAAACAGTATAGTATTGGCATAAAAAGAGATACATAGATCAAATGGAATGTAATAGAAAGCCCAGAAACAAACCCACACATGTATGGTCAATTAATTTTCAACAAAAGCACCAAGGTATACCAAACATTTTTCTTAGAAAAACTGGATATCCACATGCAAAACAATGAAATTAGACTTTTATCTTACATCATACAAAAAAAAATCAACTCAAAATGAATTAAGTATTTGAATGTAATACTGGAAACCGTAAAACCCCTAGAAGAAAACATAGGGGATAAGCTCCTTGACATTGGTCTCGGCAATAATGTTTTTTTTGACCCCAAAAACATAGGCTACAAAAGCAAAAATAAACAAATGGAACTACAAACTAAGAAGTTTCTACGTAGCAAAGGAAACCATCAACAAAATAAAAAGGCAACTTATGGAATGGGAGAAAATATTTGCAATCCACATATCTGATAAGGGATTAATATACAAAATATGTAAGAAACTCATACAACTCAACAGCAAAAAAACACCCACAAAAAATAGCAAATAACAAATAAAATTGGGCACAGCAACCAAATACACATTTCCAAAGAAGACATAGAACTAACCAATAGACATATGAAAAAATGCTCAACATCATTAATCATCAAGGAAATGCAAATCTAAACTGCAATGAGGTAACACCTCACATGTGTTAGCATGTCTATTAGTAAGAAGACAAGAGTTAACAGATGCTGGTGAGGATGTGGAGAAAAGGGAATCCTTCTGCACTACTGGTGGGAATGTAAATTAAACCACTATGCAAAACAGTATGGAGGTTTCTCAAGAAATTAAAAATAATACTACAATATGATCCAGCAATCCCACTTCTGGGTATATGTCCAAAAGAAACAAAATCACTGTGTGAAAGAGACATCTATACTCCCATGTTGTTTGAAGCATTATTCATGACAGCTATGTTGTTTCATGGAAACCACCTAAGCATTCATTAACAGATGAATGGATAAAGACAATGTGATATGTACACACACACACACACACACACACACACACAATGGAATATTATTCCACTTTAAAAAAAGAAGGAAATCTGGCCATCTGTGATAAGATGGTCGAATGTGGAGAGACAAATGCTGCATATCACCTACATGTGGAACCAAAAAAAAAAAAAAGTCAAGTATACTGAAACAGAGTAGAATGGTAGTTGCCAGGGGCTGGGGAGTAGAGGAAATGGGGAGAGGTTGGTAAAGGGTACAAATTTTCATTTATAAGATAAATAAGTTCTGATAATCTAATGTATAACATTGTGACTACGATTGATAATATGCAGATACTAATTGATAATACTGCATTAGATACATGAAATTTGTTAAGAGAGATCTTAAGGATTTTCATCAAAAAGAAAATAAAAGGTAATTATATGAAGTGATGATGTATTAATTAACTTGATTGTATGAATCCTTTCACAATGTATACATGTATCAAATAATCATATTGTACACTTTAAATATATTACAATTTTGCTTGACAGTTATACCTCAAAATAAGCTGTAAAAAAATACTTGGTAGTTCCAGCTTAATATACCAGACTCTACCTTAATATTGGAAAATGTCGAACTTCTCAAATTGCCTTCTCCATTACTACTTGAAGCTACTGCAGAAGCTCTTGCCTCTACTTAGATTACCTCCATTCTTATCTGTCACTCAAGAATGTATCTATTTATTTATCCTCATGGCTTAGCTCAGCTGCAGCCTCATCTGGAAGTCTTCCTTGTCAAGTTCCTCCTCTACTTCAGGTAGATGTAGACACAATTTCTTTTTGGTATTCATAATATGTTATATAATTATGTATACACACATATGTGTAAAATATTTACGTGCATACATGTGTGCATATATATATTTAAGATACATCATATTATACTATCACTATTTCTTGTTTTTTTCTTCAAGTAGATTGTATACTCAGCATAGATTTGTACATTCAGCATGTAGCACAGTCTGTGAAACCTACTAGGTACTCAATGAATGCTGGTAGAATTGTTTTCATGGTTGAATCATTCCCTGCCTCCTCTATGTATTGGTTCCACCAATTATTATTGCTTTCTCTTATAATTACAGTTTCCTTTCGGCTAGAGATGTCCTTTAACTTTAAAACAAAACAAAAAATTTACTACATGTAACTACTGTATTTCTGAAAATAAGGGTTTATCACTACTGACTCTTCTGTCTTACCCCTCATTCACTCACTAGTCTTTCACATATATTTTTATCTAATTTGGCTTGAATTACTTCTCTGAAAGTCACTAATGAGTCCTTAATTACCACATATTTTCTCATTTCTCACCTTGCTAGAACTTAATGTGACATTTGATACTTGTTAACTATCCCCTCTTCTTGGATTTTTTTATCTTAGGTCTTTGAGACTTCATACTATCCTGGTTTTCTGATTATTTCTGACTTCTGTGTCCCTCTTACTCTTTCTATAAGCTATAGGAAATTTTCCAGTTTGTGTCTTCTTTTTGTTTATCTCAACATTCACAACACCTGCTCTCATTTAGTTTCCCTATAACATGGGGAGCATAAAATCTATGTCTTTATTCTGTACCTGTTGCTCATGTCTTCCTGGATATCCTGCTGGTGTTTGATGTTCCTCATTTCTGAATTAAAATGTGTCATTTTCTCATATATCATACATACCGCCTTTCTACTTACATATTTCAATTAATGATGCTGCATTATTCTCTCTACTACCACATGGATTTGGAACAAAAGCATATCTTGACATGCCTCTGTTTCATATGCTTCTGATACAATCAGTGTCTCATTCCTATAAAGTTCTCTTGAACATGTACATCTTTAATTGTTGATTTTCTATTTTCCATTTCTGTATTACTTAATTCATATTCTGTTTCATTGTACCTTTGATCTATTTATAATTTATATTATCTCCTAATTTAATTCAACATTTACAATTTCTGCTTAAATTTACCTAATATAAAAACTACTCTATAAACTTACAAAATTTTATAACTCTTTACATTTGCTCATTACTAATCAATCTGAAATGCTCTTCCATCATTCTTTACCTGTTGAAATTTTTCTCAACTTTAAAGGCCTAGCTCAAAGACCATTGTCTCTGATTCCTCTGTCAGAATTACTCCATCATCTAAGTCCCAGCAATAGCTCCCTTTTAACTCTAACACTTTCATCACTTGGTTTCTTTTACAGTAAATCACCCATGTGTCTTTCCTTAATTTAATGTCACTGACATTTAAGACTTGTCTTATTCATCCTATTCTTAACTTGGCACTAATAATCACATTTTATAGCTTACTAAATTCAGGGAACTGTGTTTTATTCCTCCTAACATCCTGCCTGGTGCTAAGTAAACATTTCCTAAATATTTACTGAATGAATTGTCATAATTCCTAGAAACTAGTTCAGAACTTTGTACACAGGATCTGTGTACGTCAGCTTGAACTACAAAGCACTACATGATATCATCAAAATCCCAAATGTTCCATGTTTATATGTTAAAAAAAAATTAGCATGACTGGGACTACAATGATTTTGAATTTTGCAGTGAATTTTAAGATATTTTGAAATAAGTAAGATCACCATCATTACTGTGAATATCATTTTAAATTGCTACAATTTTTTGGGTGCTTACTAGATGTCAGGCACTGTGTTAAACATGAAACACATATAATTTCATTTTCACAGAAACTAAAGAATATTAGTAGATACTATGTTTTGTTCATATTTTACAGTTAAATATGTAAAATATGAGTAAATGTTGTAGTAGGAATTCAAACATTTCTGTTTCAAAACCACGAGCTCTTAACCGGTTCATGAGATCATCTTCCACTTTGCATATTACACTCCAAATGTGTTTTTATTTTTCCTGACACAAAATAAATTGAAACGTTCTTTGTTAGTCATTCATTTAAGTACCATCAGCTGCCCTTTTCCTGATAACAGAACTTTTAATAATGATTATAATTAAGCAATGATATCATTGCCCCCTCTGCTTTATGAGACAATAATCCAATTCCTAAATGGCTAAACTAGAAGGCCAAAGGCAGAGCAGTTTATCACATCTAGAGAATCAGATTACTGCTGAACAAAACAGAGAGCCTTGATATTATTACTATATAATGCATGTTTCAGGGTTAATAGCCCTCTACACAGCATTATTTTTTTTAATGTTATATTGGCAAGGCTAAAAACAGAAAGGAAAGACGCTGGTTCTGTTGAATATGTCTGCTAAACGTTCTCTGAATGAGGAAGAAAATTAATTCTCTAAAACAGAGCACATGACTTGGAGTCAAGATAACTCAAACCTTTTTTATCTGATATGCTTCTTAAGTCATTTAACTTCACTGAAATTCAGTTTCCATGTTTTAAAGTAAGAGACTCCTTGTTCTAATATCCAACGATTAGACACACTGGGGGAAAAAATCTTTGAAATCATATGTAATGAGGAAAATATAACGTATATATTTATTGATCAGTCTCAGTTTTCCTATATATATGAACAAGTAACATCTTGTACTGTATTGGTATATAGTACATGTTAGGAAAGAGCAATTTCCACGTTCTACCCTAAAAAGGTACAACATAATGCCTCCCACTTTCTTACCTCCTACACAGTCAATTTAAAAAGGGCTTCTCTACATAGGTTTCTTTCAAAGGATCTGTCACAAGAAGCTGATTGGCATGTCAGAGCTTCAAAAAGGTTAGAGAAAAGGCATTCTCACATATTTTAAACACTGGCATATGGATTTATATTAAGACCATCCTTACTTGCATAAACATCTAAAACCTTCAGGACTATACCTATTAGAAACATGTCATCAGCAAGAATGTCTATACATAAATGCACATACCCAAAATGTGTTCTTAAAACTGGAGTCCAGTTTTAGATATGTATACACTAAATCAGTAAGTGAAACACTTTGTTTAAAACATATCTTAGGGAATTATTTGCATGGCTATAACAACTAATATATGATTTTAGGGGAAAGAGTAATAATTTTGTAAAACAGAATGAATTTTGCTGTTTGAATAACAATGGCATGAGCCACAGAGAGCAAATACAGTCATTGCCATAAAATCATAAGTTCCCCCCTTTTAGAAAGTACTACAAAATATTTAAGGATTATTTTGATATTCCATTTCAGTTTGAAAATTTAATTAAATAATTTTAGATGATACGTATAAAAATAAAAATCAATTGGGTTCAGACTAATAGCTAGTATACTAAATAAAACATAGTTTTGATTGATTTTATCTGTTAAGTCAGGGGTCCCCAACCCCTGGTACCGGTCCGTGGTCTGTTAGGAACCGGGCTGCACAGCAGGAGGTGAGCGGCAGGCGAGAGAAAAGAGAGAGGGGGAGAGAGAGAGAGAGAGAGAGAGAGAGAGAGAGAGAGAGAGAGAGAGAGGGAGAGAGGGAGGGAGGGAGGGAGGGAGAGAGAGAGGGAGGGAGGGAGAGAAGCTTCATCTGCCGCTCCTTATCGCTTGAATTACCACCTGAACCATCCCCCCTCCCTGTCCGCGGAAAAATTGTCTTCCACAAAACCAGTCCCTGGTGCCAAAACTTTGGGGACCACTTCATTAAGTGACTATTTTGCAACTCTTTGGATATAACCTTAAAAACTCATAATTCTCATCACTTACATATGTTAAAGAAAAAATTCTTCATTCACTTGTTAAAGAACAGTAAGGCAGACTTCATTCAAGGTAGGAAGGGCAAAGAGGTTTTGCAGTGGGGGAAGAGAGACTGGGCTCAACGTTGAACACACCAAGGAAAAGTGGGAGTTTATAGCCAAAGAGCAGAGCAGAATGGGGGTCAGTCATTGGAAAACGGCTATGAGGAAACATCTGGGTAAGAGGAGATTCTGGCTAAACTAACCTAACCAAATTCAGGCTGAAAGCAGGCCAGGGTGATTAGACATCACCTGGGAGATAGTGGAGAATGAGGAACCTGATTAGTTATCAACAGTGATCAGATATGGAGGATGAGGAATTATGGCTAAACTGATTTAGCAGGATTCTTGCTAAAACTGGACAAAGACAGAAGTCCAAATGTCAAGGTCTAGTTGAAAAAACTTTCAGAGGAGCCTGATTAGAGTTTGTTCAAGGAGAGAATCTTTGTCACATGGCTTATGAAAGAAAATGGCTTCTTTTATCTCTTATTCTCAGGCAAGTGTCACTATCAAAGTGCCACCCACCACCCCCATTCAGACTTTGTGCATATCTTCTTGCACATACATCAAAATTTTTATAATGGCATGTACGTTTCTTTTTATAAGCTAGGTCAGGAGTCAGGAAACTATGCCACATGGGCCAAACTCAGCAATTGCCTGTTTTTATAAATTAAGTTTTATTGGAATGCATTCATACCCATTTAGTTATGTTTTATCTATGGCTGCTTTCTTGCTATAATGACAGTGTTAAATAGTTGTGATAGAGACTGTATGCCCTCCAAAACCTAAAATACTTACCCTCCAGCCATTTATAAAAACTTGGCAACCTCTGTTCTAGGCCAAAACTTCCATTTCAATTTATTTTTCTTTTGTTTCCTTCATGTATCTTAACATCCTATCAAAACAAAGCACTTTTTGGAGACCAAATTATGCCATCTCCTTTTCCTTTCCTGTACATTTCTATATGCAAACAGCCTTTACCTCAATGAAACTCTTCCCTCTGTCAGCATTAGAAACCATACTCATTTTAAGGCCTAACTTGAATTTTACCCAAAGTCTTACATCTCTCTGTTGAAATTGAGCTCTCCTCTTTCTGAACTCCCATGATCTTTACTTTTGCAAATTGTAACACTTGCTACATTAGAATTTGTGCATATGTTTCATATCTCTCATAAATCCATTAACTCAGAGTCATTGCTAGGAATTACTAATCTAGTTATGGTCCTCAGACTCCAGCACACAGTACATAATAACTTTCAGAGCTGATAGGTACTTGAGAGTTCACAGTATTTCACAGTAGAAGCAGTTTAAGAAATACAAACAGATTGTCTGATAAATAAAACAACAGAAGGGGAAAAAAGGGCAAGAGAGGTATGGGAGATATGGAAAGCATCTGCCTATCCACTGTGTGTGATCTGAGTGGAGTCAAAAGCAGTGTCTGCTTCAATGTAACTAACACCAGGCATTGCCTTTCAGGGTGGCCAAAATATCTACCATGAGAAATACTGCTTTAAAATGTATCAGATTATTTTATTGGTTAGTTAGAGTGTTTTTATTGACAGAGAAAATGAAATGTTTACCCTAGGAAACACTGCTATAAAAATCATTTAACAATAAAATTATAAAGACCAAGTAATGACAAAGATAGCAGCTAATTCTACCAGAAAATTTATACAGACAAAATAATATAGTGAACATCAAAACACGTCTCTTATTTCTCTGTCAAAGAGTGAAGGAGAACACATACAATATTGCTTTTATGAGATATCCTTAAAATATGTACAATTCACTCAAAAAGGCTGCACTTGAACAACAGGCCACAACTTATATTCAATTAACTGGTTGTCTCCAGTTAGAGTGTTGAAATGAGAAAATGGATGTCAGGCACTTTTTAATAGACTTTATTTTCTACAGAAGTTTTAGATTTACAGAAAAACTGAGCAGAAAGAACAGAGTTCCCAAATACCACACCTCTTACCTCCGCATAGTTTCAATTATTATTAACTTCTTGCACAAGAATACTACATATGTTAAAATTAATAAACTGTTATTAATAACAATACATTATTAACTAACGCCATAGTTTGGACTATAATACACTTTTTGTGTTGTGCAGTTCTATGTGTGTGTGTGTGTGTTTGTTTTTGTTTTTATTTTAGGTAAGAAGTGGATTTATTTAGAGAGATACACATTCTATAGATAGAATGCAGTCCACCTCAAAAAGCAAGAGTGACCGTAGGGCATGGGGTCTTCTTGGAAAGTGAGCGAGGCCAAGGGAAAAACACTCCACAGACAGAGTGTGGGCCATCTCAGAGGCTAGAAGCCTCTATGTGTTTTAAAAAATATATAATGTCATGTATCCGCCACTACAGTATAATACAAAATAGTTCCACTGCACTAAAAATCCCCTGTGCTCTACCTCTTCATCGCTCTTTCCCTCTCCCAAAATTCCGGGAACCACAGCTTATTTTTTTTTAACTGTCTCTATAGTGTTGGCTTTTCCAGAATATCATATGGTTGATATCATATAGTATGCAGCCTTTCCAAACTGATTTCATAGGAACATGCATTTAAAGTTCCACCATGTTTTTCATGGCTTGATAACTCACTTCATCTTATTGCTGAGTAAAATTCCACTGTATGAATGTACCATTGTTTGTTTACCCATAAATTTATCAAGAAATTTTGTGATGAACATTGTGGTACATGACTCTTTTTGAATTATGGTTTTCTCAGGGTATATGCCTGGTAGTGGGATTGCTGGGTCATATGGTAGTTCTATTTTTAGTTTTTTAAGGAAGTTCCATACTGTTCTCCATAGTGGCTGTATCAATTTACATTCCCACCAACAGTGCAAGAGGGTTCCCTTTTCTCCACACTCTCTCGAACATTTACTGTTTGTAGATTTTTTTTTTTTTTTTGGCAGTACATGGGCCTCTCACCGCTATGGTCTCTCCTGTCGCGGAGCACAGGTTCTGGACGAGCAAGCTCAGCGGCCATGGCTCACGGGCCCAGCCGCTCTGTGGCATGTGGGATCCTCCCTGACCGGGGCATGAACCCGTGTCCCCTGCATCGGCAGGAGGACTCTCAACCACTGCACCACCAGGGAAGCCCTGTTTGTAGATTTTTGGATGATGGTCATTCTGACTGGTGTGAGGTCCCAGGACTTGGAAGCAACCTAAGTGTCCATCGACAGATGAATGGATAAAGAAGATGTGGCACATATATACAATGGAATCTTACTCAGCCATAAAAAGAAATGAAATAGAGTTATTTGTAGCGAAGTGGATGGGTGTAGATTCTGTCATACAGAGTGAAGTAAGTCAGAAAGAGAAAAACAAATACCATATGCTAACACATATACATGGAATCTAAAAAAAATTGGTTCTGATGAACCTAGGGGCAGGACAGGAATAATGACACAGACTTGAGGACACAGGGAGGGGGAAGGGTAAGCTGGGATGAAGTGAGAGAGTAGCAGTGACATATATACACTACCAAATTTAAAATAGATAGCTAGTGGGAAGGAGCTGCATCACATGAGGAGATCAGCTCGGTGCTTTGTGACTACCTAGAGAGGTGGGGTAGGGAGGGTGAGAGGGAGACACAAGAGGGAGGTGATATGGGGATATATGTATACATATAGCTGATTCACTTTGTTATACAGCAGAAACTAACATAACAATGTAAAGCAATTATAATTAAAGATGTTAAAAAAAGAACAGAAATTTTGTGAAATGCATAAGACATAAAGTGTATAGATTTTTTTTCTTCACATGTGGATGTCCAGTTGTTCAAGAATTTTTTGTTGAATGGTTATCTTTCTTAATTTAATTACCTATGCTCCTCTGTCAAAGATATGTTGACTATATTTGTGTGGATCTATTACTGGGCTCTCTATTATGTTCCACTGATCCACGAATACTACACTGTTTTGATTTTGGTAGCTTTGTAGTAAGTCTTGAAGTCAGACTGTCTCAGTCCTTTAACATTATTCTTCTTCAAAATTGTGTTGGTATTCTGAGTCTTTTCCCTTTCTTTGTAAACATTAGAATCAGTTTGCAGTATTCATTAAATAACTTGCTAGGAGTTTGATTAGAATTTCATTAAATCTATAGATCAAGTTGGGAAGAATTAACATATTAATAATAATGAGTCTATTCATTAAATCATGTCATATCTTTAATTTCAAATTCCAATTGTTTATTGCTGATATATAGAAATTCAACTAATTTTTGTATATTAACTATATCTTGTAACCTTACTATAATCACTTATGAGTTCCAGAAATTTTCATTGTTTTTGATTCTTTGGCACTTTCTATGATCATGTCACATGTGAACATGCAGTTTTGTTTCTTACTTCCCAATCTGTATACCTTTTATTTCCTTTTCTTGGTTTACCGCATTAGCTAGATCTTCTAGTATAATGTTGAATAGGAGTGCTGAAAGTTGACATCTTGCCTTATTTCTGATCTTAGGGGGAAAATTTGGGCACTTTTGATGGTTAGAAATAAAAATTGTGAAGATCTTACACATGGTCTATACAGGACACTGCTTTGTTTGGGGCTTATTGCATGGAGAAATCACAACAGTGAAGTTCAGGAGCCGGAATTTACATTCATTGTAAAAGCCATTGATGAATGTTGGGAATCTTTGCAGAGAGTCGACACCAAAGGACTAAGTAGAATTCTCCAGTCATTTTCTTATTGAGGCCAGAATGGTCTGTTCAAGACTTTGGCTCAAGACTCATCAAAACATAGCTCAAAATATAAAAACATATGGGCAGTCAGTCATATTCTTTGATCACCTTAGAATGCATCAAGAACTTATTTTAGCTCATCAATCAGTCCTTATGCAACTAGTCAAGAATATTTATCATCTTATATATGCTAGTCCCTATCAGCTATGGATAGAGACTAGATAGCTTATATATGAGAAATTCCCTTCACTCTGTATTATTTCAGTGTTAACAAAAATATTTTAAAACATTTAACGTATGCTTTAGTTTGTCAGAATTTGATTTAGAACCTGATCAGATGTATTTGGCTTTAGATGGAAAAAGATTTTTTTTCATGGATCAGTGACCAGATACATTAGTCTCCTATAGCTGCTGTAAAAAATTTCTTCAGTGGCTTAAAATAACTTATATTTATTACCTTATAGTTCTCTAGGTCAGAAGTCTGACACAGTTTTCTCTAGGATAAAATCATGGGGTCAGTTAGACTGTGTTCATTATGGGAGGCTCCAGGAGAATATTCATTTCCTTATGGTGGCCGGACTGAGACTGCATTTTCTTGATGGTTATCAGCTGAGGGTCATTCTCAGTTTCTAGAGGCCATCTGGATTTCTTGGCCCATGGCCCCCTCCCTCCATTTTCAAAGTCAGTAATGAAGGTTGAGTGCTTCTCATGGCTCATGGCTCTGATCCACTCTTCTGCCTCTCTCTTCCACTTTTACCACTCATTTGATTAAATTAGGCACACCCAGTTATTCTGGAATAATATCCCCATTTCAAGGTCTTTGAAAGTCCCTTTTCCCATGTAAGGTAATATATTGATAGGTTCCAGGGATGAAGGCTTGGACATCTTTAGGGATCTATTATTTTGCCTGGCACACTAGGTACTGAACAGGACAAAAGAAAGTCAAGTAAGAAAATATTTAAGAGAACGTCAAGGAAAATCACCCACATTTTTGGATAACAAAGATTTTGTAGCTTAAAAAAGTAATTAATTCAGCTTAATTGTGGGCATTTATTTTTTCCAAGTTTAAAAAACATGATTTCCTCAACAGTTACTCTTTCCAGACATTTTGTTTTAAGATATTCATATATGATGCAACCATTCTCTTAAACTTTTTTTTTTTTTTTTTTTTTTGCGGTACGTGGGCCTCTCACTGTTGTGGCCTCTCCCGTTGCGGAGCACAGGCTCCGGATGCGCAGGCTCAGCGGCCATGGCTCACGGGCCCAGCCGCTCCGCAGCATGTGGGATCCTCCTGGACCGGGGCACGAACCCATGTCCCCTGCATCGGCAGGCGGACTCTCAACCACTGTGTCACCAGGGAAGCCCCATTCTCTTAAACTTTTGGCAAATGTAACATACTGTGTAGATTTTCAGTGCTTAGGAATTCCTTTTTTTCCCAAAGCTTTGAAAATAGATGTTTCATTGAAATATCTGGAACGCCTGTATCATATGAAAAATGTTTTATATGAATACCTATCACTACGGTAAATATTATCAGAAAAGCAAAGGATGAGAGAGAAATAGGCACCATTTCTAGGATAGTCAGGTTTCAGTTAAGATGTCAGAGTTTAATTTCATTGCTATAATACTTTGTTCTTATCATTGATTTATTTAAGATTATATATGATATTTCAATTACTGGTATGATTCTTCTCCTGAACTGTTATATGCTGCTGGAGGACAAGATTATGTTTTAATTTTTCGTTTTTTTTTCTCAGTGATTTGCTTAGTGCTTGGCATATAGTAAACACTCATTTTGCTTATTTTAGTTGAATTTAGAGTCACAGCAAAAGCCAATATTTTTCTTTGCTTAGGTGTTAATAAGTTTCCATAGAAACTATTATATTAGCCAAGCTAACTACCTATTAATGTGTTTTTTATAAAATGGAATAACCTCGAGGAGCCAGTTTCGGTTTCACTTAACCAGTTTTATTACTTTTTAGTGTATGGTGGTAATAATTTAGGATAAAAAGGAGATTTGATTGCAGTCTTTTGATTGCCAAGTATTCTAACAAACTAAAAATGTCATAAATATGTGCAAAAGTATAACTAATAAAATTGTCCTGCACACTTAAGATGGTAGTAAGCAAGCTTTCATTTTTAATATACTTAATTCAGACATTTGTTATTTCTAATAGAAATAGAAATTTGATAGCAACATAACTCAGTGTATATTACTGAAAACTTTTACTGATACTTCCTTCAGTCAATTTCAATAAAAACTCCAACAGCAGAAAAGTAGCATAAACTTGCTTAGTAATTGAAGGTCTACCATCCTGATACAAATATTTCTTAAAGAGAAATACCAATCTACTGCTAGTTTTACTCCAGTAAGTTCCTTTTTTAAAAAATTCTTTATTCTGTGTGACAATCACTTGCAAGGCAATTCCTGTGAATGAGCCTCAATGAACTCTTTTTAGGACTTTACAAATAAACTCATTAAAATCTGACCACAACCCAACAAGGTAGGTACTGTTATCATCATCTCCAGTTTTTAGGAGAGAAAACTGAGGTCTGGCAGAATTTATTAACTTGTCTAATGCCAAAGGGCTGTAAGAGGAAGAGCCTAGTTTGAGCCCTAGAAGTCTGTCTTCAGAGATAATCCCCACCACTGGGTCAGGCTTCTGCTCCCTGACAATTTTCCCAGCCCCCTCACCATGTTCCAGTCCCCTGGTCACGCTCCCTCTCCTTTGACCATTCTCCCAGTCCCCTGACCAGACTCCCAGCCTCTCGTTAATGCTCAATCCATTACCTGGAGGAAGTAAGTGTCTTCCTCCATAACAGGTAGAACCAGGCCACCCTTGTTGCTCCAGGAAGACACTTACAGAGAGAACACCCACCCTCATGACAGAGAACAAGGGCAGAGTACACTGGAAAATGCACTTTGCCCGAGGATTTCTGCACAGGAGAAAGCTTTCACACGGCTCACAGGGGGTCACCTGGGCCTCAGATCCAGCAATTGGTATTATGGTAACTACTTAAATGAATCCTGATGGCCAAAAAATAAATTGAATAAAATAGATAACTAATAAGGGCCTACTGTATAGTACAGGGAACTCTACTCAATAATCCGTAATGGCCTATATGGGAAAAGAATAAAAAAAGAGTGGATATATGTATATGTGTAACTGATTCACTTTGCTGTACAGCTGAAACTAACACAACATTGTAAATCAACTATACTCCAATAAAATTTTTTTAAAAGTACTGAATGCAATAAGTTCTATTTTTAAAGGGGCCTCCTTTCAATAGCACTATTGAGTGTGCTCTGGGGCTTTCTTGGGAATTCTTTTGGCAATGAAAATGTGGACTATGTCTCCATATTGGGTTAAAATCTATTGCTGGGTGTGGTACTTTCACTTTGAGTCATCAGATATGCTGTCCTTCCTGAATTGTTTAGAAATTTTTCATTTGCACATAAGCAAAATCTGACTTCAACTAGTTTATGAAAAGAATTCACTGTGAGGGTAATGGCATGGCTTGTACAACCAAAAGGATAAAACCAAAGATAGCCCATCAAAAGCAAATGGGACTAAGGACTACAGATCCAGATTCTAATGCCCTTGCTCATCTCTGCTCCTAAGTATGCTCAGTTCCCTCTATTTTCTTCCCCTCTCCTCTCTTTCCTTCCTATTACGTACCCTCCCTTCCTTCCCTCTCTCCTTTTTTCCCCTTCCCCCTCCTTCCCACTTTTTCTCCAGACATGTATTTTTCTCTTCTACTGTAAACATAATACTTTATACTCAGGATTAGTTCTGCCAAATACCAATACCAAATATAACACTGATCTCCATTATTCCAAGTACAGGAAAAAAATTGGTATTTAAAAAAATTTTTGTTGGTAGGTAAGGCCTAGGTCAGCAACCACTTTCTTCAAAAAGCCAGGTGATAAATGTTTTAGTCTTTTTAGGCTATGTTGTCAAAGTTGTGACTACTCAAATTTACCATAATAGTGAAAAAACTGTCATAGATAACATATAAATGAATGAGTGTGGCTATGTTTCAATGAAATTTATTTAATTAGGGGAGGCCTGTATTCAACCTCCAGGCCATAGTTTGACAGTTCCCAGCTTAGGCTAAATCATCTTACATAATCTTTTCAAGTGTTCTTCTTTCACTGTGGACTTAGGTATTTTAGGTGACTCATCAAGGCTACTTGTAGCTGATTACGGTTAGAGATTAGTTTGAATTGCTCAGATTCTCCTAACCCAGCAAATTTACCCAACCATATACCATTATAAAGGGTCACTTTTGTCTTTATATCAGCCTGTTCTCAATCAACAGAGAGACAATAAACATTAGTGTTATTTAAAGTACTATGGATTCTTTTTTCTATTTTGATGTATAATAATGTCAAAACCCTGTAATAGCTTAATCACTGCCTTAGCTGTACAATTCTCATTTCCTCTTGACTTTCCTAAAAAGCAATAAAGCAGCATTTGTTCTGAATTAAAAGCTTGATCTAGTATTAAAACTAATTTCTTCTGCTCAGACATTTCTACCTGTCAGTGATGCTTCCTGCAAATAAATCGTTCTGCTTGCCCCCCAAAATTCATGACATCCTGCCTTTCTCCAACATGGAAGTCCATAATTCCTTGATACTTTGTATTGATAGATTGCCACCTAAACACCGTTTCTAACTATCACTTTAGAAGATTGGTTGGTTTGTTGATTAGTTGACTGTTCTTATCTGTTATCTTCTATTTCTAGGTGATTTGTGATAGTTAACTTTGTGTATTAACTTGACTAGATCATGGGAAACCCATAAATCCAGTTAAATATTACTTCTGGGTGCGTTTGTGAGAGCACTGAATCAGTACACTGAGTAAAGTGGACTGTCTTCCTCAGTGAGGGTGGGCATCATCTTTTACTTCAGGGCCTGAGTAGAACAAAAAGGTGAAGGAAGGGAAGATTTACTCACTCTCAGCCTGACCACCTGAACGGGGACATCAATCTTCTGTCCTCAGCTTTCTGGTTCTCAGGTCTTCAGACCTGGACTGGAATCTTCCAACTACACAATTGGCTTTCCTGTGTCTACAGCTTGCATTGCAGTGGGCAGATTGTGGGATCTCTCAGCCTCCATAATTGTGTGAGCCAATATCATTCATTTATATATACATTTATCCATATATCCCCTATTGGTCCTGTTTCTCTGGAGAACCCTGACTACTACACCACCCTAGAAACTGAAACTACCCAGTAACCTTATATATTTACTTATTTATTCATGTCTCGTTCTTATTTCTGCTCTACTTTGTACCATTGACAGTCAGTGGTATATGGAATATTATACTCTAAAAATAGTCAGTGGCCAGGTGAACACTGAACAGACATTAAAATACAGGGTATTGATAATTCCAAAGTTTTTTTCTGGCTCAAATCCAGTAAAGCAGATTTAAAGAGGCTGATTATAATGCCTACAACTCCCACTGCCCTTTGCTAAGGGAAACCAATACACTCCCAAACCCCCGCTGAGAAAGCAATCCTAGGCAGAAATTACCTATTCACTACCAAGTGAGACTGCCATCATCTTTAGGGCTAGGTTAGTACCTGACCCACTCAAGCCAAAATATAAGTTTTTCAGTGACAATCATCTTTAAATGAAAGCTCTGCCTAAATAGGAAAAAGAGAAGTTAGGATCAGGAGATTCTCCCCTGGAATTTGACCTAGAGATATGCCTAGAACATCATTCAGTTATTAGTATGGACAGAATAGAATGAGATTCCAAAAAACAAAAAACAGATACAGAGAGATCTGTTAAATCACATTAACGAAGTATGCTAAAGTGATAACTCAAGAACTCTTATTGTGATTAGGGGACCCACACAGTGCAGCCACCCAAACTGCCCTGGGTCCTGAAATATCTTCAAAGCCATTTTAGAGAGGCCTTGGTCTCTCTGGGTATCTCTGGGTCCTATGATTTTCTAGTTTCTTTTATTGACACATGCTGTTTGATAATAACCCACTAGAGATAGTCTAAATTGAGTCTTATTTTTATCCTAAAAAGAATAACTAACACATATCCACTGAACTCAAAGAAACAAAAAAAAAAAAACACATTAAAAAACTGGAGAAAAACATCTTAGTTCACATGTAACCAAACAGAACGTGAAGAGAATATTATATTGTTAAAACAAAAGGTTTGGCAATTCTTATTTTATTTTCTTCCTATGTACTGATGTTTGCGCCATAAATAGGGAGATATTGAACAAAGTTAATAACACCACATTAGAGCTACATAACGTTTGGAACACGCTGTCCTTATGAGACTAATCAAAAAGTGTTATTAGCAATGAACAGAACAGTGAGGGTAATTAGTGGAGGATTACTTTTAATAGATATTAACTTTATTTAGATCTTTTAAGTGTTGGTAATTGGGTGGGTGCTGTGAAAATAGCAAACATGGATAAGTTGGATGTAAACAAAAGATTTTCTTTTTTTTTTTTGCGGTACGTGGGCCTCTCACTGTTGTGGCCTCTCCCGTTGCGGAGCACAGGCTCCGGATGCACAGGCTCTGGACGCGCAGGCTCAGCGACCGTGGCTCACGGGCCTAGCCGCTCTGCGGCATGTGGGATCTTCCTGGACCGGGGCACGAACCCGTGTCCCCTGCATCGGCAGGCGGACTCTCAACCACTGCACCACCAGGGAAGCCCAAGATTTATTTTTAATGAACAAAAGAGACTTAATTTTAATGAAAACTGAAAGAATAGCTAATTCTGTGGAAAGCTGATATAACCCTTTTTACACATCATGGCATTCTTTATGTAAAGTTCATAAAGATATGTAGAAGCTTGGAATTAACTTGATTTAAGTACCAAAGTTTTAGATCTTTAAAAGGCAATATCTCTGTTGTACTGACATGAAAATAAAATTTATTTTCGAGGTACCCCCCAAAAAAAGCAGTTGTTTTACGATTAGTTTATGCTTCATTTCAAGCTATGATGTGTAAGAAATGTAATGATCTTGTTTAGAAATATTTGTAAGTGTTCAAAAAGTTATTCAAGAGCAGTCTGGCTTTTTATGGTGATCTGAGAGAGTACCATCTCTAGTTAGTTTAAGATTACAGCACTGGGAAAAATTTTCTAATAACATGATCAACATTTTCCATTTGTTAGTCATTAATATTTCATTTGTTAAATTGATTTCAGTAATCAAATTCTATTCATTAAATCACAATGGTATTCACTGATATTTACTGAGTGTTCACATAGTACTCAGCGCTTTTCCTATTTTTCTCAATAAAAATGGTATCTGCCTTTCATTGCATTATTCATATGGGCCAGGGAGTATATCGAGCCCTTACATACATTATTTAATTTGATCCTTATGACACTTGAATACAAAGAAGTCACCAGTGTAAAAAGAAGTGATTAAAGAAGAAAATTTAGGTGATACAAACAGACTTTATTAGCACTTCATGAAGTGGACAGTCTCATTTCGGAGAACTGCAAAATGGGGTGGAAGGCAAGAAGCTTTTATAGGATAATTAATAAAGAACTAGGAACAATAGAAATATTGAGACAAATAGAAAATATTTGATTGGTTTGGGGGTCACACAGTGGTTTGGGGTGAGAAGGCACAGAGTTGGCTTGACATATGTGGATTGTCTGACTGAATATACTTGTTTCCAATCAAGTGGAGCATTTACATGGACACAACAGTTATCTAAATTTCAGTTTGCTGCTGTGGTATGCCAGGTAGTAGCAGATCCATCTTGGAGAAACTTATTTCAACAGTTCTTCCCTTTTGATCATCCTTTTGTCTAAGAGGTATGATCAAAAATATTGGTCTGGGGCTTCCCTGGTGGTGCAGTGGTTGAGAGTCTGCCTGCCAATTCAGGGGACACGGGTTCGTGCCCCGGTCCAGGAAGATCCCACGTGCCGCGGAGCGGCTGGGCCCGTGAGCCATGGCCACTGAGCCTGCGCGTCCAGAGCCTGTGCTCCGCAACGGGAGAGGCCACATCAGTGAGAGGCCTGCGTACCGCAAAAAAAAAAAAAAAAAAAAAAAAAATATATATATATATATATAGGTCTTAGTGTAACTCTCAGCTACCATTGCCTCTTTGAGTCTCAGTGTAGTATTCATAGGAGTTGATGTCAGGCTCCTGTTCTTGCAGTGTCTATTCTCTTTTGTCATTCCAGTCAAAGAGAGATCATCTGTCAGCTCATCAGTGGCTGCCCAGATGCATTTAAAACTTTTGAGGGAATGCAGCATATTATAGACACAATAATTATTAAGAACAAAACAATGTCCATGGTTTGGTAAGGACTCTTGAATTAGGGTCTCCATGACCCCCAACAGGTAGAATCAAACAGGTCAAGAAATGATCCCAAGTAGGGGAATAATTTGTTAAGCCAATTGGCCTTTTCATGTTTTTCATGTAACTGTGTTTCTACAACCCCAGAACTGTTTATCCAGTGATCTTGTTCCAGAAAAAACAAGGCATTGAAAATCAGGGAGACGTTTGTGACAGGCAGAAAGAAATACAGGATCAGCATCATGGTAGCAAATCCAATAGCCAGTTGTAGACTGGATTATCCTCCTTCTCAATGGCCTGAGATATGTGAACTATGGCATGATCTTTTCAGCCAGAGAAGGAAAAAGGTGGGCAAAAGAATCAGAAAGACCTTCATAGTGTAAGAATTTGGTAAAGGATGGTCAGAGAGGGAAGTAAGAAATAAAAGAAACATTCTTGATTCTCTTGATCTCACATCTTGGGAGGAAGCTGTCCAAGTACTTTTCTTCCTAGTTAAATTGATTTTAAGGTCTCCAGCAATCCCACAGGACCATATGTCAGGTGGAGCCTTCTTCAGTTGTGAATATGCCCAAGGTTTGAGACCTTGTAATTTGGCAGCAGTGTCAGTGGTCAAGAGTACTTGGTAGGGTCCTTTCCATGAAACTCACTTTTGCAAAATCTTAAGAGTAAAACAATAACTGTCTGTAAATGACAAAACACTCAAAAATGCCCATAGTTAAGGATCTGATGAGAGTTCATTATAATGGAATTGACAATGAAATTTGGTTATTTCTGTGATATATAACATTTTAAGATAAAAACTGGAATTACGACTGATAACATTATACTAGAACATATCAGATTTAAAGGAATTTCATACAATTCCTAGAACACTTATATTAATAACATGTCTCCATACAAACATAACCTAAGAAGGTATAACATTACTTTATTTAATAATGCTTCCCATGTAATTTAACAAAGCAAATAAATCTAATTAGTTTATTATTTTACCAGGTGAGAGAAAAATCCTTTGACATTTTCCACATGCCCTCTGGGAAATCTCAAAGTTACTTTGAGGTCAAAAAGACTTCATCTAGAATTTTATTGGGGGGAAGTTTGTCAAAAACTATCCATTTAACCAAAGTGACAGTTAAAGACTTTGAAGGCAAAGAAAGAAGGTTACAGAGCTGTAAAAACCTTAGCTCTTTTAATACTGAGAAAACTGGGTTTTCTTAAATAATCAAAGACCTGATAAAGACAACATGAAACACAGTAAATTATTTTGGTGAGAAACAAAATCTTTGACTTCTAGGTAGATTACTTAAAAGGTAAAGAAAAAACATTGTTTACAATTTCTTATCAAGAGAAGACCAATAATCTAATAACACTTTCTTTTAACAAAGAGAAAACCTAATTCTAATTTTACACCCATGTACTTTTGATATTAAAACTCATTTTTAAACTTAAATAATTCCATTCCAATCTTAGCCTTCTTGACCATACATAAAATTCCTTTCCCAAGATTATTTTTTCCACAAAGCTTCTACAACTTTTTATATCCATTCACATTTTGTCCTATGTTTCCCCCTTCTTTCTCATTCTGGACTATATGTTTTACTTTAGGACAAAACTACTTTATTTTTCTCTTAACAAAAACATCTACATACCTCATACCTTTTCTTACCAAAACATATCCTACTTTCCTTGCATAGACATCTTTCCCTTACTATTTCCAGTAGTTTTAATTATATATGTTAGTCAGAATTCTTAACTCTTAGAATCCTTAATTCCTAGTGAAAACTAAGAAGTAAGAAATTTGTAGGTTGTCTGTTACGTTAGTGTTCTGTGGATTAGCAAATTTATAAATACATTTCATGATTTCTAGAAGTATATTTTTCCTCACTGAATTTTTCAATGACACAAAACGTGTTTACTAATAAACCCAAGTATCTTCACTTCCTCTGGAAAAGCAAGCCAAAAGTGGATAAACTTATGCTTATAATTAATGTTTCAGTATTTTCTCTAACTTGGAAATGATTTATATATTCAACGAATATCAATCATTAACTTTTCTCAGAATAACTTTAAGGTTTCAAGTTACCAGAAAGATTTTAGTAATGATTTTTAAGTAAACACACCATAAAGCATAATTATTGTTGAAAAGTCCATTTATAAATTTTCTCTTACATCTAGTTAATTTACTTGTTTTTAACACTTATGTTCAGATTACTCATGAAAATATCTTGAGACACTAAACAGCTAACCATCATCTTAAGTTAACTTTCTTGCTGACAAATTCTGTAATAGATATAATATGAACTTATTTGACTTATAGTAAACCTAGGTGGGATAAAAGTTGTATATCTACATTATATTCAATACCAATAGCTCTAAAACACATGCTTGTTTTAATTAAACAAAAAAAAAAACCCTTAATTAGCTTTTATCTATTGAAGAGTATCCTAGATCATGTGAACCTGAACAACATTTAAGTTAGTTTTTTAGTATCTCTGAGAGTATACTTGATTGATATAAATGCTTAATTTTCTTTACGCCCATTAAAAGTGCTCTTTAAAAATTAATTTTGGCAATACCATCTGGAGGTTGTAAAATGCCACACATCTATAACATATATACATAGACATATATAAAAATATAGACAGACAAAAACAGACAGCTTATAGCTTTCACTTAATTTTAATCATGTGACAGGTACAATAATACAATACTCAATATTTAAAAAAGAGTTGGATCTGAACCATGTCATAGTGCAATTTCTGACATATGGGATAAGTTATGTGCTCAGATGGCTTAAACTTTTTATTAATATTTGTGGAGAAGACTTTTAAGATTTTCATTTCAACTAGTTTCCAAATAGCTTGTCCTCATTTTTTGTTTTTTCCTTCTGATAATAATTACCTCCCTGATGTTTGCATTTCAAAGAGATGGCTCTCAGTTCCTAGAGAAGACCAGATAGAATATTTACACCTCCAAAGCACAGAGAAAGAATACAAGTTTCTCCAAGGACTTTTGTTTCCTAATGCCAGATTATTTACAATACCTACAAGCCTTCTGAAATAAATGGGGGAGGGGGGAGGGATTGATAAAAAGAATAGGTGGGCTTTTTCTGTTCTTGTAAAGACTCAATTTGTAGGACAGATGCTTTTAACTCCTCAAAGAATTGGGTAATAACCTGAATGAGAGCAAGACACTAATCTACCAATCCAAGTACATTATCTTCAATTTGCTTCTTTATATCAAGGTGAAGGTTTTCAACTAAGACAGAAATCAAAAGACTCCTATGTTTTGGACTTAGAGCTGTTTTCCCAAGTTCCTCAGTAGTTTATGCTGTGAACTTACCTTGAAGTTTTGTGAGTCCTCTAATGGTAGCCACCCATCATGGACTCCCAGAACCTTTCCAAGATGTCAGAACCATTCTGGGAACCATATATACATTAAATAAAGTTTGTTTTGAAGTTTGTTTGAGTTGTAGAGCTGCACACAAGGGAGCAGAGCTTAAATCAAAGAGTGACTCACCCACAGCCATCAGTAACAACAAGAGGAACAGTGAACAGTTCAGCAGCCACCTGGCCGTACATCTTGTGCCACAGGCCATTAGCAGTCAGCTCCCAATCCCATCCTGGGCATCAAAAACTGTTAAAAGAAATTATTAAAGAAGACAATTTAGGTGATATGAACTTACACTTCATGAAATGGACAGTCTCCTTGTGGAGAACTGCAAAACGGGGTAGAAGGCAATAAACTTTTATAGGATAAAGAATAAAGAACAAGGAAGAGATGAATAGAAAATATCTGATTGGCCAGGGCCACACAGTCAACCTTGTTTGGAGTGAGAAGACCTAGAGTTTGTTTGGCGTTTGAGGACTGGCTGACTGAATATACTGTTCTAATCAAGCACAGCATTTATAAGGACACAAAAGTTACCTAAGTTTCATCTATTGATGTGGCACCCCAGGCAGGAGTGGCTCCATCTTGGGCCTAGAAAATTATTTCAGCATCAGGCATTCAGATAGTGAAATAACTTTGTCTGATGTCCCCAAGTTGGAAACTGCTAAAGCAGGACTTCAAATTCAGGTCTACCTATAGTCACTCCAAACATTCTGTTGTTTCATAAAGTCAACCTTCAGAGACATGGTGTTTTAAGATGCTCTAAATTGTAAATAAGTTTCATATGAGCAAATACATGGTTTTATAACAATGAGATATTTTATTTTGGCAGTCTACTTATAAAGCTCAGATGTAAATAAATCTGCAAACAGAATCAATAACAAATTATCAATGTCATTGCTTTAGCCAGGTAGAATGAAGACAAAAACTGGAGGTTATTATTTATCTGATAAATCCACACTTGCCCAAAGAATCCACAATGCATTATCTGTACATGCCACCACATTTAGATGTACCACTTGCATACATCATTTTACACAATTGACAGTCCTCCTCTGTTCTAAGCCTGTTGAAGGCAAAAGCTATTTTTTTGATACGGGCATATGGACCATTTGTTAAATTAACATTTTCTCTATGTATTCATCCAAAACGAAAGATTTAATTATCTTTGCTTTTTTCCTGAGTTTACGTGTTCGTCATCTGCAGCAGGTGGCCTATTGGATTTAAGTTTGAAATGGAAAATGATAAGTTGCTATGGAAAGCATTTCTAATTACAAATTATACTATGTAACTTAGGAAGACAGAAAAGAAAGCATTTTCAAAATTATGAGCATATAATAGGATTCTTATTTTTACAAATAGCATCTTATTTGCTAACTAAATAATTAGCCTTTCAATAGCAGCACTAATTGATGAAATCATTTTTTCAAACTGCCACTGGAGAAGAGATTCTTTTGGTCAAACTTTTAGTTTTGTTTTTCCTTTCCGAGGGAAAATATCCAGCTGAAGAAAACAACCAGTGCGTGTTCTAGAAGGTCAAATCAGGGGCCAACCAATGAAATGACCAAAGGGTGATTTGTATTTATATTCTGGAAGGGTAACAAAAATAAATGGTAAAAATATTCTCCATAAACTTTTTTACAACCCATTAAATTCTTGAATTTTAGACTCTCAAACATTCTGTTATCTCCTATTTGCTTTTGTAAAGTAAAATATTTGTTCAGCATTCCTTTACTATATGATAATGATGGGTTAGGATTAATTTCTTGAATCATATGCCAAATCATGTGAAACAGATTAGTCAATCTAAGATATATTTAAAAAATTGTGTTTTAAGTCCTGAAAATTGGTAGTCCAACTATATAGCATACAATATGTTTCCAGGATTTGCTTTAAAGCACCTCCCCATTCTTCCAGCAATAGTCAATGCATATTGACCAAAAAAGAATTATCATTTCTTTTTTGGCTGTTTCATCTTTCCAAGTCTAATTTTCTGTATTTCTTGCTCTTAAATAGATTTAGGTTTAATCATAATGTGCTAAAACTATATATCATATTGGCTCTGTTGAAAATGTTCTTATAGACTTGTCTAACATATCTGCTGATGTAATATCTTTGTGGGCTAAAGCTGAAGGGAGAGTACTTCCAGCAAAGGCAAAACACATAGGTCAGATGTAAATTAGTTGTAATAAAATGGCAATATAATTTAAATTAATACGTATTAATATTATCATTAATTTTAGTATTTCAAGGCATAATTTTCATTTTTATTATGCTGTTTTTAATATCTTGCTGACATTTAAATCTAGCTGTTTGTTTCCTAAAGACTATGTGATGTCTAGACTATTTGTATTTGTGTTATTGGGAAAGAACAATTGACGGGGTTCTTAGAAACAAAGAAGTCTTTTTACATGCAATGTCTCAAAAAATTAAGTTTACTACCAAAAAAAAAAAAAAAACACTTGCTCCAACTCTTTGGCCAGATTAGAACTGGAGGATGTAGTAACAGTATTTTTAAAGTGATGTATATACACAACTTAATGATTTTGATATTCTAGTTTTTTTTTTTTTTTGATTGTGTTCTTTTGACAATTATAAAGTACACTGCCAAACTGACAGGCTGGAAAGACTGAAGCGGCTGTATTTGTACAGATGAAGTATTGTACCTATTGGCAGATTCAAGTGCTGAAATCAGTTGTCCATTTTTCAAAGATATTAGCTATGTAGATCAGATAACACCTGGGCTCTGACATTTGCTCTGACTGAAAATTGGTTGTAAGTATAAATTTAAGTGTTGACTTGGATCTTTGAGTATCACTATTTTTTTCAGTCTTGACTGTATCAAACCACCTTTCTAAATGTAAACATTTTCTACATGTTGGCAGAAGTATCAGTGAAAAAAGTATAGTGGATGGAGTACAATGAATAATGGTCCAATGCTCATAGGCTAATCTTAGTAGAGAATTTATGATTTTGGTATTCTTCTCCAAGCAGTGATTCTCAATCCCTTTGAGGATGTCATTCCCTTGAGAATATGAAAGTTATAGAATAGCACTGTCCAAAAGAAATATAATGTGAGTCGCATAATAGTAAATATTCTAGCATCCACATTAAAAAATAAAATAAAAATGACTGAAATTAAAATGAATACTAGAATAAACACAGCTGTTTCTCAGTATCCATGGGGGGATCGGTTCCAGGAGTCCCCAGGGCCCCTAGGGATGCTTAACTGCTTTATATAAAATGATGTAGTACAATAAATACAGTCAGCCCACTCTATGGGCAGGTTTAGCATCTGCAGGGATTGAAATTTCAATCTCTGGTTGGTTGCATCTACAAATGCAAAACATGTGGATACAAAGGGCTGACTGTACATAACTTTATATTTATATGTGTATATAAATAAGACATATACATAATTATCTCAAAATATCTATCAAAATAATTTGAGATATTTTAATGTTTTTTCAACTAATTCTTTTTTTTAACATCTTTATTGGAGTACAATTGCTTTACAATGTTGCGTTATTTTCAACTAATTCTTAAAAATCTGATATGTATTTTACAATTAGAGCACATCTCAATTCACACACTAAATTTTAATTGGATATATGTGATCTGTATTCAAATTTCATAAAATTTACAGTTGAATAATTATCCTTACATATGTACAAGTTGTTCCAAACATATTTATGCTTTACAGTACACCACAAAATAATTTTCTTTAATATTTACATTCACATTGACAAGACAGATTAACTTTGGGAAAAACTGATTTAACTTTGAGGTAAAAGCATATTACTTTCAAGACTGTATCAGTCTAAATTAAGTAAATTCAATACTTCTTGTTTTAATTACCATAGAATTCAAAGCATCATTACATACATTGAACAGCAACTCTAAATTTATCAATATCAACCAAATTCTTCAATTTTTTCTTATAGACTTTGTAGCCAATTTGTATCATACTACCAATTACGACTATATTTTCTGCATGTTGATTCAAGTAGGAAAATAGGTAAAATCAGTATTATTGATTTATACTATGGAAATTTTAAATCAACATGTTATTTTACCTGCCTAAGTCATGACTAAATTTTCCTTTTCTTACAGGTTCAAATTTATCTCATTCATGGGCAGTGTGATTTCAGTGACGTAATATAAATCACAAGGCCATTTTTTGTCTTTGATGAATATTCTTGTAAGCACTCTTTTTTTTTTTAAAGAAAATCTAGAATTGGAAATAATACTACAGTAAACCATTGAAAATTTTTTCATGATTCAAAGTAATTTTTCCATGATTCCAGTGATTATAAGCAAGGAATCATTAACGATCATTAAAGTAATTGTCTTCTATTTCTTTCAGCAGTTCAATAAACTGACAAGGTTTCACAGCATCTGCATACATAAAATATCAACAATGATACCCATGACACTTTCCATAGAATCCTGCTTCAAAAAATGGCATCAAATAGTTTCAACATGTATCCCACAAAGGAAAAAAGCAAAAAGGGATTTATCAGTATTTTGTTTTAAAATCCCAATACCTATAGATCTTTCAGCTAAAATAAGAGGAACAGCATCCATCATTATAGAAACTAATTTTTCATATCTAGCTGAATTCTCCATTCATGGATATAAAAACTTGAAATTTCTATTTCACAGAAATTTCTGTCTGCACTAACTACAACACCCCATTACTGGGATATGCATCCCAAGGATAAGTTCTACCCAATCAGAGTGCATGATTCTTTTAATGTGCTGTTGAATTTGGTTTCCTAGCATTCTACAGAAAAATATTCATCAGGGATACTGGCCACTAATTTTCTTTTCCTGCGGTATCCTTATCTGAGGTTGGTGTCAGAGTAATGCTGGCCTTGTAAAATGAGTTTGGAAATGTTCCTTCCTCTTAAATTTTTTAGAAAAGTATGAAAAGATTGATATTAATTCCTTTTTTAAAAAAATGTTTTTTAGAGTACAATTGCTCCACAATGCTGTGTTAGCTTCCACTATACAACAAAGTGAATCAGCTATAGGCATACATACATCCCCACATCCCCTCTCTCCTGTGTTCTCCTCCCAACTCCCCCACCCCGCCCCACCCCTCTAGGTGGTCACAAAGCACCGAGAGCCGATCTCCCCGTGCTATGCAGCTTCCTCCCACCAGAGGTCCACTCCACATTTGGTAGTGTATATATGTCAATGCCACCCTCTCACTTTGTTCGTGCTTACACTTTCCCCTCCCCAAGTCCTCAAGTCAATTCTCTACATCTGCATCTTTATTCCAGTCTTGCCCCTAGGTTCATCAGAACCTTTTTTTTAGATTCCATATATATGTGTTAGCATACGGTATTTGTTTTTCCCTTTCTGACTTACTTCAGACACACACAGGCTGAAAGTGAGGGATGGAAAAATTTCATGTGAATGGAAACAATGAGAAAGCAAGGATAGCAACACTCATATCAGACAAAATATACTTTAAAACAAAGGCTATAATGAAGACAAAGAAGGGCATTAGATAATGGTTAAAAAATCAATACAAGAAGAGGATATTATGCTCAACATACACTCACCCAATAAGGAAGTACCTAAATATATAAAACAAATACTAACAGACATAAAGGGAGAAATAGACAATAATAGTAGGAGACTTTAACAGCCCACTGACATCAGTAGATGGATAACCCAGACAGATAATCAATAAGGCAACAGAGGTCCTAAATGACACGGTAGACCAGTTGGACTTTATTGATATCTACAGGACACTATATCCCCAAGTAGCAGAACACACATTCTTCTCAAGCATGCATGGAATGTTCTCCAGAAGAGACCACATACTAGTTCATAAAACAAACCTCAACAAATTTAAAAGGATAGAAATTATATTAAGCATGTTTTCTGACCACAAAGGTATAAAACTAGAAATGAACTACAGAAAGAAAAACAGGAAAAGCACAAACATGTGGAGACTAAACAACACGCTTGATGAGCCAGGCTCATCAAGAAAAACAGAGTCAGGACCCAAATAAACAAAATAAGAAACGAATGCAAAGAAATAACAACAAATACCACAGAGATAACAAAAATCATGAGAGAATATTGTGAATAGTTATATGACAACAAATTGGAGAATCTAGAAGAAATGGACAAATTTCTAGAAACATACAGCCTGCCAAGACTGAGTCAAGAAGAAACAGACATTTAAAAAAATATTTATTTATTTAAACTATTTTTAAAAAATTGAAGATAGTTAATTTACAAGGCTGTGTTAGCTTCAGGTGTACAGCAAAGTGATTCAGTTATACACACATATATATACATATATATATTCTTTTTCAGATTCTTTTCCATTATAGATTATTACAAGACATTGAATATAGTTCCCTCTGCTCTACAGTAGGTCCTTGCTTTTTATCTTTTTTATACATAGTAATAGGTATATGTTAATCCTATCTTCCTAATTTATCTCTCCCCCTGCCCTGCTATCCACTGATAACCACCATAAGTTTGTTTTCTATGTTTGTGAGTGTATTTCTGTTTTGTAAATAAGTTCATTCATATAATTTTTTTTTTAGATTCCCCATATAAATGACATCATATGGTATTTGTCTTTCCCTGTCTAACTTACTTCACTTAATATGATAATCTCTAGTTCCATCTATGTTACTGCAAATAAATTACCATATGATCCTGTAATCCCACTCCTGAGCATATATCCAAAGAAATATACATTTTGAACAGACCGATCACTGTAAGTGAAATTGAATTTGTAAAGAAAAAACTCCCAGCAAACAAAATTCCAAGACCAGATGGCTTTGCCTGGGAATTCTACCAAATATATAAAGAAGAACTTATACATACCCTTCTCAAATTAATACAAAAAACTGAAGAGGAAGGAACACTCCCAAATTGATTCTGTGAGGTCACCATTCCCTGATACCAAAACCAGACAAAGACACTACAAAAACAAAAATACAGGACAATATTTTTGATGTATATAGATGCAAAAATCCTCAACAAAATGCTAGCAAACAGAATCCAACAATAGGGGCTTCCCTGGTGGTGCAGTGGTTGAGAGTCCGCCTGCCGATGCAGGGGACACGGGTTCGTGCCCCGGTCTGGGAAGATCCCACATGCCGCGGAGCAGCTGGGCGCGTGAGCCGTGGCCGCTGAGCCTGCGCGTCAGGAGCCTGTGCTCCGCAACGGGAGAGGCCACAACAGTGAGAGGCCCACGTACCGCAAAAAAAAAAAAAAAAATCAAACAGAATCCAACAATAAATAAAAAGGGTCATACACCATGATGAAGGTGGATCAGCCAACATAATACTCAACAATGAAAAACTGAAATCCTTCCTGCTAAATTCAGGAAGAAGACAAGTATGCCCACTCTCACCTCTTCGATTTAACATAATAGTGGAAGTTCTAGCAATCAGACAAGAAAAAGAAATAAAAGGCATCCAAATTGGAAGGGAAGAGGTAAAACTAGTTGCATATGATATGATACTCTATACAGAGAACTCTAAAGTCTCCACCCAAAAAGTATTAGAGCTAATAAATAAATTCATCAAATTGCAGGATACAAGATTAATATACAGAAGTCAGTTGCATTTCTATACACTAATAATGAAATGTCAGAAAGAGAAAAAATTTTTTTTAAATCCCATTTAAAATTGCATCAAAGAAAATAAAGTTCCTATGAATATTAGGTTCCTCCTAACCAAGGAGGTGAAATACTTAACAATTTATCATTTCTATGACTATGAATATTAAGTCATCAAAGGTTGCTCACTACTGGATACATGATCACTTACATGTCATATATAGTTTCCTATATATCAGCTGCAACCTCAACCTTCTCACACACTCAGAAAACTGTGTCTGAAAGAAGGTGATGGTGATATTACTGAAAAATTATATTCAAAATTATATTGTTATTTCTATTGTAAAAATTAGTTGATAATGAAATGTATTTGTTATTTATAACACAAAGAAAATTTAAAGATACCTCAAACAGCCCACATCAGTGATGCCCCTTAATACTTGAGAATAAATAACCAGGTAGATAGAGAACCAGACAACAAATATAAATAATACAGAGGGAAATATGCCAACAGATATGATAAAGCTGTCAGAACTTACATAATTTAAAAAACTGGTGCCAGGAAAAGAATCACACTTAAATTATGCCTGCATATTGTTTCTGTCATGTCATTTTAGGCAGAAAGTACCTTTTCAGTTAATGGTATATAGATAATTATATCATGTGAATTTAGTTGTTCTTGACAATTTTTTTGTTGTTTTTTAATAACTAGTTAGATCTCTTTAAGGGTAATTAAGTAGAGAATCTGAACAAATATTCTGAATCAAAACAAGTGACTGATATTTTGGTGTCAAGAGGAATTTTGATATTACAATTTAAGTGTCAAATTTTGGTGATCAGGTAAACAGTAAAAAAAAAAAAATCATACTTAAAGGGACTAATTCTGCCTTACTTATTTAATATGTAACATTTCAGGTGTGTTGCCAGGCTAGATTGTGGAGCAATTTTATTATCCCTTTGCCTATCTTGGTCCTTTCACAGGAAACAAGATTTAATGACATACATCCCTTAACAGATCCTACTTCTTTCTGCATAGGACAACTACAATTTGAGGATTCATCTGTTGCAAAAATAACCTGGAGTTGCAAAAATAACCTGTTGAATATTTTTGAGTCATCTGGAAAAATTATTTGCCTGCAGAATCCAATTATCAGTATCAGGAGAGCTCATGTATTAGTAGGAGAGAAACTGTTTAACATCGCACTCAGCATTGTTGTTGCATTAGAAACTAAAGGGTAAATTTAAAAATTTTTATTATGATTAATAGAAGGCTTATTGCATTCCATATTTCTGCAGAAAGAATTAAAATGCAAGCACTGATGTTTAATAAGATGAGGGGGATTAACACGACAGACAATTACTATGAAAACATTGAAAATATTTTATCATGCTTTTAATAACTGTCCCTTTAAAGATACAGATCTCTCCTCATGATTCATGTACTTATTGTCTTTTGTCTCTAAAATCTAAATTTCTTAATAGAAAGCTTCAAAGAAATCAGTAAAGTTCAAACGAAAGAAGTTAAAAATTATTAATTGTGACTCCGCATAAGCATGTCCTATTTCTAATGTCAAGATTTTGTTATATTACAAAAGGCTGCTACATGCCCTTTAATCAATTTAACATTTTATTTAAAGGAACATGTGCACTGTGTATGTCAAGCACTGTGCATTATGGATACAAAGAAAAATAAGATGTAGTTTCTGCATTCAATAAGCTCAGCATGTAAGAAAACAACCTTGTAAAAATAATTCCAATACCGTACACTAAGTTAATGAAACGTCCCATAAATAAAACATGGAAAAAGTACTTCTGCTAGCTTAAGGTTCAAGTTTTCCTGGAAGGAGTAATGTTTGAATTGAGCCAAGATGTTGACTTAAATAAGTAAAAGAGGGTGGAACTACAAACCCAAAGACAGTCTTACATTCTGATATAGCTTTAAGCCACACTTCCAGTTGCACCTAGGAGTAATCTAAAGCTAACATTTCGGATCTGATTTATGTTGGTACTGTGTAGAGAATGAAGTAGCAGGAACACTCATCAAGATATGAACTTATTTTTAACAGCAGGATAGAATAATCAGGAAAGACATAATTATTATATTATTACTATTATCAGTCATTCATAGACTAATCTATGTTTATTTTTACTTTAACTTATACCAAGAGTGAGCAGGATTGTAAGAAAGTAACATTAAAATGAATAAACCTGGAACAACTTTCAGATAAGTTAAGAAGTTGTCAGAAGAATGCCTGAGAAAAGTTTTATAAACAATACAAGTCCTTTGGGCCTACATTCCAAGTTTGCCTTGTTCAAATCTGAATGGTCTTGAAGAAATAAAAGCCAAGGTCTGCACTGTAGGGAAGACCAATGTCCCTCTGACAACTCAAATACTACTTCAAAGCTCTGTTTTATTTAGAAATACTAGCAAAGAAGGCATGAATAGCAGGGTAAAAAGTAACTCATTGCCTCTTACTACAAAAAATTAATGGGGACCTGGCTTACAATGCACAGATATAGTTTCTGGCAGGTAGTGGCCCATTTCCTATGCAAATTTTAAAAGTAAGTAAAATATATCTTTTGGTGCCTTGGCTTCTCTTTGTTGCACTTACTTTTTACTTTTGCTGTACTCTTTCGTGATAACATTAGTAAAAACAAATGTTAGATTTAGAGAGCCTCATTTTCCTGATCCGCAAACTTGCCGTAAGTATTTCACGTGATTGACAGGAGAATTCAACACCTAAAACAATTCTTGGCCTAGAACATCGCCGAAAATGATAATTTCCCTGTGTGTCCTATCACGGACCTTCTACCACCTTAGAAGCCTGGAAGCCTAACGCTATTTTTTTTCCTCTCCACTTACATTCATATAAAACTCATTCATACTATGGTGTAAATGACTAAATTACACCTTCCAACTGTAAGTGGAAGATTTTGTTTTAGCAAGACTTGTCTTGCCAAGCCAAACATGTAGCAGCTGAGTAGGAACTTCTAACGTCAATATAATGGCAGAGGAGGGTGAGGAGACAGGAAGCACAGCAAATGCCCTGGTCTCTTTTTAACGTATATTAATTGTGCTTCTCGAACAGGTGGTTTGATTGTCTTAACTCAAAAATGTGTCATATCTATTTTGTATAAAGAATGCAGTACTCGAAGCCAGGTGCTGGATTCTCAGAAAATCGAATGCTAAAACTGATTAAACTGAAGCAAAACAAAACAAAACTACTTCACAACTTTGTAAATACTAAATGTAACTATTATAGAAGGAGCCATATTAGCAATTGTGTCTGACATTGTCAAACACACAAATAAGGCTATGTACTTAACCTTCTTGTCATATTTGGATTTTTTATTAAAGGAAATTAGGATGCTATTCTTAACCATGCACATCTGTCTGTACAGTGAGGTCTGGGCTCATTTAGGATTATGATCTCTGATTTTTCTTATTTAGCTTAGTGACAAATGGCTCATCAGTGCCCCATTCTGCACTACATACCTGCCTTTCCACAGAGTTTATTTTCTCTTACACCTCAGTTTTTCTGGCCTCTCTGATGTCTGTTTCAATGCATTGAATTTATATGTAATCATTAGCAAAAAAATAGAATATAGTAACATAGTTATCAGAGGAGAACTACCAAATGCAACCTAGCATATTCACACCTTTCTTTTTTTCCCATTCCCAAGTAATACACACATGAGCATGACCATGTGCATGTGCACACAAATATATAAGAATCACATTCTATCTTCAAAGCTTTGTCATCTGGCTCATATCAAATAAAGCAGATAAACCCATTATTCCATCTTATTACATCTGGTAGCAATAGTTCCAATTTAGGTGATTTTGTTTTAAGGAGTTGTGGAACAAAGTAACAAAATAAGGACTTTCACAGGAGGTTAGATTTAATTGTTTTTAAGCCTTTTCGTGGAAAATAATGCTATTTAGGATTCTAGCTCCCCTCCAAAAACCCACAGAATTTCAAAATAGTATTAATTTTCATTTTATTGCTACACTAGTAAGACAATAGGGTATAGGCACAAACCAATGATATTAAATTATGGTGGTTAAAGACACGAAGCTATTAAAACAACTGTCTTAACTGTGAATTTCCCCCTCATTCTGGAACTGTCCTTAGGCAAAATCATGAAGTCTATCTTCAGAGATGCCCTCTGCATTCCAGGGCTTCTCTTTCCCAGCTCTGTTATCTGATCCCCCAAAGCAATCCCCTGGGGCAAAGTCTCTCAGCTTGAACTGATGACCCTCAGTTCTCTAGGCCATGACATTTTCCCAGCTCTTCTCTACATCAGAAGTTATCTATCCAGTGTCCAGTCATCTGTCTGCTTTCTAAAGGTAAAATAAATATATAAGTAAACACAAAAACAAATTATCTATGGTAAAAGTTAACGTTGACTTCCCCTTCATAACACCATTTTAACACAGTAATTACATAAATAAAATGACAATCGTAGATATTTGAAAAAACATTTTAGGGGATCATTTATTCATCCACTATCCATCAACCACATCACATAGAAGGTTTTCTACCAATGTGAGTTGAAAAAGAAAAGGGATCCAGGATGGGGCATCCTGGTACAGTGATGAAACACATGGATTTTAAAATCAGTTGGATTAGAAACCTCCAGTTGGGGAAAGTATATATAATTTGGGGGAATTTATTTAACTTTCTTAAGAGTCAGTAAATAGGAAAAATTAAGGCATCCATGCATAGGGTGGCCCTGAGCATTAAGTAAAACACTGCATTAGAAGTTCAATACACATTAACTACTAATATAATTATCACTGTAATTACAATTGTTTAAAAATAGGAATATGGGGCAAAATATGGAAATTTCTAGAGGGCACACTATATGTCACACATTCTATTGGGCAATTCTTAAATGTAGTACTGTTATATCTCGATTATTAGCCTTTTTCTGCATATTATTTTCTATCTGATCTATTATTGTTAATTTAAGGCACCTCTTAGTTGAATAAAACCATACACAAAGACTCAAAGAAACAGTTAAATATTTTTCAGGAGAAATAATTCAAAGTAATTATTCTTAGCAATTTTTTTTTAAATTTCTTGAAACTATGTTAGACTAGGGCAGGGGGAAACAAGAAGGGGAAATACCTAGAGAACAAGCCATGGAGGGAGCCAAATTCCTGATATGGAAAGAGGAATAAAGGTCACCTGTGGTGAGGCTCATGTATTATAGAGAGAATCAGCATCAAATTAATTTTGAGTGTGTACTTCCTGATGATAAATCATCTGTGAATAACCCACCATTTAACTGTCCTTCACCTCTGGAAGTCCAAAAACAGAGTCAGGTTTTATATACTTACTATGGGGATCAGGCTAAAGGATAAACTTCAATTTCCAATCAGCATAGAATCAAACATATCAGTTACAAATATTCTATTAGCTGGGGACCTAGTATACACCCAACACTCATGTACATGTTATCTACTTTTATCTCCAGAACACTACTGTTAGGCTAACGGATATTAACCTAACTGTACAAGTGAATAACTGAGGCTTAGTTTTCTCAATCTTAAGTATCTTACTCAAGGTCACATATGTAGTATAGGTGGAATATAGACATGTGTCTAAATGATTCCTTGATGTACTCAACATAAATCCTGCAGTACTGTTACTGTTTTTCCCCATAGAGGTAATGGTGACAGAGACCTTAGACATAAGAGAAGGAGGAACAAAAAGCAAGATTTTCAAACTCAGTAGGATAATGTTATACATTCATATTCTACAGACATAGAAAGGCAAATACTATACAATCTAACTTATATGTGGAATCTAAAATAGTCAGACTCATAGAAGCAGAGAGTAGAATAGTGGTTCCCAGGGGCCAGGGGTTGGAGGAGATGGGGAGATGTTGGTCAGAAGGTACAAAGTATCAGCTATTCAAAATCAACGAGTTCTGAAGAGCTATGTACAGCATGGTGAATATAGTTAATGATATTGTATGGTATAACTGAAATTTGCTAAGAGGTGCATTCTCACCACACAAAAAGAAACAGAATATTAACTATTTGAAATGATGGCTATGATAATTAGCTTGATTGTGGTGATCATATTACATTGTATACATATATCAAAACAACAAGTTGTACACCTTAAATACATATGTTTTAATTTGTCAACTATACCTCAATACAGGTGAAAAAAACACACCTCATGCTATAAACACATGGATATTTTAATTTAATATTTAGTATTTCTAAAGCAAAAAGGAGAGGAGACTACAGCAAAAGAAAAACAAAATTAAAATGCAAGAGCTAGAAAGCACACTTGAAAAACTGAATCCTGAGACAACTATTTAAAAGCAAGAAAGCATCCAATTTGCACCACAGAATCCCCAAAGTAATCAGTAATTGGTGACGTCAAGTATGGCCAAGAAGTATGCATGGGTAAAGATGACAATGGAGTCAGAAGGATTGTGGTACATCATTTTAAGAAGATCTCTACTTCCACTATGTATAGACAGCTAAATCTCTATCTTAATCAGTTTGGGATGCTATAAAAAAATACCACAGTGCATGGCTTATAAACAAGAGAATTTTATTTCTCACAGTTCTAGAGGATGAGAAGTCCCAGATTAAGGCACTGACAAATTCAGTGTCTGGTGAGAGCCCACTTCTTCGTTCATAAATGGCCATCTCTTTGCTGTGTCCTCACATGGTGAAAGGAGCAGGGAGCTCTCTGGGGTCTCTTTTATTTTTTTTAATTTAAAATTTTTTTTTAGCTAAGCTCTTGTTAAAACCTTTTTTTTTTTTTAATTGGGGTATAGTTGGTTTACAATGTTGTGTAAGTTTCTACTGTACAGCAAAGTGGAGTTCCCTATGCTATACAGAAGGTTCTCATTAGTTATCTATTTTATACGCATTAGTGTATACATGTCAATCCCAATCTCCCAATTCATCTTCCCCACCTCCACCCCCTGCTTTCCCCCCTTGATGTCCATACATGTGTTCTCTACATGTGTCTCTCTATTTCTGCCTTGCAAACTGGATAATCTGTACCATTTTTCTAGATTCCACATATATGCGTTAATATACGATATTTGTTTTTCTCTTTCTGATTTACTTCACTCTGCATGACCGTCTCTAGGTCCATCCACGTCTATACAAATGATCCAATTTCATTCCTTTTTATGGCAGAGTAATATTCCATTGTATATATGTACCACACCTCCTTTATCCATTCATCTGTCAATGGGTATTTAGGTTGCTTCCATGACCTGGTATTGTACATAGTGCTGCAATGAACATTGCAGTGCATGTGTCTTTTTGAATTATGGTTATCTCTGGATAACCTCCATACTGTTCTCCATAGTGGCTGTATCAATTTACATTCCCACCAACACTGCAAGAGGGTTCCCTTTTCTCCACACCATCTGCAGCATTTGCTGTTTGTAGATTTTCTGATGATGCCCATTCTAACTGGTGTGAGGTGATACCTCACTGAAGTTTTGATTTGCACTTCTCTAATAATTAGTGATGTTGAGCAGCTTTTCATGTGCCTCTTGGCCATTTGCATGTCTTTTTCAGAGAAATGTTTATTTAGGTCTTCTGCCCATTTTTGGATAGGTTTGTTTGTTTTCTTGATACTGAGCTGCATGAGCTGTTTATATAATTTGTAGATTAATCCTTTGTCCATTGATGCATTTGCAAATATCTTCTCCCATGATGAGGCTTGTCTTTTCATCTTGTTTATAATTTCCTTTGCTGTGCAAAAGCTTTGAAGTTTCATTAGGTCCCATTTGTTTATTTTTGTTTTTATTTCCATTACTCTAGGAGGTGGGTCAAAAATTACCTTGCTGTGATTTATGTCAAAAAGTGTTCTCCTATGTTTTCCTCTAAGACTTTTATACTGTCTCATCTTACATTTAAGTCTTTAATCCATTTTGAGTTTATTTTTGTGTATGGTGTTAGGGAGTGTTCTAATTTCATTCTTTTACATGTAGCTGTCCAGTTTTCCCAGCACACTTATTGAAGACTGTCTTTTCTCCATTGTATACCCTTATCTCCTTTGCCATAGGTCAGGTGACCATAGGTGTGTGGGTTTATCTCTGGGATTTGTACCCTGTTCCACTGATCTATATTTCTATTTTTGTGCCAGTACCTTACTGTCCTGATTACTGCAACTTTGTAGTATAGTCTGAAGTCAAGGAGTCTGATTTCCTCCAGCTCCGTTTTTTTCCCTCAAGATTGCCTTGGAATTCGGGGTCCTTTGTGTCTCCATAGAAATTTTAAGATATTTTGTTCTAGTTCTGTAAAAAATGCCACTGGTAATTTGTTAGGGATTTCATTGAATCCGTAGATTGCTTTGGGTAGTATAGTCATTTTCACAATATTGATTCTTCCAATCCAAGAACATGGTATATCTCTCCATCTGTTTGTGTAATCTTTGATTTCCTTCATCAGTGTCTTATAGTTTTCTGAGTACAGGTCTTTTACCTCCTTAGGTAGGTTTACTCCTAGGTATTTTATCCTTTTTGTTGCAGTGGTGAATGGGATTGTTTCCTTAATTTGTCTTTCTGACCTTTCATTGTTAGTGTGTAGGAATGCAAGAGATTTCTGTGCATTAATTTTGTATCCTGCAACTTTACCAAATTCATCGATTAGATCTAGTAGTTTTCTGGTGACATCTTTAGGATTTTCTATGTATTGTATCATGTCATCAGCAAACAAGGACAGTTTTACTTCTTTTACAATTTGTATTCCTTTTATTTCTTTTTCTTCTCTGATTGCTGTGGCTAGGACTTCCAAAATATGTTGAATAAGGGTGGCGGGAGTGGACATCCTTGTCTTATTCCTGATCTTAGAGGAAATGCTTTCAGTTTTTCACCATTGAGAATGATGTTTGCTGTGGGTTTGTCGTATATGCCCTTTATTACATTGAGGTAGTTTCCCTCAATGCCCACTTTCTGGAGAGTTTTTATCGTAAATTGGTGTTGAATTTTGTCAGAAGCCTTTTCTGCATCTATTGACATGATCATATGGGTTTTATTCTTCAATTTGTTAAAATGGTTTATCACATTGACTGATTTGCATATACTGAAGAATCCTTGCATCCCTGGGATACATCCCACTTGATCATGGTATGATCCTTTTCATGTGTTGTCGGATTCTGTTTGCTAGTGTTTTGTTAAGGATTTTTGCATCTATATTCATCAGTGATATTGGTCTGTAATTTTCTTTTCTTGTGATATCTTTGTCTGGTTTTGGTATCAGGGTGATGGAGCTCTCAAAGAATGAGTTTGGGAGTGTTCCTCCCTCTGCCATTTTCTGGAGGAGTTTGAGAAGGATAGGTGTTAACTCTTCTCTAAATGTTTGACAGAATTAGCCTGTGAAGCCATCTGGTCCTGGACTTTTGTTTATTGGAAGATTTTTAATCACAGTTTCAATTTCATTACTTGTGACTTGTTTGTTCATATTTTCTATTTCTTCCTGGTTCAGTCTTGGAAGGTTACACCTTTCTAAGAATTTGTCCATTTCCTCCAGGTTGTCCATTTTATTGGCATATACTTGCTTGTAGTAGTCTCTTATGATGCTCTGCATTTCTGTGGTGTCCTTTGTAACTTCTCCTTTTTCATTTCTATTTTTATTGGTTTGATTCCTCCCCATCATTTTCTTGATGAGCCTGGCTAATGGTTTATTAATTTTATCTTCTCAAAGAACCAGCTTTTAGTTTTATTGATTTTTGCTATCATTTCCTTAATTTTTTTTTTCATTTATTTCTGATCTGATCTTTAGAATTTCTTACCTTCTACTAACTTTGGGTTATTTTTGTTCTTCCGTCTCTAGTTCCTTTAGGTGTAAGGTTAGATTGTTTATTTGAGATTTTTTGTGTTTCTTGAGGTAGGATTGTATTGCTAAAAACTTCCCTCTAAGAACTGCTTTGGCTGCATCCCATAGGTTTTGGGTCATCGTGTTTTCATTGTCATTTGTTTCTAGGTATTTTTTGATTTCCTCTTTGATTTCTTCAGTGATCTCTTGGTTATTTAGTAGCATATTGTTTAGCCTCCATGTGTTTGTGTTTTTTACAGCATTTTTTCCTGTAATTTATTTCTAGTCTAATGGCATTGTGGTAGGAAAAGATACTTGATATGATTTCAATTTTCTTAAATTTACTGTGGCTTGATTTGTGACTCACGATATGATCTATCCTGGAGAATGTTCCATGTGCACCTGAGAAAAAAGCACAATCTCCTGTTTTCGGATGGAATGTCCTATAAATATCAGTTAAATCTATCTGGTCTACTGTGTCATTTAAACCTTGTGTTTCCCTATTAATTTACTGTCTGGATGATGTTTTCATTGGTGTAAATGAGGTGTTAAAGTGTCCCACTATTATTGTGTTACTGTCAACTTCCCCTTTTATATCTGTTAGTGTTTGCCTTATGTATTGAGGTGCTCCTTTGTTGGGTGTATAGATATTTATAATTGTTATAACTTCTTCTTGGATTGATCCCTTGATCATTATGTAGTGTCCTTCCTTGTCTCTTGTAACATTCTTTATTTTAAAGTCTATTTTATCTGACATGAGTATTGCTACTCCAACATTCTTTTGATTTCCATTTGCATGGAATATCTTTTTCCATCCCCTCACTTTCAGTCTGTATGTCTCCCTAGGTCTGATGTGGGTCTCTTGTAGACAGCATATATACAGGTCTTGTTTTTGTATCCACTGAGCCAGTCTATGCCTTTTGATTGGAGCATTTAATCCATTCACATTTAAGGTAATTATTGATATGTATGTTCCTATTACCATTTTCTCAATTGTTTTGAGTTTGTTTTCCTGCTTAGAGAAGTTCCTTTAGCATTTGTTGTAGAACTGGTTTGGTGGTGCTGAATCCTCTTAGTTTTTGCTTGTCTGTAAAGCTTTCAATTTCTCTGTCAAGTCTGAATGAGATATTTGCTGGTTAGAGTAATCTTGGTTGTAGGTTCTTCCCTTTTATCACTTTAAATATATTGTACCACTCCCTTCTGGCTTGCAGAGTTTCTGCTGAGAAATCAGCTGTTAATCTTATGAGGGTTCCCTTGTATGTTATTTTCTTTTCTCCTTGTTGCTTTTAATAATTTTTCTTTGTCTTTAATTTTTGTCAATTTGATTACTATGTGTCTTGGTGTGTTTCTTCTTGGGTTTATCCTGCCTGGGACTCTCTGTGCTTCCTGGACTTGGGTGGCTATTTACTTTCCCATGTTAGGGAAGCTTTCATGAATAATCTCTTCATACAATATTTTGGGTCCTTTGACTCTGCTCCTTCTGGGACCCATATAATGCGAACGTTGGTGCATTTTATGTTGTCTCAGAGGTCTCTTAGGCTGTCTTCATTTCTCTTCCTTCTTTTTTCTTTATTCTGTTCCGCAGCAGTGAATGCCACCATTCTGTCTTCCAGGTCACTTATCCATTCTTCTGCCTCAATTATTCTGCTATTGATTCCTTCTAGTGTATTTTTCATTTCAGTAATTTTATTGTTCATCTCTGTTTTTTTGTTTTTAATTCTTCTCAGTCTTCGTTAAACATTTCTTGCATCTTCTCGATCTTTGCCTCCATTCTTTTTCCGAGGTCCTGGATCATCTTCACTATCATTATTCTGAATTCTTTTTCTAGAAATGTTGCTTATCTCCACTTCATTTAGTTGTTTTTCTGGTGTTTTACCTTGTTCCTTCATCTGGGACATTGTCCTCTGCCTTTTCATTTTGTCTATCTTTCTGTATTGCGGTTTTCATTCCATGGGCTGGAGAACTGTAGTTCTTGTTTTTTCTGCTATCTGCCTTCTGGTGGATGAGGCTATCTAAGAGGCTTGTGCAAGCTTCCTGTTAGGAGGGACTGGTGGTGGGTATACATGGGTGTTGCTCTGGTGGGCAGAGCTCAGTAAAACTTTAATCTGCTTGTCTGCTGACGGGTGGGGCTGTGTTCCCCCCCAGTTGGTTGTTTGGCCTGAGGCAACCCAGCACTGGAGCCTACAGCCTCTATGGTGGGGCTGATGGTGACTGACTCTGGGAGGTCTCATGCCAGTGAGTACTTCCCAGAACCTCTTTTGCCACACCAGTTAGAATGGACATCATCAGAAAATCTACAAACAACAAATGCTGGAGAGGGTGCAGAGAAAAGGGAACCCTCTTGCACTGTTGGTTGGAATGTAAAATAGAATTACCATATGATCTAACAATCCCACTACTGGGCATATACCCAAAGAAAATCATAATTCAAAAAGACACATGCACCCCAATGTTCACTGCAGCACCACTTACAACAGCCAGGTCATGGAAGCAACCTAAATGCCCATAGACAGACGAATGGATAAAGAAGATGTGGTACATGTATACAATGGAATATTACTCAGCCATAAAAAGGAACAAAATTGAGTCCTTTGTTGAGACGTGGATAGATCTAGAGACTGTCATACAGAGTGAAGTGAGTCAGAAAGAGAAGAACAAATATCGTATATTAACGCATGTACGTGGAACCTAGAGAAATGGTACAGATGAACCAATATGCAGGGCAGAAGGTAAGACACAGATGTAGAGAACAAACATTTGAACACCAAGGGGGGGTAACCACAGTGGGGTGTGGATGGTGGTGTGCTGAATTGGGTGATTGGGGCTGACATGTATACACTGATGTGTATAAAATTGATGACTAATAAGAACCTGCAGCATAAAAAAACAAAAACAAAAAAAATGAAATTAAAAAAAAAGTTACATGTAATGTCCTATGTATTATACTGTCATAGAGGTTCAAATGGATCTTTAATATATTAATTAAAGAAATTAAATTAATATTATCAATGTAGTTAGTATGTAATTTATGTATGTTGTAAACATTATTTGGTATATGCACAATGCATCCAAGCTATGATAAAGATGTTTGTCAACAGGAAAACTAATGAGTTGTGCTCTATTCATACAAAGGAATATTATGCAGGGTTTAAAATGAATGACTAACATATTTTTCATCAAGAAGCATAAATCTGAAAAACATACTATTAAGCAAATAAAGCAAGTTTAATAATTGTTTTTAAAAGTGATATTTAAGAAATTCAGGAAATACAATTATAAATGGTAATAAATATAAAATTCAAAAGCCATCAGGATACAACACTTGGTTTAAATCAGAAAAATTTTCAGAAATTGGTAGTAAGAAATATGCTAGTAAAAAGTTAAAAGACAACATCAAAATATTTGCAACCAGTATCACATCCAAAGGTTTGACACGAATATTTACCCACAGGACAGAAGAATAATTTTAAAAAGATTGCTAATATCAGAGTTGGATGAGGAAGTGCCAAAACAGGTATTATACCGACTGATGGCAGGAATATAAGTTCCATCAGGAATTCCTGATGGCAGGAATATAAGTTCTATTTTAGAAAGAGTATTTGATTTAGAATTTTAGGTTCTATACCTAGGGCATACCTGCAAGGATAAACAGAAACTTTGAGAGTATTGCCTCTGGGAAGAGAATATAGGTGGCTGAAGGATGGTAGAGAAAGAAGAATTTGCTTTTATTATATACCCTTTTGTACCTTTTATTTTTTTAATAAAATTTTATTGGAGTATAGTTGCTTTACAATGTTCTGTTAGTTTCTGCTCTACAGCAAAGTGAATCAGTTATACATATACATATATCCCCTCTTTTTTATTTTTATTATTTATTTATTTATTTATTTTTGCGGTACTAGGGCCTCTCACTGCTGTGGCCTCTCCCGTTGCGGAGCGTAGGCTCTGGACGCGCAGGCTCAGCGGCCATGGCTCACGGGCCTAGCCGCTCTGCGGCATGTGGGATCTTCCCGGACCGGGGCAAGAACCCGTGTCTCCTGCATAAGCAGGCGGACTCTCAACCACTGCGCCACCAGGGAAGCCCCCCCCCTTTTTTAGATTGCCTTCCCATTTAGGTCACCACAGAGCTCTGAGTAGAGTTCCCTGTGCTATACAGTAGGTTCTCATTAGTTATCTATTTTATACATAGCAGTGCACCTTTTAAAATGTATACTAATTATACATATAGTCTACTTTCAAAGAGGAAAATATTAAAATGAAAGAAATAAATGTGTATATTCCTCTATTTTATGTTATTACATAGTTGAAAATATAAACATTATATTAAATAAATGATTTTACAATATTACTTCTCAGGCAAAAATTATAAAGTTGGCATACAAATGACTGCAGGTTTGAGTGATATAGGAATGCTCTATAACAGCCTAATCTGTGACACTTCCCTTCCTTGAAATTGCAGTGATTTTACTTTAAAGAATGAAATATGGAGTCTTGCCTTTTAATGAGGTCTCAGAATCTAGTAAGCATTTGGAAAGGTTTGTTTCTATTTTTGTTTTTCCCATTAAGGAGGCTTCCTCAATTAACTCCCTAAATCAAGTGCATCACAGGATTTCTGTGTATTTTGAAAGGGTTTTATATAGTTATTTTTATGTATGAAGAGTTATACATATGATTTGATATATGCTTCTTAATAATACTGAGAGGCAAACAGGGGCTCACTTTACAGCTGATGTCTGATTCTCAGAGAGGGCAAATTACTTGCTCAAGGCCAAGATTAAGCAGCAGATTGAAATTTAAACTTAGGCTTTCTAAATTAGCCAACTTTCCACCTCCTGGTCTTACCTCACATCTTATATTATGGGTTCATCCTATTAAGTTTGTTCTGTTGCACCAGTGAATGGATCTTAGCCAGATTATTTAATGTCTTTAATTCAGTTACATCTTCTGTAGATAATTAGTTACATGAGTATCATTTACGTGGATGAGAGTATAACTCCAAAGTCCTGTTTTGAAGATTACCTGAGAAAGTAAAAAATTTTGACTTACATATGAGATATAGTAAGCACAATATAAATGTTAACTCTTAGTAGTATTGATATTTTGTTATTTTTCAATGCTGTTCATAATTTGCTTCTATTACTGTTTTGTTTTAGAATGCAATGCTTCAAGAAAAAGAATCTTGCCTCTTTAACATGTATAATATATTTAATATTAATACGTAATATTATTAATTTCATACAATAATTTCATAAGAACTGATCCCAAGGAAATGGAGATTTGCAATTTGATCAATTAAAAAATTCAAAATAGTAGTTTTAAGGAAGCTTAGTGAGCTACAAGAAAACACAAAAACAATTCAAGAAAAGTACAAAACAATGCATACATAAATGAAAAGTTTAACAGCAGAGTGTATCAAGCAGAAGAGACAATATATGAAGCAGATGTCAGATCTTTTGAAATTATCCAGTCAGAGGAGAATAAAATTATCCTTTCAATGTTAGAATAAAAACAGTGAAGAAAGCCTGCATGAATTATGGCATATCAATAAAAGAAACAACATATGCACTATTGGAGTCCCAGAAGAAGAATAAAGGCAGGCAGACAGTTTATTTAAAGAAGTAATGGCTGAGAACTTCTCAAACCTGGAGAAAGAGTTGACGTAAGTGCATGAATCACATAAGTATCCACCAAAATTTCAACCCAAAAAGATATTCTCCAAGATACATAATACAACTATTTAAAATAAAGTTACATAGAATTTTAATGGCAGCAAGAAAAAAAAATTCCACCCAAAAAAGAGAACCCCCATTTAAGACTTCAGTGGATTTCTCAGCAGACACCTTGCAGGCCAGGAGAAGGTAGAGTGATATATTCAACCAAGACACTTTACACAGCAAAGTTGTTCCTCAGAAATGGAGAAGAGATAAAGACTCTCCCAAACAAACAAAAGAAGGAGTTCAATACCACAAGACCTGTCTTACAAGAAATGCTGAAAGGAGTTCTTCAGCTGAAATGAAGTGAAGCTAAATAGTAACATGAAAACATAAAAAAATACATCAGTAATTTTAAGTATATAGTCAATAAAGAATGCTCTAGTACTGGAATATAGTGGTGTGTTAACCACTTAACTCTGGTATGAGGGTTAAATGACAAACGTAATAAAATAAGCATATGCACAATAATTTGTAAATGGATATACAATATAAAAATAGGCAAATTATACATCAAAATATAAAATGGGGGTGAGAGCAAAATGGTAGTATAGGTATGCAATCAAACTTTAGTTGTTATCAGCTTAAAATAGACTATTACATCAATAAGATGTTTTATATAAGCCTAATGGTAACCTCAAAGCAAAAACCTACAGCTGATAAACAAAAGATAAAAATAAGGGAATTAAGGCATGCCTCTACAGGAAATCATCAATTCACAAAGGAAGACATCAAGCAAGGAATAAAAACCAGAGGATACTGCAAAACAGCCAGAAAATAATTAATAAGATGGTATTAGTAAGCCCTTACCAACCACTACTTGCTCTTTATATTATAAATGGATCAAATTATCTAATCAAAAGGCACAGAGTGACTGACTCAAAAACAACCTCAACTATATGCTACCTACTAGACTTACTTCAGCTTCAAGGACACACATAGGACAAAGTAAAGATATGGTAAAAGATATTCCAGGCAAATGGAAACAAAAAGAGAGCTGGAATAGGTTTACTTATATCAGCTTTAAGTAAAACACTGTAACAAGAGACAAAGAAGGTCATAATGATAAAGGTATGAACTTATCAAGAGGATATAACAATTGTAAATATACGCAACCAACGTTGGAACACTGAAATATATTAAGCATACACTAACAGATTTGAAGGGAGTACTAGAAAAAAATAGAATAATGGTAGGACACTTCAATACCTCACTTTGAGCAGTGAATAGATTATCCAGACAGAAAATCAACAAAGAAACACTGAACTTGAACTATTCTTTAGACCAAAGAGTACCAACAGACATATACCAAACGTTCCAGCCAATAACAGCAAGCATATGCGGAACATTATCCAGGATAAATCATATGTTAGGTCACAAAAATAGTTTTAGCATGTGTAAGAAGACTGAAATCATACCAAGTATCTTTTCCACCTCATAGGTATGAAATTAGAGCTCAGTGACAGGAGGAAAACTGGAAAATTCACAGTTAAAATTAAATAAAACAGTCCTGAATAATCAATGGGTCAAAGATGAAAGAAAAAGAGAAAATAATCTTTTTTAAAATGGAAACAAACATAAAAACTTATGGGATGCAGCAACTGCAGTTCTAAGAAGAAGTTCATAGCACTAATGCCTACATAAGAAAAAAGAAAGATTCCAAACAAAAAACCTAAATTTTCAACTAGGAGAAGACAAGCTAAGCCTGAAGTTAGTAGAAAGAAGTAAATAACAAAGATCAGAACAGAAATAAATAAAATAGAGACTAAGAAAAAAAAAACAATAGAAAAGATCAATGAAGCTAAAGATCTGGGTGTGTTTTTTTGAAAGATAAACAAAATTGACAAACCTTTAGCCAGACAAAGAAAAAAGACAGAAAACTCAAATAAGTAAAATCAGAAATAAGAGGAGACTTTACAATAAAACTACAAAGGATTAAAAGAGTTTATTATGAATAACTATATGCCAAAAATTGGATTACCTTGAAGAAAAGGGAAAAAAACAATCCTAGAAACATACAACCTACCAGGACTGAATCAGACAGAAACAGAAAATCTGAACAAAGCAATTTCAAGTTAATGGAATTGAATCATAAATCAAGAAACTCCCAACAAAGAAAAGCCCAGGACCAGATGGTTTCATCGGTGAATTCTACAAACATTTAAAGAAATAATACCAATCCTTCTCAAACTCTTCCGAACAAATGAAGAGGAGTAAATACTTCCAAACTCATTTTACAAGGCCAGCATACCCTGACAAAAAAGCCAGATAAGGTCACTGAAAGAAAATCACAGAACACTATCCCTGGTGAATATATACACAAATATCCTCAACAAAATACTATCAAACCAAATTCAACAGCACATTAAAAGGATCATGCACCATGATCAAGTAGGATTTATCCCTCTGATGCAAGGATGTTTCAAAATACTCATATCAATACCACATTAATAGAATGAAGGAAAAAGTCATATGATCATCTCAATAGATGCAGAAAAAGCACTGACAATATTCAACATCCTTTCATGACAAATACTTTCAACAAATTGCTTACAGAAGGAGTGTACCTCAACATAATAAAGGCCATATGTGTCAAGTCACATGCTCAATAGTAAAAGCTTTAAATCTTTTCTCTAAGATCAGCAATAAGATCACTATCTCAATGATATATCTGTACTCCCATATTCATCTAAGCTTTAGTCACAACAGAAACAACTTAACTGTCCCTTGGATAAAAAAAATGATACACACACACACATATAAACACACGTAGACAAAACGGAATATTATTCAGCCACAAAACTAATGGAAATCTTGCCATATGTGACAACATGGGTAGGTAATAATGGTGTTGTGTGAAGTGAAATAAATCAGACAAAGAAAGATAAATACCGTATGACCTCAATGATATATAAAATCTAAAAAAGCCAAATGCATAGACATGGAGAGTAAAAAGGTGGTTGCCAGGGTTGCGGTGGAGGGGAATGGGGGATGAGGAGATGCTGGTCAAAGGATACAAACTTCCAGTTATAAAATGAATAAGTTCTGGAGATCTAACATACAGCATGGTGACCATAGTTAACAATCCTTTTTATATACTTGAAAGTTGCTAAGAGTTTTAGATCTTAAATGCTCTCACCACAAATTAAAAAAACAGAGGGAATTACATGAGGTGACAGAAGTATTAACTAACCTTACCATGGTAATCAGTTTGCAATATATACATATATCAAATCATCACACTGTATACCTTAAACTTACACAATATTATAGGTCAATTATATTTCAATCATGCTGGAAAACTAAACTAAAATAGGTGACTGCCAGGACTTGACAACTGGGCTGTAGTTTGACAACCCCTGCTTTAATCTATTTGGTTCCTCTAATGTAACAAATGGTAATGGCCAAAGTAGAAAATTTATCAGACCCAGCCAGTCCTTCAAGCAAAGGAATTTATTACAAAAATGACTGAAATTGAGAAAGATCCTAATACGCTTAAAACGTGCACTCAGTATGATGCATTTTAGCCTCCAAACATTGCAAAGGCTGGAACTGTATGTTTTGTAATTCTAAGTGGCTAAAGTTATTATACAGAAATAAAGGTTTTACATGATGTCATTGAGAGAATACAAAATTAGGTATCAAAATCAATTTTAAATGAATGCTGTTAATTATAACTAAATAAGTCCAACAAAAATTTGTGAATTTCCCTTTTAACTTATTTCATCTGAACCTGAAATTTCTACTGTGCATATATGACTATATATGTATTGTGTAAATAGTGAAAGAAAAAAAAAGATAAAAAGAGAAAGAAATCACCTTGGCTTGAATAATAGTAGCTCACATCAATTCTAAGAAATTGTAACATCAACTTTTCTGGCAAGACTCCACTGGTGGTGTTTATTTTTCATTAAACTCTGATTCTTGACAGAATAGCTTACCAGCAGTAAAAATAAAAAAATAATAAAATGAAATACAGAAAAAAATAACCTTGAGCCATCCTAGGTAGAATCATTCCTTTAATCAAGCCAGAAAGAATAAAAACATACTTTCAGGGCTTCCCTGGTGGCACAGTGGTTGAGAATCTGCCTGCTAATGCAGGGGACATGGGTTCGAGCACTGGTCTGGGAGGATCCCACATGCCATGGAGCAACTAGGCCCGTGAACCACAACTACTAAGCCTGCGCGTCTGGAGCCTGTGCTCCGCAACAAGACAGGCCACCATAGTGAGAGGCCCGCGCACCGTGATGAAGAGTGGCCCCCGCTTGCCACAACTAGAGAAAGCCCTTGCACAGAAACGAAGATGCAACACAGCAAAAATAAATAAATTAATTAAAAACAACAAAAAACATACTTTCAAAAATTTTTTTCTAGTACTGAAGTTGCTATCTAAAAATAATTTTGAATACCAAATAGAATGCATGAATTTTGGATGTGGAGTGAGCCTTTTTAATACTGAGATCACTCTCAGATTAATTTGAATTTAATGAAATTGGTACCAAGATGACAGTAATAATGATAAAACATTTAAAGACTGAAAGAAAAGGAAAAGTTGGGCTTCCCTGGTGGTGCAGTGATTAAGAATCTGCCTGCCAATGCAGGGGACATGGGTTCGAGCCCTGGTCCAGGAAGATACCACATGCCGAGGAGCAACCAAGCTTGTGCACCACAGCTACTGAGCCTGCACTCTAGAGCCGGCGAGCCACAACTACTGAAGTCCGTGTGCAGCAAGGAAGACCCAACGTGGCCATAAATAAATAAAAAATAAATAAAAACTAAATAAATTTATAAAATAAATAAAAAAGGAAAAGTAAACAATATAATATTCATTGGTATTAATTGGTGAATATGATACAGAGTAAGCTGATTGTGAACATTTTCATATCAACTACACATTTGTGTAGTGAGATGTTAATAAAAGACAGATGGTATGGTGAGTTAAAATTTAGTGTAAAATATGTGATATGGAGTGCAGGAGTTGAAATATTTCACCTGGGCCAGATCAAGATGCCAAGGTAACAATGCATGAAATCCACTATGTCAGAAATAAGTGCCTTTTTTTCTTTTCCAAAATAAAGCATATTTACATATACCCTTTTTATGGTGAACAGTCTCCCTCAACAAATTTTTGATACGTCAGCTTCAATTCAGACCATTCACATTGTTCTCAAAGCCTAAAATCTCTGGGAGGTTTTCTCCTATACTGTGAAGGATATGAAAGAAAATAAATCAAGGAGGGAAAGGAGGAATAAGAAAGTAAAAGAAAAATTGGATAAAAACACAGATGGAAAGGAAATTCCACCCTGTCTCCCTCCCCTTTTTTTTTTCCTTAGAAGCAAGAGAACTAGATACAGGAGTTTGTGAAAAGTAGTAAGGATTATCTTTGCTGATTTGGGTTGGTTATTACATCTTCAAAATTTATTAGCTACATTCAGATGCTATGCCTAGAGGCATAGTAATGACACCAATTAAGTTTATATACTTTTTCAAACCTCACTATCAGGAGATTGTTCATCTGTTCCAAGAGCAAGACATGAAATAGTCTTATGTTTGCCTTAGGTATGATTAAAACCATATAGATAATATTCTATATATATAATACAAGTAATGACCTAATATGGTCCAGGCAATTTCCATGGGATGAGGATGTCTGTACTTTTCTCAGTTTAAATTCTAAAATCTTTTTGTCCTCACGCAGAGTAAGAAGCAAAAATCATGAAATTCTATTGGCACTGGGGAATCTTCTGTTCCATGATGGATATCTTCCTTCTAGGAAGAGGAGGTTGCTATTGGGCCTCATTCATTAAGTTGATGTAATGGTGGCATGAACTATCATCCACAGAGACTTTCAATTGAATGTTATCCCACCATTCACTGTCTCACAGCCTAATGGAGTGTCCCTCACATCAGAGTCTGATAAATTGCCCAGTGCCAATTAAAAAAGACACTTTCCCTGTCATTTAGCTGCAATATTCTCCTTTACTAGATTAGGTTCCATAAAAATGACAGGAATGATGAAAGTTTATTTGTAAAATTCTTCAGTTGTATTTGTGAAGCTATGTAGGCTTCCGGGTTTCTGCACTGTGTCCAGAGTCAGGAAGGGCACTTATTGATGTCATTAGAAAACTGTTCCAAGTAGATATTATCGCAACAGATGTACTGAAGTACTCATACTTTTAGAGTAAAAATGAAAAAATTGTGAAGAATAATACACCCATTCATTTTTCAAATATGTGTTGATAACTTCCGAACACCATGCAGGCCTGCTTTCTTGATAGATTAGTAGGGCAGCTTAAATTCTCCAATTTCCCTGTGTCCCATACTTCCCCACCTCTCCCAACTCATCTCAAATTGTTGGGTTTTACAAAACTATTATCTTGCCTACAGACAAATTTTCTTCTTTAGTAAGCATATTTCACTCATCATGCAAGATCTCTGAACATACATCAGCCTCTGCTTTTTGATAGGTTTGTTGTCAAGCTACCAAATAACAGATTTTAATATTCTGTATTACCTCCATTAAAATTTCCTTTAGGGTCGTTTAGCATTCAACACAGTAGAAGAAATATTTTAGTGAACTTTTATCATGGGAATTCTTTAATGAATATATCCTGTTCTCTTGCATGAGAAATAGCATATCATACTATTTAAGAGTTTTGTGTCAGACCATTAAGGTTCGAATTTCATTATTCATTAGCTGAATGACATTGGGCAAATCACTTAACTGCTTTATGCTTATGTGCCCTTCTAATAAGATTATTATAAGGTTTAAATATAAATTAAATATAAGTATTTAGAAAAGTGACAAGTATAGTATTAGCATTCACTCTACTAGCCATTATTATATATTCACATCAAATACAAAATTAAAATTTCTCTTGAAACAAAGTTAAATAAAATGCAATCATTCTTTCATTTGAAAAGCATTTTGCTGCTTCCCACTAGCTATCTATTTTACATTTGGTAGTGTATATATGCAGGGAGATCAGCTCAGGGCTTGGTGACCACCTAGAGGGGTGGGATAGGGAGGGTGGGAGGGAGGGAGATGCAAGAAGGAAGAGATATGGGGATATATGTATACGTACAGCTGATTCGCTTTGTTATAAAGCAGAAACTAACACACCATTGTAAAGCAGTTATACTCCAATAAAGATGTAAAAAAAAAAAGCATTTGGTTTATACCAGGTCATGGACTAGGTATTAGGGATATTAGAGGACTAAAAAATGTGCAGATGCTCTCCATGAATTATGAAGAGCTATAAAGATAGATCATACAGGTAACAAAGTAGGTGAATCACAAAAATATAAATAGGTGCTAATGTTTTAGGGTGAACATACCATAACTGTATTATTTACTCCTTTAACATTCACTCTCTCTCCAAAATTTTAGATAAAAATAGAGGTCTCTGTAATTTATCTCTATCTATTGCTGCTACTATGGAGGTCAGTGGTACATTTGTCCAAGTTAATATAATTAAAGGAAACACTGGAGGAATCATTCTTTAATTCTGCCCAAAGGACAAGGTTCAGTAGAGGGCACGAAGCTTTCTTCTTTAGTTATTTAATGATGGAACCACATTTCAAACCTTGTTTGGGACATCTGGTTTCACTTTGGCATTGGGGAAACTTCATATTGTTTTTCATGTTCCATTTTTCTCTCCTATAAAAATATCACATTTGCAGTATTTAAAGAGTTTTAGGACGAGGATGCAACTTTTATTCAATATAGTATTGGAATTCCTAGCCACAGCAATCAGAAAACAAAAGAAATAAAAGGAACTCAAATTAGAAAGGAAAAAGTAAAACACTCACTGTTTGCAGATGACATGACATTTTATAGAAAATCCTAAAGACACCACCAAAAAACTATTAGAACTGATAAATGAATGCAGTAAATTTGCAGGATACAAAATTAATATACAGAAATCTGTTACATTTCTATACACTAACAATGAACTACCATAAAAAGAAATTAAGAAAATAATTCTATTTACAATTGCATCAAAAAGAATAAAATACCCAGAAATAAATCTAACCAAGAAGGTAAAAGACCTGTACTCAGAAAACTTTAAGACATTGATTAAAGAAATTGAAGATGACACCAACAAAGATATACTGTGCTCATGGACTGGAAAAATTAATATTGTTAAAATGACCATACTACCCAAGACAATTTACAGATTCAATACAATATTTATCAAAATACCAACAGTATTTCTCACAGAACTATAATAATTCTAAAATTTGTATAGTAACACAAAAGATCCTGAATAGCTAAAACAATCTTGAGAAAGACGAACAAAGCTGGACGTATCATGCTTCCTGATTTCAAACTATACTACAAAGCTACAGTAATTGAACAGTATGGCACTGGCACAAAAACATGGATCAGTGGAACAGAATAGAGAGCACAGAAATGAACCTATGCTTATAAGGTCAATATATATGGTCTATGACAAAGGAGGCAAGGGGAGAATAGACAGCTTCTTCAATAAATAGTGCTGGGAAAACTGGACAGCTTTACCCCAAAGAATCAAATTGGACTACTTTCTCACACTATATGCAAAAATACATTCAAAATGGATTAAAGATCTTATTGCAAAATCTGAAACCATAAAATTCTTAGAAGAAAACATAGGCAGTATGCTCCTTGACATCAGTCTTAGCAATATTTTCTTGGGTATGTCTTCTCAGGAAAGGAAAACAAAAACAATCAAACAAACAAACAAAACCAAATGGAACTACATCAAACTAAAAAGCTTTTGTGTACTGAGGGAAATTATCAGCAAAATAAAAAGGCGGAAGATATCTGCAAGTGATCTATCTGGTAAGAGGTTAATATTTGAATAGGAGAAGACATTTGCAAACAATATATCCAATAAGGAGTTAATATCCAAAATATACATAGAATTCATAAAACTCAATATCAAAAAAACAAACAATCTGATAAAAAAAAATGGGTAGAGGACCTGACTAGGCATTTTCCCAAAGAAGACATACAGACAGCCAACAGACACATAAAAAGATGTTCAACCCCTCTAATCAGGGAAATGCAAATCAAAACCACAATGACATACCACCTACCACCTCTCAGATGGCTATTATCAAAATGACAAGAAATAACAAGTGTTGGTGAGGATGTGGAGGAAAGGGAACCCTTGTGCACTGTTAGTGGGAATGTAAATTAGTACATCCACAATGAGTAATAGTACAGAGGTTCCTCAGAAAATTAAAAACAGAACTACTATATGATCCAGCAATTCCACTTCTGTGTGTCTTTCTGAAGAAAACAAAAACACTAATTTGAAAAGATATATGGTCTCCTATGTTCATTGAAGCATTATTAATAATAGCCAACATATGGAAGCAACCTAAGTACCCAGTGATACATGAATGGATAGAAGATGGGGGATGGATATACATAGATATAGATGTAGATATAGATATAGTGAAATATTGTTCAGACATAAAAAAAATGAAATCTTGCTATGTGTGACAACACGCATGGATCTAGAGGGCATTAAGTTAGGTGGAATAAGACAAAGACAAATACCACATGATTTCACTTACATGTGGATTCTTAAAAAAATGAACAAACATAACAAAACAAATAGCAACACAGAAACAGACTCATAAAGTGAACAAACAGGTGGTTGTCAGAGGGGTGGTGGATGGGGGGTGGTGAGTGAAATATTCCACCTAGAAAATAAATGAGTCACAGGGATGAATGTATAGCATAAGGAATAGAGTCAATAATATCATAATTACTTTGTATCATGACAGATGGTAACTAGATTTATTATGGTGATAATTCTGTAAAGTAAACAAATATGGAATCACTACATTGTGCACCTGGAACTAACAGTGTTGTAGGTCAATTATATAAAAAAAAAGAGTTTGAGGGACCTATGACACTGGCTCATCATAAACAATAATAAAATTGTATAAAATATATGAAGCACCTATTTTCACAAATTAGACAACAGCTAGCCCAAGGCTGTGATCCTGGACAGATGGGACACATATAAGAAGAGGACAAAATTGGCTTTGCTTTTCTGTTTTTGGTTTCTTTTTGTGGGGGTCAGTTGACCTGGAGCACTTTACAGATAGCTGTGATCTAGGAGGCAGAGGAGACTAAGATGACAGTTTGGGTCTACTGAAGCGGCAGTAATTTGTGGTGTAAGGTAAGAGAGAGGAGAGAACTAAATAAAGAAGACACTACAGAAATCTGCATAAGGATCCCCTTGAGTCTTTTACCACAGATGTACACATGCTTAGAGTCAGATGACATGAGACCTGGAAGAAACCAGATCCTGAACAGAGAGAGGACTGGGAGCTGACAGTAGATTCTGAGGTCACACACTATTGGGAGAACTGGAAGTTCTGAACAGCCAGAGTAGCAAAAGTTAACAGACCTTGGTGAATATATCAGGCATTTAGTCAAAACCTCCCCTCCTTCCCCAAACTCCTAAAACTATACTTTAGGAGTAGGACTACTCTAGATTACCATAACCAAACCTAAAATCAAGCTTTCACAGAATAAGCTGATCCTTCAGAAAAGTAAACACCAGCAAGAAAAGATAAATTAGGGCTTCCCTGGTTGCACAGTGGTTAAGAATCCACCTTCCAATGCAGGGGTCATGGATTCAAGCCCTGGTCCGAGAAGATCCCATAGCCAGTGGAGCAAATAAGCCCATGCGCCACAACTACTGAGCCTGTGCTCTAGAGCCCGCGAGCCACAACTACTGAAACCTGTGCACCTAGAGCCCGTGCTCCACAACAAGACAAGCCACCACAATGAGAAGCCTGTGCACTGCAACGAAGAGTAGCCCCAGCTCACCGCAACTAGAGGAAAGCCCACATGCACCAACGAAGACCCAGTGCAGCCAAAAATAGATAAATTAATTAATTAAAAAAAGAAGATAAGTTAATGCTCTTAAATGGAAGAAAACAAAATCAAGACACTAAAATAAATAGCATTCACAGGATCCAGTAAACAATAAAGAGTTACAAACACAGGAATAAGCAGGAAAAACGTGACTGATAACCAAAATAAGCAATTATACAGAAACAGAAGCAGAGATGACAGAGACATTGAGATTTGAGGATAAGGAATTCAGAGTAGCAATGAAAACAGAAATCATCTAAACATCTAAAAGAAAATTAAAAAAAAAAACATAATGGGTGAACAACCAGAAAATAGAAATGGAAATCAAATACAAATTGAGTATAGTCATGGCAAGTATAAGAACAAACCCAAACAGAAATTCAAGATCTGGAAAATACAAAATCTGAAATGATAATGTAGGGATGGGATTAATAATAATAGAACAACAGTAATTTAACTACTACAGGAGAAGGGATCTATGAATTTGGGGGGAAAAAGACAATAAAAATATTCCACACTGAAGAAAGCATATGAACAACTGAAAATAATAAACAGTGATTCAGTAACCTGTGGGATGATACTGGAGGTCTGACTTAAGAGCTCATCTCTGAACCACTGTGTCATTATTAGCTTAATGGCAGTAATATGCTTAACTAACCTACTATCTGTAGGTTCCTATAGGATACCCAGTTATAAATATGAAAATTAACACAATATGTGCCTACATTTCAAGTAATTTGGAAAGTGGTTTATAGAGTTCTGCCTGGTTTGGAGATAATAGGAAGAAGAATTCATTGCAGCCATTGGCTGAATAGTTCCTTGGAAAGATGAACTGTACAATGCTAGGGTTTTCAAACCTGGAATATGTCATTTCATAAGAATTAATCTCTTATGTATCTCAATCTATAAAATCCTTAATTTTGTTTTACAACAGGAAAAGATTCGGCATCTAAGTGTAATCTACTAGATATGTGGGTTTTTTTTTTTTTAAAACAAAGGTAACCAGATTGAAATATTTACCATTGCCTTTTTAAACCTCATCAAATACATGGATAATTCTAGTAATATCACTGCATTTTAGAATCATCTCTATTTTCTTACATTCGTTTCTTTGTTTGTTTGTTTTTGCAGTATGCAGGCCTCACTGTTGTGGCCTCTCCCATTGTGGAGCACAGGCTCCGGACGCGCAGGCTCAGCGGCCATGGCTCATGGGCCCAGCCGCTCCACGGCCTGTGGGATCTTCCCGGACCAGGGAAAGAACCCGCGTCCCCTACATCGGCAGGCGGACTCTCAACCACTGCGCCACCAGGGAAGCCCTCTATTTTCTTACATTCTTAAACAAAATTTGTATTTTGAAATATCTATCATTTTTGTCAACCATCTAAATATTACTGTTTTAAATTCCATGAACTTTAATTTTTTTCTTTCAGATTTGTTTTTCTTAGCTAAAGTCCATCAGAGAAATGTTATGTTTTACGCACAGTCTTTCAAAATATATTATTATTGTTTGATATCAATGACTAGATTGAAAGTTTGCAATTGGTAATAATGCTGCAACTCTGAACATCCTTAGGAAAGGAAGCCAATTAGCACTTATCAAGGACTACAATGTGTTAGACACTATACTCGACTCTTGACCTGACCCCAGAGAGTCATTTTATTACTACCATCTTGCACAGGAGAAAATTCAGGCTGGAATGGTTGAACAGAATTAAGCATCCAATAAGTGACAAAATCAGAATATGAACTCCAAGGATCATACTCTTACCTCTGGGATACTTTTTCAGTGGGGAAATGGAAAGCCATAGGTGACTTTGCCTCAAGGTTTTACAATTCAGTTACTAAATCATACTATTTTTGTTACATGCAATAAAACCCTTCATTGGGTTCTTCTTGTCTATGCCATTACTTGGGGGTTAGTATGACTTTATCTTTTTTTTCCTCAAACTATTTTTAGAATAAATATAAACACTTTACTGAATTTTTTGGTATTTATCTTCTCCATGATGACTTTTAAACTGTCTAAGCTCAAAGTCATACAGGGCACAGAACCATATAACACTAGATAGTTGAAAACTTAAATTTAGCTCCGGATGATCAAGTCTGTGTTAATTCAGAAATAACACTTAGGTCCAGAAGTGTAAAGTTATTTTTCCAAAGGCACAGAGAATATTTTAGGTTAGAGCTATACAACACTATTTAGAAAACTTTCTTACATATTTCTATTTCTTTTCCTTCATTTTTTTTCTTGTAATATCTCATGAATCAAAAGAAATTCCCAGTGGTGCATTTCTTAATAAATGTTCCCTACTTGTAGTGATGTTCAAAGGTGTCATGTGAAACATATGTTCAAAGGTCATATAAATTTGTTAAGCGATGTCTCTAACAAAATCAAATAGATTTATTTAGTGAAGAGCATAAGTCTTCTGAAATGCTCATGTGCACTGCAGTCCTCTGAACCATATACAAAAAGCAGGTTTCCTGGATATATTGATAAATCACTCCTCTTGTAGTGGTTGGTCTTTTAAAGTATTGTTTTAGGGGAAAAAAAACAAACCAAAGTATTTTCTGAATGAGTGTACCAACTTTAACCTATAGGTAAAAGTCAACTTTCCTTTTAGAGAAGAATTTGAAAAAAAGCAGAGTACTTCTAAGTATCAGCCATCATAATAATTATCTTATATACAATATTTTCATTTAATCTGCATGATACTTGGTCATTTATTATGCTTCCATTTTACAGATGTGACATCTGAGTAACAAAGACTTATTTACTATTAGCTTATTATGGAGCAAAAGGTACTACTGCATCACCACCCTCCAAGAGAAAACAGGGACAAGCTTTAAAGCAAAACTAATGAGATGTATTCAACCAAACACAAAGCCTGAGCTGGTAGGTACAAAGCACTGGCAGCTACAAAACTTGTGTGATACCAGATTATAGTTGAGAAAAAGTAAAGAGAAACAATGAGGCATTAACTGCCACTAAGAAAGGAAGCAACCCCACCAGCAAGTATGAGAATGGCCACAGCAGGCCCACTTGGTCCTGACCACTGGCCCATTACTAACTTCAGTCACTTCTGAGGAAAGCTAATGACATCATGGTACTGTGGATGCCATCTTCATCCTCAACTGTATCAGGTCCCCTTGCCTGTTCAGAGAGGTCACCACAAACAGAAGAGGCACAAGGGGCCCTGGGCCGACTTTCCCCATTTGAGTGGATGCATGTGTTTTCTTCTCCTTTAGCTGTCTTAGTTGTAACCTCTGATTTCCCCAATAGAAAATAAATACCCAAATTAATCTTTCATAAAATTTTTTTCTTTGTTGCAAAGAGAAAAGCTACTCTGGCTCCATAGGATCTAGAGGTAAAGCTGCCTTGAGATACTTTGAAAGGTAAAACATCTGTTTTTTTCCCCTTTGCTGGGGTGATGCTGAAGGTATTTCAGATAACACTCCTCATCTTCCTTGTGGCTATGTTCTGGATTGGGCTGAATGACTTGAGAACTATACTACACAGTGCAAGAGGGAGCTATGGCCACCTGAGTAGGAAGGCCAGCGCAAAGAGCTAAAGGAAAACTAAGAGAGGATACAGAAGCAGCAGGAGGAGAAGCTCCTTCAAGCTGCCGAGCAGAGCTCCGGAGGTCTCAAGTGCTTGAATTCCAGCCCCTCCACCCACAAAATAACACATATGCAGTTCCTTGCTTAAAAAAAAATGGATTGTTTGTTTTCTTACTATTGAGTTTTGAGAGCTGTTCATATATTCTGGATACAAATTTACAACCAGATGTGTGGTTTGTAAATATTTTCTTTCAGTCTGTGGCTTATATTAAAATTCTTTTGCAGTGACTGTCAAGAAGCAGAGTTTTTAATTTAGATGAAACCAAGTTTAAGTATTTTATTCTCTTATGAACTGTGCTTCTTGCATTTTTAAAATTTTTCTTCATATATAGAACTATATAGATTTCTATATTGATCTTATATCCTTCAAATGTGCTTATTGTCTTTAGTAGAATTTCTTTAGATTCAGTAGACTTTTCTACATAGACCTGTCTGTGAAGATGGGCAGTTTCACTTTTCCTTTATAATGTGAACAATATTTATTTTCTTCTCTTGCCTTAGAGCACTCAATATAACCTTCAGGACAATGTGGAATAGAAGTGATGGGAGCAGACATCCTTACATTATACAGGCTATTAGGGAAATTGCCTTCAGTCTTTCAAGATTAAGTACGTTCAAACAGATTTTTCTTCATGTACTTAACAAGTTTATTGAATAAGCGCATACATGTGTAAGATTTTTATGTCCTCTTTACAATTATTAAATGATTCTCCTTATCCCTAATAATGTACTTTGTTCTGAAATCTACTTCATCAGATATTAATATAGCCACTCCATCTTTGTTTTAATTACTGTTACCATGGTATATCTTTTTACATTCACTATTTTAACCTAATTTTTAAGTCTCACAATTTCTACCATTAATATGGGGTATTCTGACCTTTCACATTTAACATAATTATTGATATCGACGGGTTTAAACAAATTATTTTTTTAATATTTGACACTCTATTTTTCATTCTTTTAATTAATCATTTGATTAAAATCTTATTTCTATGTTAGCTTTTAGCTATAATACTTTTTGTGATTGCTTTACAGTTTACATTATAATTATGTAACTTATTGTCACCTATTTTCAAGTGAGAGTATACTACTTCATAAAGTATGCTTCCATTTTCCCCTTCCCTTTGTCCTGCAGTTATCATACATTTTACTCAGATGTGTTATACAAATTCTAACACATTTCTATTATTTTCTTCTTTGAACAATTACCTTGTAGACATTTGAAAATTTTTTTTCTCTATGGTTACCCACATAGTCACTACTTTCTCTGCTTTTGATTTCTTTGCGCAGATTCAGACTTCCATCAAGTATTATTTTCTTTTTGCTTGAAGAACTTGCTTTAATATTTCTTCTAGTATGGTTTTATTGCTGATGATTTTTGTTTGTTTTTGTATCTGTGTAAGTCTTTATTCTGAATTTGAAAGATATTTTAAATGGTTATTGCAGTTTGACAGACTTCTCATGTCAGTCTTTGAATTGTCTTTGAAGAGAAGTCTGCTGTCACTTTTTCTTTTCCTAGTATGTAATGTGTCTTTTGGCTTCCGGGCTTATTTTAAGATTTTTCTTTTTAATCATTCATGTTGGCAATGCAATTATGAAATAATTTGGTATACTTTTGTCTTTATTGTATTGGGGTTTATTGAGTTTCTTGAGTTTGCTAGTTAATAGTTATTGACAAATCCAGAAATTTTTCAATTATTATTTCAATATATTCTTTGCCCCTCCCCTTGTCCACCACTTCTTCCTTCTCCTTTACGGACTCCAAATGCACGTATATTAATCTTCTTGAAGTTTTCCCACAGCGCACTAATACTTCTTTTGTTTAATTCAGTTTCTTTCTTTTTTTCCTTGTGTTTCATTATGGATAGTTTCTTTCGCTGAATCTTCAAGTTCACTAATCTTTTCTTCTACAAAATGTCTAATAGTTTAATAATTTTTCAATATAAACATTGTATGTTTCATCTCTAGAGGTTTAAGTCTTCCATGTCTATATTTAGCATACTTAACCTTCCCTATTTTTTTTAACATATGTAGATGCAATAGAGTTATAACTACTCCTTAATGTTCTTGTCTACTAATTCTATCTAGTGTGTCATTTTTGCAGTCTGTTTCCATGGATTAAATCTTACCCTTATTGTAAGTCAAATTTTCCTGTTTCTTTTTATTACAGGTAATTTCTTATTGGATGCTAGACATTATATATTTTACCTTGTTTGAATATTTAAAAATTCATTATTATTCCTATTCATTTTCTTTGTTCATTTTTTCCCCCACTTTTTGGTGTTATTATTGGTTTGATACCCTTAAAAACATTGATGTATGGAACAGAAAACACCACTTCATGGTCTTTCTCTTTCACTTTTAATTAAGAATGTTAAATGAGCTTATTTTTGTAATTTTAAAAAGTAGAAGCAGTTTTTTTCTACCCATGGAGGAAATATCTTCTGAAGAGCAATATCAATTTTGAATGTATATGGTAAAAAAAATGACTATGATCAGTGTAAATTTCCAAAATAGTTCACCTTTTTCAGTGTATAGTTAATTTCATAGATATCTCAATTTAGAAATTTACAAGTAGAGCTTCTTAATCAGATTAGCAACATCTTGTCATAACTCAAATTGCTAAATGAAGAAAATATTTTCAATAGTGTCTTTGCTTTTTTACTCTGTTGACTAAAATTAGCTTCACTTCAAAAAATAACATACTAGAGATTATTACACCCATGATGTATCTTAAAGCATTTAGACAGCTAAAATAAAATACACATGGCAACTTTTCATAGTCTTTCCATTATATAAGATTATTTTCTTATTTAAACAAATCAGCAACATAATAATCTTTATGTACAGGGCATACACATTGAAATAATTTAAATTTATGCATTCAATAAGATTTAACAAAAATAGCTTATACTTTGTATAAATGCCTAAATTCCTATATTTTTTCAAGGAACACAGTTCAATCCTCCTATTTAGTAAAACACTTTAGGTTATTTAAAAAATGAATATATAACATAAATATTGTCATTATCATAACAGAAGGACTAACCAAGAACAAGGACTCAGCTTAAATTAATCACATATATATGTAATTCTCCTGTTAAATACAAAAATATTTTCTAAATTGGGTCTATATTCCACACATAAAAGTTTGTACACATACACACACATACATGCATGCCTTGAATAGGAAGCAGAAACTCTAAGTTTAAATGGTTAGAAAGGAATATGTAAACAGCAAAGTGATGATCTTTAATAATTACAGAGAATGGAAACTATTAAAAGCTACCTGGAGGGCAGTAACTGCTAAATCACAGTCTTGGGGAATGTTTACCAATTTAGAACTTACTCAATCACTTCTCTCTAAGGTGTACAGTAATTTCATTTTCCTTGATGTATGTAATCCTCCAAAACAGAAAAAATACAGAAGGAAACAACTAAAGCCTAAATAATATATTCACATAAAGGGGCCAAAGGATCTGTATCTATTCTTCATGTTGTATTTGGGCAATTATATGGAATATTTGGTCATTCAATATGTGCTAGACACACCCTAAGCACTTGGAATACCCCAATTCATAATAAATAAGTTTTGCTTCCCCAGACCATACAGTCTAGTAGAGGAAGAAAGTGAATAGACAATTAAATTAAAATGATATTTTCAGAGATAATAAATGCAAAACCTGGATATGAAATTAATAACTCCAAAGTAGCATCATTTAGTGAATATGTAATTTATGTAAATATTTATAGTTGTTTGGTTATCTAGTTGTACCCTTATTCAGCACTTCCTGACACATTCTCATATATACACACACACGTATATTCCTTTTCTCATAATATAGTCGATTACAAAAGGAATACAGACTATGTCAGAAGAGTTCAAAATTTTTCATCAAATTTTTTTCCTAAAGATTCAGAAAGGATAGTTGGTTAAAATGTATCATCTTTCAGATGGAGGGGTCTCCTTTGTAGACTGACTTGCAATTCTTTCACAGTATTAATATTGATATGAGTGAGTGTATGTGGAAGTCACTGAGTCAGTTCTTTTGTGACCAATATGTAGGAGAACCTTCATCTCTCTATTTTGTAAGATTATTCACACATTTGGTTATAGACCTAGGAATAGGGATGGGTTTACTAACCATTAGTGTAAAGGCCCTGTTTCCCACTCCAGTCTATGTTCTAAATTACTTTACTGAAATCACTTAATTTACTTGTTTAGAATGTGTATTAATGAGATAAAGTCACAGGATCAATACTGTTTTATTCAGTGAGGTTTGATTATAGAAAGAAACAAAACAAAAACTAGCCATACTGTGTATCCTTAGCCAGAGGATGTTCTAAGCATGCTGGTATTGACTAACATCAAGGGAGGAATGCATAAGACAAACCCTCTGTAACACTGGACAGACCACTATAGAAGAAGTAGATAAGGTCTTTGGTCCATTTATTAATCCAGTTGTTCATTTTCTTATTATTGAGCTTTAAAAGTTCTTTGCATACTTTGGACATTTTACCTTTTACAAAGCAAAATCGATTAAATGAGATAACGCAGTGAAAGGAGTTTATAATTTGTAAAATGTTGTATGAATTATAAGAAATTGTCTAGATATCTAGATTAACATAGAAGATAATTCAGAGCTGATTATGTCCTTTACAAGAAAGTTCTTCATATTGTAAAGCATGATTTATTATACAATTCCAGCAAATGGTGATCACCTAGATTGTTTTGGGAGAATATTATTCCCCAAATCTAATTTGCTCTCTTTTGAAGAGAAACTTCCATTACATAAAACTATACAGAAACTTATCTTTTACATGAAGTGATACAGGAACCTATCTTTATTCCCAGATGATTATTTTTCCTCATACCCTCTGAATAATTACCTAGACGTTTTTGCTATATGTTTTAAAGCATTATGTAATGAAACTACTTTTTAATCTACTAATTTGAATTTCCTGAATAACTAAGGCAATTGATTAGTCTTAAAGATGCTAGTGCATATATTATAAATGGTGACAATTATCTTTACATGATCTATTTAGTTAAGTCAGTTTTAGGGTCAAGAAGTTTGGTCACTTTTCTCCCTGATATTTTAATGATCCACCTTTATGTAATGGGTCAGATTGAATTTTCAGTTGATCTAGTTCTGTCATTAACTCTGCCAAAATCACTGACTCAGCCATTTTCCATTTCAATGCTTTTGGTCACACAGTTTCAGAGTGCTTAAACTTTTCCAACTCTTAGGGTGTAGGGAAGGACTATTACTGTCTCTAGACATAACCTAATTCCTACTGTTCATGACAGGATCTGTTACCTGTTTTAGACTGTGTCTTTTCATCTGGGCATATAGGTGTTTCTTATTTGGGTGCTATTTCTGACGCCTTTTTTTTCCTTCAGGGTAAGATTTTAAATGAAAGTGATAATTTTTCAAACTTGCCTGGTAAGTGGTGCCTGTCATGCACATGGCTGGTGTCATTCACTTTGTAGTTTCTGACATTTCTGGGGAAATTTTTAAAATTACAATTTGGACAATCCTTAACTTAGAGTTTTTCCTAGTGATTTTTTTTTACTTGTGGCACAATATGACCATTACTTGTGGCACAATATGACCATTTCCACTAGAAGTCATTCCACATCTTGGTCAACACTCGACATGATTTGTTTTTTTAATTTTAGCCAATACAATAGGTGTATAGTGGCAACTTACTGTGGTATCAATTTGCAGTTCCTCATAACTAATGATGTTGAAAATCTTCATGTGCCTATTTCAAACCATGTATATTCTTTGGTAAAGCATCTGTTCATATCTTTGCCCACTTATTTATTGGGTGGTTTCTTATTATTGAGTTTGGGGAGTGTCTATAATTTTGGATATAAGTCCTTTATAAGATATATGATTTTCAAATATTTTCTCCTAATCCGTGGCTTGACTTTTAGTTTTCTTACCCCTGTTTTTTGAAGAGCAGACATTTTTAATTTGGATAAAGTCCAATTTACTGTTTTATCTACTAGTCTATCTTTGCACCAATATCAAATTGTCTTGATTACTATAGCTTTATACAAAGTCTTAAAACTAGGTAGTAGTCTTTCAACTTTGTTCTTCTTTTTCAAATTTGTTTTGGAACGTGAAGTGATGACCAGGGTGATCCTAAAGAGCTAGCATGGGAAATGAGTCACACTGTTCCTCTTGTGGAAACTGTTTAAAAGTTCAAATCTAACTGAATTATCCTGTAATTACACATCTTGGAGAGGTAAAATTCCATAAAATTGATTCATTCAGAGGAAAGCACCAAAATCTAAAATTTTCCTGGTTTCTCCAATAGTGACTAGATGTCATCTAAATTCTCAGTCAGCTCAATAAAACCAAATAACTCAGGGTTTATATTCAGGTTAAGTGATCTCACAGTCATAGCAGATCAGCCACGCATGCAAGGTTGGTTTCCAGTCTGGTTCCAGTTCAAGGGTCTGCCACATAAAATTAAGTGCATATTGATAAAGTGTCTTTAGAGAACTAATGTAAATTTTAGAGGGTCCCAAATGAAGCACAGCAAAATTAAATTCTTATGCATTGTGAAAAGTGACAGAGGCATAATTATTAAACAGTCATAATGTCTACTCCAAATGAGAAAAAACAATAGAGTAATGACCCAGTTCATAATACTTCTGTTTCAAGAACATAGTGAAATCCTGGGTGCACATTTTCTTTATGTCGCCTGTAGAGCCATGTGATTATAATTAAGAATAAAATGAATCATATGGTGAAACCTCTTCATTCACATTGAAAATAACCCCCTTAATATTACTTTAATGAAGATTATATTATGAATAAGTTACTCCAGTGTAACTGAGTAAGTATTATCATTCCCTGCTTTTAGTAATTAACCATAGGGTAAATGTTCTTTAGTAGAATATTCCACATACAACTGTCTTTGCCATATTATTTTGGGGAAATAGTAATCTAAAATAATTTTTGATGAGAAGCAGAATTCCAGAGGAGACAACTGAACTGAAATTTTATTGGCTCTTTCAGAGTCCTTGTTGTTCATTAATTTAGATTATTTTTCCTCCAACAATATATGCAAAGACTATGAACTAACTTTTTATTTTTTTAAATATCTTCTCAATATTTTCTTTAGAAAATGTAGATTTAGGGAGCTTGCATATCTATTTTCCATTTATTGTATATTATCCACATATCAGTTACACTATTAACCTTTCAATGCTGAACAGGAAACATGAAAAATCATAGGGTCTTGATTCAGTCTCAAAAGCCCAAAGTAAATGCAATTCAGACTTTACTAAGATGCCTGGAAACACACAGGCCAACCTGCGGGTGTTACTTCTGCCCTCTTTCTCCACTTTCAATTGAAAAAGCATTTCTTTGTTAGGAAAATAGACTTTATGACACTGTGGCTTACCTTAATATCCCTCTCTGAAATGAAAGGAAATTGTGAGCTTTACATGAGGACTCCTATAACTCTAAAATAAAGCCTGCTATTACACAGAAACAAGCTGTGGTTGCCAGCCTTTGATATTGTTTACAATTTTGCACAAATCTGGTGACTACAGTGATACCTTGGCAAGGCCACAGATATGGAAGAGTACCTATAATTACTGAACAGAATTATCTGTTCACTGACTTTCAACTGAGAAGACTGGTGACTCTAGGTCAGGTTTAAGAGAAAAGGATCCTAGGAGGAAATGTATAGTACCCATTTGAGCTAAGCAACAAGACAATCACAACCATAAACATATCTAGTCTCACCAACTTATTTACACCCATAAATGCTCGGATTATGCTCGGATATTAAGTGGTGTATATAATACATATTTAGATACATGTTTTTAAAAATGTATTGCCAAGAAAGTAAATGAATAAGTAAATTCCCAACACATACAACACACATTGGTTTTTTTGTTAATATAATTTATTTTTTATACAGCAGGTTGTTATTAGTTATGTTTTATACATATTAGTATATATATGTCAATCCCAATCTCCAAATTCACCCCACCCCCCCGCCAGCTTTCCCCTCTTGGTGTCCATATACGATATTTGTTTTTCTCTTTCTGACTTACTTCACTCTGTATGACAGTCTCTAGGTCCACCCATGTCTCTACAAGTGACCCAATTTTCTTCCTTTTTATGGCTGAGTAATATTCCATTGTATATAAGTACCACATCTTCTTTATCCATTCATCTGTCAATGGGCATTTAGGTTGCTTCCATGACCTGGCTATTGTAAATAGCGCTTCAATGAACACTGGGGTGCAAGTGTCTTTTTGAATTATGATTTTCTCTGGGTATATGCCCAGTAGTGGGATTGCTGGGTTGTATGGTAGTTCTATTTTTAGCTTTTTAAGGAACCTCCATACTGTTCTCCATAGTGGCTGTATCAGTTTACATTCCCACCAACAGTGCAAGAGGGTTCCCTTTTCTCCACACCCTCTCCAGCATTTATTGTTTGTAGATTTTCTGATGATGCCCATTCTAACTGGTGTGAGGTGATACCTCACTGTAGTTTTGATTTGCATTTCTCTAATGATTAGTGATGTTGAGCAGCTTTTCATGTGTTTCTTGGCCATCTGTATGTCTTCTTTGGAGAAATGTCTATTTAGGTCTTCTGCCCATTTTTTGATTGGGTTGTTTGTTTTTTTAATATTGAGCTGCAAGAGCTGTGTATATATTTTGGAGACTAATCTTTTGTCCATTGATTCATTTGCAAATATTTTCTCCCATTCTGAGGGCTGTCTTTTCATCTTGTTTTTGCTGTGCAAAGCTTTTAAGTTTCCCCTTTTAAGTTTCATTAGGTCCCACTTGTTTATTTTTGTTTTTATTTCCATTACTCTAGGAGGTGGTTCAAAAAAGATCTTGCTGTGATTTATGTCAAAGAGTGCTATTCCTATGTTTTCCTTTAAGAGTTTTACATTTAGGTCTTTAATCAAGTTTGAATTTATTTTTGTGCCACACATTGTTTTTAAATACATCTAAACATTCACCTCTAAGATCATTTAGATTTTGCAATTTGGTTAAAAAAGGTACCTTGAGCAAATTATAGACTTCTCAGTTTGCTACAAGGTGAGCAGGTTTGCAGAGAACATGTCCCTAAAGGTATCAAGTATTGGCATATAAATTTGAGAAGACTGATATGTTCTCATCAACTCTGAACAGTATGACAAACACAAGTCTCACCTTTGTGTAATAAAACATCTTGTTGATTTGTTATAGCTGGTAACACTAGTCATAAACCAATGACAGTAGTAATGAATCAGAATTTAATTGACTTTGAATTAGGCTCACTAAAGAGAAAGAAATATTTTTAAAAAATAATTACTTAGATTAAATGTATATGTAATTGAAAAAGATGCTGCTCTATGTTGGGACAAAATGATCTTTTGAAATAATCTGTTTTACCATTTCACCTTGAATTACCAAATCAAGAATACAGTACAATTGAATACTAAAACTAATAAGGCCCACATGTAACTTTTTTTTGTGTCCCTCCTATAAATTAAGTTGCATTTTCTAAGACATTCTAATTATAAAATCCATATTTCAGTTATTTAAGCCAACTGTGAATAAATGGACCCGCTTTAAGTCTGATTTCACCAGCTGTATTAATTTCAGACCACGTGTCTCCTTTCTTTGGTTTCCTCTATTGATTCTGGAAAAAGAGAATAGTATTTGATTAAAATGAAAGTGTATACTCCAGCCAATTTTTATATTTCATTTGCAAGCGACTTCATGTAATGTCCTTCTCCTTTGATCTAATACGGAAAATGTGTCAGTATATTCTCATTACAGTAGCAAGGTAAAGCAGCCAAAGCCTCCTGGGGCCAGAAGGACTACACTTTGTGAATTTAAAATTGGAAAGCTATGCTCCCAGTGCTTGGCAAGGAGTGTGCTGCAGACCTATTTCTCCCTTTAGCAATTGAACCAACTGAGAATTTAAAAACAGATGCTACACAAGGTTTGATAGAGAGAGGGAGAGGGAGAGAGAGAGGAAGAAAATACAAGTACAAGTACATATTAATGGCTGCCTGGAAATTTTCTGCTCACTGTAGAATTAGGTTAGCTAAAAAAACTTAAAAACAAAAAATAAAATCCTTGGTTGTATATTCATCCCAACTTACACCGTCATTGTCATTCCTGAAATAAGAATCAGGATTTTTTCTGTGGGGGCGGGGTTAGGAGTACTCTGAATAGCAAAGGCTGGCATGAATATGAACAAACACTGGATATATTGCTCAAAACATTTCCCTGTAAGTTCACATAAAATAAATTTGAATAACATTCACTTCTAAAAAGCTGACAAGACATGAATATATCTGGACAACACCAAAATTCAGTATAGTGGGTGACTCAGATGATAATTAGATGCATCTAACAGGAAATGCACATGCTAAATTTATTTCAATTCTAAAATTATAGCTTAATTTGTAATTCATGCATATATCACATATAGGTGTGAAGATGGTTAATATCTTTAGAGTTAGAGAAACATTTAAACTCTAAAAAAAGCACAGACATAATATTTGTTTTAGCCTTGCCTTAAAAGACTTGAAAAACATGCATGACATATAACTAACACAGTTACACATCTATGTTAATGTATTCATGTCATTTCTTAGATGTATATCTTTAGAATTCAGTGATTTTAGTGGATCAAATAGTGTCCTTCCAAAAGATATGTCCAAGTCTTAACCCCAGGTACCTGTGAATGTGAACTTATTTGGATGAAGGGATAAGGTCACCCTAGATTTAGGTTGAGCCCTAAAACCAATGACAAATATCCTTATAAGAGAAAAGAGAGAAAGACTGAGACACAGAGAAAGAGGGAAACCATGTGAAGACAGAGATAGAGATTGGAGTGATACATCTACAAATCAAGATAGAGATTGGAGCGATACATCTACAAATCAAGGAAGACTGCCAGCACCCCCAGAAGACAGAAGTGAGGCATTGAATAGATTCTCCCTAAAATCCTCCAGAAGGAAGCAACGCAATGACAACTTGATTCCAGGTTTTTGGCCTCCAGATTATGGAGAGTACATTTCTGTTGTTGAAGCCACAAAATTTGTGGTAACTTGTTACTACAGCCCTAGGAAACTATTGCAGTGAATCTAGCACCAAATGAGAGATACCTGATAACAATTTTAATTAGCTACCCGTAATCTCAAACATCAAGGGTAACTGTATATAAGAATCTAAATAATGCAATAAAAACCATCTCCTAAAGCATGCATACTTTGACTGCAGAGGTGAGGACAGAGAATGTTTCCTGAGAAAATTAAAAGACAGCACTGTAAGTATTTCAGAAAAAAGCAGACATCAGATAGTGGGAGAAGGATCAACACAATTCCACAAGCATTCAAATGTTCAGAAGGCAACCTGATAATCTAACAGGTGATATAAATCTGCCTTTGATCATTTAGGAAGAAAACTCATTTCAAGTAAGAAATTCTTAGTGCTTTCACATAAAATTTGGAATCTGCTTTTTTGACCAGATTTTTACTTTTCATTCACCCAAATTTCTCAAACTTAAGTCTAAAAGCCCTTGCTTAAAATATAGATTCCTGGGTTCTTCCCTAAAGATTCTCATTTAGCAAGACTGAAGAGAAAAGAGTTTGTTGCTTTTTTAGGAATCATCTGGGTAACTGTGACATAGGAAATACTGGACAACGTTTTGAAGTATACTGCTTAGAAAAATGTGTTCCATTCTTACCCCATCATAAAATATTCCACAACAACTTGTTAAAAATACAGATTCTCCAATTCTTACTGCTGATCCACTGAATTAAATCTGAGGTTTTTAAGACCTGATGTGATTATCATGATTAGGCAATTTCACAAGACACTGACTTAGAATCAAAAATCTGACCTTGATTGACTTTGATACATGCATTGGCATCAATACAAGAAAGTAGGCGCTGGTGGCACAGTGGTTAAGAATCTGCCTGCCAACGCAGGGGACAGGGGTTCGAGCCCTGGTCTGGGAAGATCCCACATGCCGCAGAGCAACCAAGGCCGTGCGCCACAACTACTGAGCCTGTGATCTAGAGCCAGCAAGCCACAACTACTGAGCCCATGTGCCACAACTACTGAAGCTCGGGCACCTAGAGCCCATGCCCCGCGACAGAAGCCACCATAGTGAGACGCACATGCACTGCAACAAAGAGCAGCCCCTGCTCCCTGCAACTAGAGAAAGCCTGTGTGCAGCAATGAAGACCCAATGCAGCCAAAAATAAATAAATAAAAATTCATTTAAAAAATTCAGTAATTTAAAAAAATTTAAAAAAGAATGCAAACCGTAAAATACCACATATCATAGGATATGAGTTTTGGTAAACATGGCAAACCTGACCTTCTGGTAGAAAATTCAAGTTTTGTTCACAAGTATCTTTGAGGTCAGTGTTCATCCTAGTGTCTTTCTCAGCATCTGCAGATTCCCTCAGCCTGCTGCTTGAACAGTTGCTAATGAATGAAGATCACCCCAGCATGCCCCCCTGCTGTCGCTCATTTGCCCATTAGCATCTGCTTAACCAGCAGGCTGGGAGAAGCTCTGATGCCCAATCAATGTAGCTGATGAGGGCTGGGGTAGAGAGGACTCCGATGCCAACAGAGCCAGAGCATAAATCAACTCTAATCTTGGCAAAGATTATTAATCTTAGAAAGGGTGACACATATCACAGTGTGGGCATGGATAAAAAACCCTTCACATTTACGGGAAACAGGATAAAGCTAAAACATTATATGTATGCTAACTTTTGCAAACCTGTTGAACACCAGTAAGTCTCAGGTTCCTTTAAACCTGATTTACAATAAGCTTCTTTCTTGTTCAAACATTGTCTAATGCTAGGTATATGCCCAGAGATACGAAACCACACCTAGAAAGAAAAGCAACCTTAACATTTTTCTGGAGTGAGTTACCTTACTGCTTTTACCAATAGTACAATATTACCTCATTATCAAACTTATCAGGGAAAGACTCATTCCACTGTCTCAGCCTAAATGGACATTTGTTCTTACCATAATTTCCACTTTAGAAACTGGATGACTTCAGTTAAGCATAGATAACAAGAGAAGTTGGCCATAAACTGAAAAGTAAAAATACACTCCATTCTGAGGATGGCCACTAGCTTTACCCTCGCATGGGATGGTCTACTTTATATACTCTGAACAGAGGCAGAATGTCTGTCAGAGAAAGGATTACATATGCTGCAGTGTGGGAAAAAGAGGGTTGGCACCAATAAGGGTGAGGTTAAGAAGAACTACTGCCAGCAAGGGCTTCCCTGGTGGCGCAGTGGTTGAAAGTCCGCCTGCCGATGCAGGGGACACGGGTTCGTGCCCCGGTCCGGGAAGATCCCGCATGCTGCGGAGCGGCTGCGCCCGTGAGCCATGGCCGCTGAGCCTGTGCGTCCGGAGCCTGTGCTCAGCAACGGGAGAGGCCACAACAGTGAGAGGCCCGCGTACCACAAAAATAAACAGGGTGTAGTTACACAGAAAATATGGAATATTAAACGATGATGGTGTTTGAACGTCTTTTGCACATCAGAAAGTGCTAAGTGTAAAAAGGTTACTTTGTGAATGAGATGTTAACGTTATTTGGTGTGAGAGATTGCTAAATGGCACAACAAGCAGCATTCAAACCGATCCACTGAGGATTCAGTGTTAAGTACCTCACAAATAAAAGGTACTTCATAGAAAAATCACTTTACATATTCTATAGCCACTGTAGGCCAAGCACAGTGCTTGGAATTCACTCTTGGGTATATCTGAGAAAAAATGATTCCTCTCTCAAGAAGTTTATAGTCTGTTAAGAAGATGTCATCCACACAGGAAAAATTAAGTCACTATACAATAATATAGAAAAATGAGCCAAAATTAGAGAAACAAAGTGAACAGTTTTATTTACGACACTATTTACAGTCACCTTTCAGCACCTCAATATTCTAAGACAGTATATAATAATTTACATAATTTCTATAGCATCATAATTTGCTTCAAAAATCTTGCTTCCAGAAGAAAACTCTTATTACTTAACATGAATCCCTATAATATTTATTGTAAAAATGCCAATTCTACTATTAATAATAGAGTAATAAAGTCAGTAATATGTCTGTGTAATAATATGCAGTGAATAACAGTTTATCTTGTCATCAACTTAATAAAGTCCAAACATTCCCAAAGCAACCAGGATTTTGAGAATTACAGAGCCTGGACATCAATGCTTGCATTCACCCAGTTGTCCGCTAGAAAGCTGGTACAACTGGCACTAACATTTTTTAAGTGACTTTGGGAATCACTCTCACATATAAAAAATTCAATTAAAAAAATCAAAGAAAAATATACGGTATTCCAAGCATTGTTCCTTATAATATTTCAACTTTTCTGCATTGATTAAAATACAATCTTTGGCAGAGTAAAACTGTGTTCAACAATTTCCAGAAATACATATAGTATCCATACATATGAAATGAACCACCTCAATAAAACAAAATAATATTTAATATTTCAAACATTCAGAAACATGTGAATGCATTAGAAAAGGTCTTTAAAAGCTACTTAATAAACCAGTAGTTAACTCATGAGAGGGATCTAGGTTTGAGTAAGGTCAAAGGTGAATTTTTAATTTCTGTTGATTTTTTATAAATATATTCTCCATTAATTTACTGTGCAGTGGTAAACATAATTAAAGTGTGGAGCACTGAAGATAATGCTCACTAATATAATCGAACTGTCCAATAATTAAATCAGAAACTAAATCTATCACACATAGCAATATCAAAATAAATTTTCCCCATATGGCTTGATTCTGGACATTCTAAACCAAAATCTCTGAAGCTGGTCCTTTAACTACTGACCACATGTTCTGAGACAGGCCAACACTAAGAACCTAAGATCCACCCAAGCCATAAATAGGGCGGCTGGGCCTGAGCTGCTGAAAAACATTGTTGAATCCAGGTACACGTGAGCCACTACCTATCCCATGAACACACTCAGGGATCCAAGGCTGACCCAGGTGGCTCCTTTTATTTGGCCACAGATTCCAGAATCAGCTCTTCCTTGCTTGAGTGCCTTCAAAAGACAATCCTTGCTTGGGCCTTTCACTGGTAGCTGGTCAGTGTGGAAGATTACTATCTACTACCCACAACAGGCCAAATCTGAAAAAAGTTATGTTCTAATTAGGCTAATCTTGAGAGCTAAATATAGGGGCTTGGGTCTGGGGGAAACTCCCCTGGAACTGAGAGGCCTCAGGCTTTCCCATGAAGGTGAAGGTTATGGTAGTCTATTTTGTTTGTCTGTTTGAGTCAGAAGTGTACTGAATGAGGGACTGTCTACACGAGGATAAGCCAGCAAAATGTTTCCCCTTAGGCCAGCCCTCTTCCTAATCAGTGAGTTTCAAACCTGTGGAATGCTCCTGGCCCCACCAATTCACTTAGTGCACCCTGGAATCAATCTTTTGTTTTGCCAGTTCTAGCATCAGTTCTCTCAAGAGTTCCAGGAGATCTCTTTCAAAACTCTGCAAGTCCCTGAGATCCAGAAATTCATGCTCCTATGCCTTGTGTCCCTATATGTGAAGAGTTTCTGTTTCCAGCTCACCCCTAATTCTCTCTGGAGTGAAAAGCCTCTAATACTTTACTTCCATTTTGGGGATCATCTCCTCAAATGCAGCAGGAATGTCCACCTTCACCCCTGACATACTGCTTTCCAATACAAACATCTGTACCTTGACACCCATCCACAAATCCAGTGGGGTAAGGAGGGATTTTCAATAGCATTTTAATTAGTCTCTGCATGTTCTTTGCTGTAAAAATTCAAGAACTCTCTTCTTACACCAAGAAGGGAACTTAAACTTTTTTATTTGTTCATTAATCTATATAATGAATGAAATAAAATGCATGAGCTTGCCTGAAGCCCAGAGCTCACTGTGGCAAGTGGGAGCATCATTCTTTCAGTCAAGAATATTGGTTGATATTACCCTTGTGTCATGGGTTGAACTGTGTTCCATCAAAATTCATATGCTGCAGTCCTAAGCCCTTGGACCTAATAAATGTGAACTTCTTTGGAAACAGGGTCATTGCATACATAATTAGTTAAGATGGAGTCACACTGGAGTAGGGTGGGCCACCAATCCAATATGACTGGTGTCCTTATAAAAGGGAAACCTGAACACAGGCACATACCGAGACCACTTTGTGAAGATATAAGGGTGATGCGGCAGAAGTCAAAGAACACCAAAGATGCCAGCAAACCACCAGAGATTAGGAGGAAGGTTTGGAACAGATTCTCCCTCACAGTGCTCAGAAATAGTCAATCCTGCCAACACTCTGATCTCAGACTACTAACCTCCAGAACTCTGAGACAATAAATTTATGATTTTTAATACTTCCACTTTGTGGTACTTTGTTATGGCAGCATCAGAAACTAATATGCCTTGATATTTAAGTTTCACAATCCATCTTGAAATAACAACAAAGCAAACCTTTATTTCATGTACTATATAGGAAATTTAGCTCCTAGTACAGACTGCAAACTGTTTTGCATTTTATTCAAGCCCCAAACCATAAAAGATTTTAAAAAGATGTCTGAAGAGAAAACCACTACCCCATTCGTTATAGACTATATGAGAGAATGGAAATTAAGACTCAGCAGCCTAAATTTTATCCCCAAAATAGTTTGGCTTCCCTGACACAGTGCTTTCAAACACTTAACATATCTGAATGCTTTTAGATGGGAAATATGTATTTCAGTTGTACACAGATGCCATCGCATTCTACGGCTTTATGCACAGCAATTTTACACATTTGTATAGTCTTCTTGGCACCTGAATGTATTGTCTTGGCTCTGAATGTCTTAATCCAAGGATATTTCATATGAAATATCAATTAATTGGGTTCACTGAATTGTGTATTCATCTATGTCCTAGGATTGCATCGAGGTCATTACTTAATCATCAGCTATTACTCCTCAGCAATTGCCCACTCTGTCATCCACTGACAATGATTTAAGAGTATTATTTCTTTATAAATGCTATAGAAAAACAACGATATAACTGATCAGGGGTTCCCCTTTAAAAGCTCATGTAGGTATTAAAAATGATATTTTATGTATCTTTAAATCATTTTCATAAAATATGAAGTATTACAAAACATGTAGATGAAAGAAAAGTGTGACAATAATTGTATAATACAATGGGGACATATTCCAATAGCAATATTTCAGGAACATATCACTCTTTTAGACTGAACTGTGTCCCCCCAAAAATCCACAGGTTGAAGCTTAACCCTCCACGTGACTATTTGGAGATAGGGCCTTTAAGGAGATATTAAGGTTAAACGGGGGTCATAAGTGTGTGGCCCTGCCTTATTCTGTCTGGGCTGCTATAACAAAAGTAACATTGACTGGGTAACTTATAAACAGCAGAGATTTATTTCTCACAGTTTTGGAGGCTGGGTAAGTTCTAGAATTCAATGTTTGGTGCAGACCTGCTTCCTAGTTCATAGTTCATAGATGGTTGTCTTCTCATTGTGTCCTAAGATGGCCCAAGGGGCAAAGGAGTTCTCTGTGTCTATTTTATAAGGATGTTAATGTCATTCATGCGGAACACTCATGACCTAATCACCACTTCCAAATACCATCATGCTGGGGATTAGGTGTCAACATATGAATTTGGGGAAAAAACAAACATTCAGTCTACAGCAGGCCCTGATACAATAGGACCTGTAACCTCATAAGAAGAAGAGACACCAAGAGTGTTCCTGTACAGAAGAAAGGCCATGGGAGGACAAGGTAAGAAGGTGGCTGTTTGCAAGCCAGGAAGAAAGGTCTCACCAGAAATCAACCCTGCCAGCACCTTGATCTTAGACTTCCAGCCTCTAGAACTGTGAAAAAATAAATTTATGTTGTTTAATATGCCCAGTCTACGGTATTTTGCTATAGCAGCCTTAGCTGACTAATATAATTATTTATCAACATAGCTTGACTTTCAGTAATAATGTATAAGTAAAATATAATCATGTAAAAGCATGTTATATGTAAAAATTAACCAGACATTGATTAGATATGTAGATCTTATAACCACACAAACAAAATTCAAACATTAGTGTTATCTGAATTTTAAATTGAGAAGGAATTTCGATGATGATAAAAGGACAAAGATAGAAAAAGTGAAAGAATGTAACTTGAATATATTATTAGGATAGTTTGTTATTTTCTTATTCTCCACTCCTACACTATACCTTCCTGCTGTTATCATTCCTTGCTCACTGAAATAAAAAATATTTTTCTTCATGAACCCATTTTTCTATTATCAATAAATGAATTTTATTTTCACTTAAAATGCCACCAAAAAAACCATGAAGGAATCCTTGAGAAAAATTTGAAATAGGTGTTTTTAACAAGTAGACGAGTAGCATGCACAAAAGCAACTAATCTACACTAAGAAGTTAGTTAATAATTTTACAGAACCCACAGAAATAATACCTAACATAATAGTAAAAGTGCTGTAATAAATACGTTGGGAAAGCAGTCAAAGCTAAGTTCAGACATAAAAACAGATACAAAAACCAAAGGTCAAAGTAGTTAGTAGAATGTTTTCTAGTTGAAATCTGCTGACAGCTAGCTTCTTTATAAGTCATAATCACATGTCTACAGCTACCTATAAGCCACTGCTAAAGGCATGTAAGAACAATTTTAGACATAATATTCAGAAAATCATGTCTAGACGATCTGGAAATATATTTATATGCATTAGAAAATTCCATTTAACTATTAATTAGGACCAATATTGTTTTTGTAATATGGGCTTTAGTAGCAAAAAACAATGCATATATATATATATATATATATATATATACCCATTTTCTTGTAATATACACAAATGACAAATGAGTCACTATCTAAATTTTTAAACACTGATAATTTCTAAAGTAGACATACACAGTTAGTCTAAGAGACCTTTTCTGTTTACAGGTAGGTCAGGAATTATTCTCAAAACCTCATCTGAGGGAGTTTCTTTTTGTTTTGTTTTGTTTTTTGTTTTTTGAAGTATGCGGGCCTCTCACTGTTGTGGCCTCTCCCGTGGCGGAGCACAGGCTCTGGACGTGCAGCCTCAGCAGCCATGGCTCACGGGCCTAGCCACTCCACGGCATGTGGGATTTTCCCGGACCAGGGCACAAACCTGTGTCCCCTGCATTGGCAGGCGGACTCCCAACCACTGCGCCACCAGCGAAGCCCCAGCCTGTGTCTTTTGGTTGGAGCATTTAATCCATTCACATTTAAGGTAATTATCGATATGTATGTTCCTATTACCATTTTTTTAATTGTTTTGGGTTTGTTTTTGTAGGTCCTTTTCTTCTCTTGTGTTTCCTGTTTAGAGAAGTTCCTTTAGCATTTGTTGTAGAGTGGTTTGGTGGTGCTGAATTCTCTTAGCTTTTGCTTGTCTGTAAAGGTTTTAATTTCTCTGTCGAATCTGAAAGAGATCCTTGTGGGGTAGGGCAATCTTGGTTGTAGATTTTTCTCTTTCATCACTTTAAATTTGTCCTGCCACTCCCTTCTGGCTTGCAGAGTTTCTGCTGAAAGTTGTTAACCTTATGGGGATTCCCTGTATGTTATTTGTTGCTTTTCCTTTGCCACTTTTAATATTTTTTCTTTGTATTTGATTTTTGATAGTTTGATTAATATATGTCTTGGTGTGTTTCTCCTTGCATTTATCCTGTATGGGACCCTCTGTGCTTCCTGTATTTGACTATTTCCTTTGCCATGGTAAGTTTTCAACTATAAACTCTTCAAATATTTTCTCAGTCCCTTTCTTTTTCTCTTCTTCTTCTGGGACCCCTATAATTTGAATGTTGGTGCACTTAATGTTGTCCAGAGGTCTCTGAGACTGTAATCAATTCTTTTCATTCTTTTTTCTTTATTCTTCTCTGCGGTAGTTATTTCCACTATTTTGTCTTCCAGGTCACTTATCCATTCTTCTGCCTAAGTTATTCTGCTATTGATTCCTTCTAGACAATTTTTAATTTCATTTAATGTGTTTTTCATCATTGTTTGTTTGCTCTTTCGTTCTTCTATGTCCTTGTTAAACGATTTTTGTATTTTCTCCATTTTATTTCCAAGATTTTGGATTATCTTTACTATCATTACTGTGAATTCTTCTTCAGGAAGACTGCCTATTTCCTCTTCATTTGTTTCATCTGGTGGATTTTTACCTTGCTTCTTCATCTGCTGTATATTTTTCTGTCTTCTCATTTTGTTTAACTTACTGTGTTTGGGTCACCTTTTCTCTGGGTGCAGGATCATATTTCCTATTGTTTTTAGTGTCTGCTCCCAGTGGGTGAGGTTGGTTCAGTGGGTTGTGTAAGCATCCTGTTGGAGGGGACTGGTGCCTGTGTTCTGGTGGGTGGGGCTGGATCTTGTCTTTCTGGTGGGCAGGGCTGCATCTGGTGGTATGCTTTGGGGTATCTTGAACTTAATATGATCTTAGGCAACCTCTCTGCTAATGGGTGGGTTTGTGTTCCTGTCTTGCTAGTTGTTTGGCATGCAGCGTTCAGCAGTGGAGCTTGCTGGCCGTTGGGTGGAGTTGGGTCTTAGCATTGAGATGGAGATCTGTGGGAGAGCTCTGGCCAATTGATATTACCTGGGCCGGGAAGTCTCTAGTGGTCCAATGTCCTGAACTCAGCTCTCCCACCTCCAAGGCTCAGGCCTGACACACAGCCAGACCACAAGACCCTGGCAGCCACACAGCTCAGAAGAAAAGGGGGAAAAAATGAAGGAACAATAAATAAATAAAATTATTAAAATAAAAAGTAAAGAAAGTAATAATAATTTTTAAAAAAGTGAGCAACCAAATAAACAAATCCACAAATGATAACAAAGGCTAAAAACTAAACTGAGATAAACATAAAAATCAGAAACAAATCAGTTGCAGACAGCAAACCCGAAGTCTACAGTTGCTTCCAAAGTCCACCACCTCAAGTTTGGGAAGATTCATTGTCTATTCAGGTATTCCACAGATGCAGGGTGCATCAAGCTGATTGTGGGGATTTAATCCGCTGCTCCTGAGGCTGCACAGAGAGGTTTCCCTTTCTCTTCTTTGTTCGCTCAGCTCCTGGTGTTTAGCTTTGGTTTTGGCCCCACCTCTGCGTGTAGATCACCCTCAGGCATCTGTTCCTGCCCAGACATGATGGTGCTAAAGCAGTGGCTGATTAGGGGGCTCATTCAGGCAAGGGGGAGGGATGCGTACAGTATTTATAACTGGAATGTGGGGCGAGCCTGCTGCAGTAGGGGCCTTGTAACAGCCTGGGACACACTGTGTGTTCTCCCAGGTAACTTGTCCCTGGATCATGGGACCCTGGCAGTGGTGTGCTGCACAGGCTCCTGGGGTGGTGTGGATAGTGACCTGTGCTTGCACACAGGATTCTTGGTGGCTGCAGCAGTGTTAGCATTTCATGCCCGTCTCTGGGGTCCAAGCTTATAGCCGTGGCTCATGCCCATCTCTGGAGCTCGCTTAGGCAGTGCTCTGCCTTCTGTGGGCAGACAGGGAAGGAATCCCCTCTCCTCGAGCACCCCAAAACAATGGCCTCTTGCTTCTTAGGCAAATCCAGACATTTTCCAGGACTCCCTCCCGGCTAGCTGTGACACACTACCCTCCTTCAGGCTGTTTTCACACAGCCAACCCCAGTCCTCTCCCTGTGATCTGACTTCTGAAGCCTGAGCCTCAGCTCCAGCCCCCACCCACCCCAGCAGGTGAGCAAACAAGCCTCTCAGGCCAGTGAGTGCTGGTAGGCACCAATCCTCTGTGCAGGAATCTCTCCACTTTGCCCTCTGCACCCCTGTTGATGCGCTCTCCTCCGTGGCTCCAAAGCTTCCCCCCGCCCAAACCGTCTCTGCCAGTGAAGGGGCTTCCTAGTGTGTGAAAACTTCTCCTCCTTCATAGCTCCCTCCCAGAGGTGCAGGTCCCGTCCCTATTCTTTTGTCTCTGTTTTTTCTTTTTTCTTTTGCCTTATCCAGGTACGTGGGGATTTTCTTGCCTTTTGGGAATTCTGAGGTGTTCTGCCAGCATTCAGTAGGTGTTCTGTAGGAGTTTTTCCATATGTAGATGTATTTTTGATATATTTGTGGGGAGGAAGGTGATCTCCACATCTTACTCCTCCATTATCTTGAATGTCCCTCTTCATAGTTTCTTTAAACCTTCACTTTTTTCCTTCGTAAGATGAAATAATAGGATTATTGTCTCCTAAAAAATTACATCAGATAACAACGGCATTAAAATATCTGGTGCTGTGGTCTGAAAGCTTGTGCCCCACCTCCCAAATTCATAGGTTGATACTCAGTGTTCAATTTGATGGTATTAAGAGCTGGGACCTTTGGGAAGTAATTAGGTCATGAGCACAGAGCCCTCAGGAATGGGATTAGTCCACTTTTAAAAGGGACCCCAGAGAGCTCCCTCAACCCTTCTGTGATGTGAGGACATAGTGAAAATACAGCTGTCAATGAACCAGGAAGTGAGCCACAACGAGATATCAAATCTGCCTGCACCATGATCCTGGATTTCCCAGTCTCCCAAACTTTGAGAAATAAACTTCTACTCTTTATAAGTCACCCAATTGATGGTATTTTATTATAGCAGCCTGAATAGACTAAGGCATCTGGCTCTTAGCAATCACTTAGTGAATACTATTGTTATTGTTTTTGTAATTTTTGCTAGTATTCTTTATTAATTATTTTGCCTTTGGTTGTCTTCCCAAGAGTTTCTGAGAATGCATTATTCAGAAAATCATTAATCTTCATTAAATAAATAAATCTTGCTTCCTTCTCATCCTGAAGCACACTATATACAGTTGCCTGGATTCAGCTGGATTGAAAAATCAACACATGTAATTCAAAACATCTATACTTTGACATCTGATTTACAGTTTATATTTGCAAGCACCGATCTTTTACTCTGGTCATAGCATCTTAACATCTCTTGCCTGTCCCTTCTGATGTTTAGTCAAAGGGACTTCGTAGAAAACATCAATTTCAGCTCTCTGGAAGCTGAATTGCCTATGACTATAATATGAGTATCAGTATTACCCGCATAAGAATTGTGAGTACACTCAATCACCTAGTCCCTTTTCCTATATCCTCAGGTTAAAAATGAATCAACCAATCTTAACAAAATATAATTATATCTATACATCATCTCTCTTCCCTCCCTCTCAAACTTTATTTGGGAATTTCATACAGGTGGTAGTTTGAGTACAATCGCTAACTCCAGCACCAAATCTCTTAAAGTTATAGAAAATATAAATGAGATTACGAGTATGAAAAACAAGAGGCACCATAAGAATAATTTGATGGAATCACACTGACAAGATTGAAGTCAGTCACAACCAAGAACATACATATAAGAAAAAAACTCTCCAAGTGGTCCAGGGAAACTCTGGGTTCAGAGTAAGCAAATAACAAGTAAAAGAAAGGTGTTAGAAAACTTAACAGCATAATCAGGGTAATTTATTAAGAAGCTATATTTGTAGGAACTTGTTCTTCATCTAATTCTGATGGATCCAAGAACATCGATAATCAAAATCATGAACTGTGCTCTAGGAGAAAGTGAAATACCCATCTGGGGGAAGGCCCTAGTGAGCGTAGGTATAATGACTTTAAAATGACTGAAAAGGACAATTTTTCTTCAATTTTCACAGGAATTATTTTATTTTCAGCTTATATTTTCATAAATTTCTGTAAAAGGGTTTAATTTAAATGATAGGCTAATAAACAGTCCTATTCCTTTACTCATTCCCTTATTCATTACACAAATGTATCGATCTTGGATTTTCCCTAAAAAGTCTGGAAAATATCACACTAACACTAAATATTTGCCAGCAAAAACTTCTCTTTTCACATTTCTAAATCACAAAGTACTGCATAAGCCTCTGGGCCTGACTGCCCTCTAGAACCAGTTCTACAGAAGACCTCATTAAAAACTAATGAAACGACAGAGAATACAATAGGGGAAAGGATACACTGTCCATTTTCTCTTAATTCCCATGAATGGGGAGTACAGGAAAATAAACACTGTTTATTAGTTTAGTGCCTTAGTTTAGTGCCTAGACAACATATTGATTTAAAAAGTAGAATCCAGTTGTGAATAAGTATAGGTGTCAGCTGAGTATAGTTGTCATTACCAATTCGTGGAAAATGAACTATGATTGACTAATTTAATTTCTGTAACAAATTGGAACATGGAAGAAAGATAAAAGTAGAATACTCATTAGGGCATAACTAAGATGTTACAAATTAAATCTTCGTAGGAAGAAGAAATTAATTTGAACTATTTATATTGCAGATAAAAAATTTGGGAAATCAATTTATATGAAAGGTCATATTACATACTCTATATAGTGACATAATAACCTATAATTACATATGTACAACACAAACATATATTCTGAGATTAAAAAATAAATATAAGCATGCATTTTGTGTGTATGTTTGCACATATACAAAACTATGGATTTAGGTTAGATGACAAATTTGTCACACCTTGAAGCCAAAAAAAGAACTTCCTGAACGCAGCCACTGGTAGATTTTATTGCCTCATGTGCATAAGACTGGTGACATTGTGAATTCTAGCTATATACTTGGTAAACTGAATTTTTTCTCCAGAGATTTAAAAATAGAATAAACACTTAGATGTTTAACAGAGATTTGATAAAGGCTGACTCAATAGCTTTTGTTTCTATGAGTGTTACAGTAGAAGAGTGCAGGCTTTGGAGTCTGGAACACACAAAAATGAATCCCACTCTGCTGTTTATATTAAACATGATCTTGTGTTTCAGTTTCCTTATTTAAATAAGGATGCTAATGATGGTACCAAGTTATACATTTGATTCCTCACAATTTTGTGAGAATTAGAGATAAGCATCCCAATAACTTTTATAAATCCAATAGATGTTTTGTGGTTATTATTATTTTCTTCTCTGAGCATGCTTGGGAAACAAACTTAGAGTAATATCAAATGTCAATTGTATAAATCCAGCAAGTATGACCTGGCAGTGATTTTCTTGACATTATACCCAAATTAATGCTTAATCACCAGTAGTAAATTGGATATGCAAATTACTATCTGATAAGAATTTCCTACACTTTACCAGAAGAAGGAGCACAGGAGTGAGATCAAATGGGAAGTGGAGAATATAAAAACTACAGGACTAATTTCTTTTCGCTCTCCTATATCGCCAAGTGCTATATAAGGAAAAATGGCATTGTAAAGCTTTTAAAGCCATGTAAAATTGGACAATCCTCTGTGAAGTCCTTTTGTTCCTCCACACCTTCAAGTGTGACAAACACTTGGCTATTTGATATCTGGGGTAAATGGAAAGCATTTAATAAGGAACATAAACTAATGAATATAACTTTAATTTGTAAGAGAAATGCTACATATTTAGCAGCAGGCCCATGGACAGGTTCATATTATAAGAATGGCTAACTCATCCTGCCTCCTGGGATTTGTTTTCTGATGCATGATATAAACTAGTATTAAAAATACCATTATTTTATGCCAGAACAGCACATTTTGTAAAAATTTATCGATAATGCCTGAAAGATTTAAAAGGAAGTCTTAAATATGAGGTAAGTGTTTTGAAAATTTTATTCAAAGTCTTTAGTTAATTTTCTGACTTGGAAAGCTGAAATTTATTAAAATACATATTCATATACTCTTTAATCATTTTGAGCCAAAAGCCCACTCTTAAATATCCACAGGCACAGCTCTTATGCCACAACCATTAGGAGAAGACAGCAGTTTGGGGTGCAGTGGAAGGGCTTGGTTTGTCATGTCCCTTGGCTCTCTCATTGAAATTACTCCAGAAACTCACGGGGTGATGACAGAAAAATTATTTATCTCCTCTCCTTTAGCTTCTTCATTTCTAAAACAAAAGAACTGAATTAATGATCTTTAAATCCTCTTTAAAACCTTTCTTTTGTGGATGAATGTAGATTGTTGAGAAAAGGTTTTGCTTCTGAGGGAAATAAAAAGGCCCTTGGTTTAAGAAGTGTTGCTTCTGTTCACAATGCCTATGTCTAGGTTATGCCTTCTAGATTAATATATTTCTAGATTAAAATATTTAGATTAAAATATTTCCTTAGGATTTCTGATATACTATACAGCTAGATATCATGATAATCTATTCAATAAAAAAAATCTAATAATTTGTGTGATTTTTTTTCTCTTTTGTATACAAACCATCACAAGAAGTAAAACTAAACTCCTTAAAGCTTTGAGGAATTATTGATGAAAAGTATGAAATTATGGCACAATAAAGATGACACTGTCAAAGATGAGCTATTATTTATAATTAAAATTCAAAGTACCTGTTTTTTGATTTATTAGTAATTTTTAAAAGCTTTAGGGATTTTTATTCTTGAATGACATCCAAAAGGGAAGACTAGAATTCATCCTTATATCTTCATTTTTTACAATTCCTTGCATTTTCCAGTTCACTTATTTTAAAAATCACTACATTTTATAAGACAGGCAGGAATAAGTACTAAAATTTTTATTTTAAAAATAGAGAAATTAAGATTCAGGGTCACAGAGCTGAAAAGAGAAATGAGACCTACACCAAAGTACTCTAAGGCTAATAATGCCTATATGTTAAATAAATACTGGAAATCAGTTTCAAGGATGAGAATGAAATTGATTCCCAAAAACTCAATTGTTTTGCCTTTATAACCATATTTTCTTATCGCATGTGCTTACTGCTCCTCTGCTCTTTTTTTCTGTAAACAGATACTCTGGATCAACAATGTGATTAGCTTTTAATCAAGGCACTAACAGATGATGGAAACATGCAAAAAACTGGTAAGCCATTTAAATGTGTCTCCGAAACACAATATATTAACAGCCTTTCTTTCTATTCTTTTTGGGTTCTCCTACTCAGTGCCACAGTCAGTAGCGTGGCCTTAGAAGGACCTTTTAGATCATGATTAATACTTTTTCCCAAAATATATTAGAAAGTTTAAAATGCTTTTATAGGGCAATAAGTGGAATTACTTTTCATAATTTGTTTAATAGTTATTTTAAAATATGCAAAGCTGTACTGCCCACACAGATATTTTTAAAACAGTTGATTTTCCTGGTTATAAAACTAATACATAAGCATTTTAGGGAAAAAAAATTAGAAATGATAAGAAATCACACATAATCCTTACTAACTCAAGAACATTCATTCCCACCTGGTAAAGATGCCCCATTATAATTAACCATTTCTGTATTTTCGGATATTCAGATTTCTTCCATTTAAAAAATGTATACCTTGTGTTTAAATTAAACTTATTACTACACATGGAATTTTATAAAAGATAGCCAGAATACTATGAAATCTTAATATTAACCTATAAATTAATTTTTGATAAAGCATTATACTAAATTTCAATAAATCATTTCGGTAAATTTCATTTTTTATACAAAAAATGTGAATAAATTTTTGCAATTGGGAAATTTTTATGCATTAACTTGAATTTGTCAGCTAACTGGTAAAAGACAGAAATCCTATCTTCCCATCTTGTACAGACCCGCAATTTTCATTCATCCATTCCTGGAAGGAACCAAAGATTAACTAATGTCTGTACCCATAGAAGGTGAAAGGCAGAAAACAGGGGGTTGCTTGGTAGAGTAGAGTAGAAATTAGGTAAAAAGAAAGATAAAGTCTCCTACTGAATGGTGAGACCCTTTCACTATCTGCTTTAAAATTCTGCAAGTCACAATTGTAACACAGAAGTAGCAGATTTCAGCATAATTCTTTGGAGACACTGAGTAACTCTAGAGCAATGGCTTAGACATACTGATACTTGGGGATCACTTACAAATGAATTGCAGTTTAAATGTCATCAGACTTCTCCACAACACTGGAGAATAATAATAAATTGGAGCAAAGGACCGAAAAACCATAGGCAAATTATTTTCCTAAAATTATACTTTCCTTTCATTATATACAAAGTTAAACTATATCATCAATTGTAAAAAGGGAGTATAGATGTTATCAGACCTTTAACAACTGGACCAATTCACCTTCCATTTACTTTAGAAAGATAAAAGCAAATTTACATTTATCTCCTAATTTACTTTAGGAATTATTGTAATATATACCTTAGCATGCAAGAAAGAGGATAACATGAAATCTAGAAACCAGGAGATTCAATAATGACATGAAGTTCCTAGTTGTAACTGTGCACTTTGCTTAAAGAGCAATACATCTAGGTTGGAGCCACGTGACATATGCAAAAGTGAAAATTTTCCAAGAAATAATAAAAATATAACAAAGCAAATTTAGAACAATTTTCATTTTGAAATATTATTTATAAGCATAAGGCAATTCTGTTTGCACTTTTCAATGATATAGAAACAGGTGCATTAAAGACTAAACAAATGAAAAATGCTGTTAAATAATTTTTAACTATAGGAAATTAAAATATGTACAAGAAATGTAATCATACTATACTACTACTCTCAGCGGTGAAATTATTTCACATAAACGTGAATACTGATTAGCAAATTTAAAAAAACTGTAATAAATAACATTAAAAATGTTAAGGGCATGAAGAAATTGAGGTAGGGAATGAGAAAGAAGTTAAATCCTCAACTATGGTAACAGAATCACAGGATGCAGCAATGTGACACATGGATTGAGCAACTAAGATTTTTCCCCAAGCATTTCTAGCTCTAGATTTAAAGAGTAGTTTTTAAAAGATCTAAAATAAATGAATGAAAGGCTTTCAGTGGTATGAGTCATTTCAAGATTACAGAATCCTTTTCAGCACTATCCTGTATGCTTCTTGGATTCTACCCAGAGGCGAGCCAATGAACATACAGAGTGACATATAGAGTTCAGAATTGGTTGAAACTCCCTTCATTTTCTAATAAGGGGAGGGAATATTTTCTAACCCCTGACTCAACCAATCACTGCATCTGAATTTTCAGCTGCAATGGGGAAGTATTATTTTACTGCAAAAATCAATGGACCCCAAGGGGGAAAGGGGTTGGGGTGGGATGAATTGGGAGATTGGGATTGACATATGTACACTATTATGTGAAAAATAGGTAACTAATAAAAACCTGCTATATAGCACAGGGAACTCCACTTTGCTGTATAGTAGAAACTAACACAACATTGTAAACCAACTATACCCCAATTAGAAAAAGAAAAAATCAAAAAAGAAGAAAAAAGAAAATTGCATGTACCCTCTTTTTCATGAGCTAACAAACATTTCATATGTATTTATATAAGTGCAGTGAAGGTAAATGAAATTTTTTTTTAGAATAAGGAACTACCTTAGAGTTTGCAACTACAGGAAAAATTTTAATAAAATACAAAGAAAACTGTAGAGGCTTCCGGGAAGATGGCGGAAGAGTAAGACGCGGAGATCACCCTCCTCTCCACAGATACACCAGAAATACATCTACACGTGGAACAATTCCTACAGAACACCTACTGAACACTGGCAGAAGACCTCAGACCTCCCAAAAGGCAAGAAACCCCCCACGTACCTGGGTAGGGCAAAAGAAAAAAGAAGAAACAGAGACAAAAGAATAGGGATGGGGCCTACACCAGTGGGAGGGAGCTGTGAAGGAGGAAAGGTTTCCACACACTAGAAGCCCCTTCGCGGGTGGAGACTGCTGGTGGCGGAGGGGGGAAAACTTCGGAGCTGCGGAGGAGAGCGCAGCCACAGGGGTGCGGAGGGCAAAGTCGAGAGATTCCCACACAGAGGATCAGGGCCAACCAGCACTCACCAGCCTGAAAGGCTTGTCTGCTCACCTGCCGGGTCAGGTCGGGCTGGGAGTTGAGGCTCGGGCTTCGGTCCGAGCGCCGGGAGAGGACTGCGGTTGGTGGTGTGAACACAGCCTGCAGGGGGTTAGTGCGCCACGGCTAGCTGGGAGGGAGTCCAGGGAAAAGTCTGGACCTGCCGAAGAGGCAAGAGGCTTTTTCTTACCTCTGTGTTTCCTGGTGCGTGAGGAGAGGGGATTAAGAGCGCTTGTTTAAAGGAGCTCCAGAGATGGGAGCGAGCCGCGGCTAAATGCGCAGACCCCAGAGACGGGCATGAGCCGCTAAGGCTGCTGCTACTGCCACCAAGAAGCCTGTGTGCCAGCACAGGTCACTACACACACCCCCATTCAGGGAGCCTGTGCAGCCCACCACTGCCACAGTCCCGGGATCCAGGAACAACTTCCCTGGGAGAACACGCAATGCGCCTCAGGCTGGCGCAACGTCACGCCGGCCTCTGCCACCACAGGCTCGCCCCACACTCCGTGCCTCTCCCTCCCCGTGGCCTGAGTGAGCCAGAGCTCCCGAATCAGCAGCTTCTTTAACCCCGTCCTGTCTGAGCAAAGAACAGATGCCCTCCGGCGACCTACACGCAGAGGCATGGCCAAATCCAAAGCTGAGTCCCTGGGAGCTGAAAGAACAAAGAAGAGAAAGGGAAATCTCTCCCAGCAGCCTCAGAAGCAGCGGATTAAAGCTTCACAATCAACTTGATATACCCTGCATCTGTGGAATACATGAACAGACAAGGAATCATCCCAAATTAAGGAGGTAGACTTTGAGAGCAAGATTTATTATTTTTTCCCCTTTTCCTCTTTTTGTGAGTGTGTATGTGTATGCTTCTGTGTGAGATTTTGTCTGTATAGCTTTGCTTCCACCATTTGTCCTAGGGTTCAATCTGTCCATTTTTTTTTCTCTTAATAATTATTTTTTTATTTTAATAACTTTATTATATTTTATCATACTTTATTTTACTTTATCTCCTTTCTTTTTTCCTTCCTTCCCTCCTTACTTCCTTCCTCCCTCCCTCCCTCCCTCCTTTCTTTCTTTCTTTCTCTCTATTTCTACTAATTCTTTCTTTCTAGTTTTTCTCCCTTTTATTCTGAGCCGTGAGGATGAAAGGATCTTGGTGCAACAGCCAGGAGTCAGTGCTGTGCCTCTGAGAAGAGAGAGCCAACTTCAGGACACTGGTCCACAAGAGACCTCCCAGCTCTACGTAATATCAAATGGTGAAAATCTCCCAGAGATCTCCATCTCAACACCAGCATCCAGCTTCACTCAACAACCAGCAAGCTACAGTGCTGGACATCCTATGCCAAAAAACTAGCAAGACAGGAACACAACCCCACCCATTAGCAGAGAGGCTGCCTAAAAGCATAATAAGGCCACAGACACACCAAAACACACCACCAGATGTGGACCTGCCCACCAGAAAGACAAGATCCAGCCTCATCCACCAGAACACAGGCACTAGTCCCCTCCACAAGGAAGCCTACAAAACTCACTGAACCAACCTTAGCCACTGGGGACGAACACCAAAAACAACAGGAACTATGAACCTGCAGCCTGCGAAAAGGAAACCCCAAACACAGTAAGTTAAGCAAAATGAGAAGACAGGAAAACACAGCAGATAAAGGAGCAATAAAAAACCCCACCAGACCTCATAAATGAAGAGGAAATAGGCAGTCTACCTGAAAAAGAATTCAGAATAATGATAGTAAAGATGATCCAAAATCTTGGAAATAGAATAGACAAAATAAAAGAAACGTTTAACAAGGACCTAGAAGAACTAAAGAGCAAACAAACAATAATGAACAACACAATAAATGAAATTTAAAATTCTCTAGAAGGGATCAATAGCAGAATAACTGAGGCAGAAGAACGGATAAGTGACCTGGAAGATAAACTAGTGGATATAACTACTGCAGAGCAGAATAAAGAAAAAGAATGCAAAGAACTGAGGACAGTCTCAGAGACCTCTGGACAACATTAAATGCATCAACATTTAAATTACAGGGGTCCCAGAAGAAGAAGAGAAAAAGAAAGGGACTAAGAAAATATTTGAAGAGATTATAGTTGAAAACTTCCCTAATACGGGAAAGGAAATAGTTAATCAAGTCAGGGAAGCACAGAGACTCCCATACAGGATAAATCCAAGGAGAAACATGCCAAGAAACATATTAATCAAACTATCAAAAATTAAATACAAAGAAAACATATTAAAAGCAGCAAGGGAAAAACAACAAATAACACACAAGGGAATCCCCATAAGGTTAACAGCTGATCTTTCAGCAGAAACTCTGCAAGCCACAAAGGAGGGGCAGGACATATTTAAAATGATGAAGGAGAAAAACCTACAACCAAGATTACTCTACCCAGCAAGGATCTTATTCAGATTTGATGGAGAAATTAAAAGCTTTACAAACAAGCAAAAGCTGAGAGAGTTCAGCACCACCAAACCAGCTTTACAACCAATGCTAAAGGAACTTCTCTAGGCAGTAAACACAAGAGAAGGAAAAGACCTACAAAAACAAACCCAAAACAATTAAGAAAATGGGAATATGAACATACGTATCAATAATTACCTTCAATGTAAATGGATTAAATGCTCCCACCAAAATACACAGACTGGCTGAATGGATACAAAAACAAGACCCATATATATGCAGTCTACAAGAGACCCACATCAGACCTAGGGACACATACAGACTGAAAGTGAGGGGATGGAAAAAGATATTCCATGCAAATGGAAATCAAAAGAAAGCTGGAGTAGCAATTCTCATATCAGACAAAATAGACTTTAAAACGAAGACTATTACTAGAGACAAAGAACGACACTACATAATGATCAAGGGATCAATCCAAGAAGAAGATATAACAATTGCAAATATTTATGCACCCAACATAGGAGCACCTTAATACATAAGACAAATACTAACAGCCATAAAAGGGGAAATCAACAGTAACACAATCATAGTAGGGGACTTTAACACCCCACTTTCACCAATGGACTGATCCTCCAAAATGAAAATAAATAAGGAAACACAAGCTTTAACTGATACATTAAACAAGATGGACTTAATTGATATTTACAGGACATTACATCCAAAAACAACAGAATACACATTCTTCTCAAGTGCTCATGGAACATTCTCCAGGATAGATCATATCTTATGTCACAAATCAAGCCTTCGTAAATTTAACAAAATTGAATTTGTATCAAGTATCTTTTCCAACCACAATGTTATGAAACTACATATCAATTACAGGAAAAGACCTGTAAAAAATACAAACACATGGAGGCTAAACAATACACTACTTAATAACCAAGTAAACACTGAAGAAATCAAAGACGAAATCAAAACATACCTAGAAACAAATGACAATGGAGACACGATGACCCAAAATCTACGGGATGCACCAAAAGCTGTTCTAAGAGGGAAGTTTATAGCAATACAATCCTACCTTAAGAAACAGGAAACATCTCAAATAAACAACCTAACCTTGCACATAAAGCAATTAGAGAAAGAAGAACAAAAACCCCAAAGTTAGGAGAAAGAAAGAAATCATAAACAGATCAGGAATAAATGAAAAACAAATGAAGGAAACGATAGCAAAGATCAATAAAACTAAAAGCTGGTTCTTTGAGAAGATAAACAAAATTCATAAACCATTAGCCATACTCATCAAGAAAAAAAGGAAGAAGAGAAGACTCAAATCAATAGAATTAGAAATGAAAAAGGAGAAGTAACACTGACACTGCAGAAATACAAAGGATCATGAGAGATTATTACAAGCAACTATATGCCAATAAAATGGACAACCTGAAAGAAATGGACAAATTTTTAGAAATGCACAACCTGCTGAGAATGAACCAGGAAGAAATAGAAAATATGAACAGACCACTCACAAGCACTGAAATTGAAACTGTGATTAAAAATCTTCCAACAAACCAAAGCCCAGGACCAGATGGCTTCACAGGAGAATTCTATCAACCATTTAGAGAACAGCTAAAACCTATCCTTCTCAAACTCTTCCAAAATATACCAGAGGGAGGAACACTCCCAAACTTATTCTACGAGGCCACCATCACCCTGATACCAAAACCAGACAAAGATGTCACAAAGAAAGAAAACTACAGGCCAATATCATTGATGAACATAGATGCAAAAATCTTCAACAAAATACTAGCAAAGAGAATCCAATAGCACATTAAAAGGATCATACACCATGATCAAGTGGGGTTTATTCCAGAAATGCAAGGATTCTTCAATATACGCAAATCAATGAATGTGATACACCACATTAACAAACTGAAAGAGAAAAACCATATGATCATCTCAATAGATGCAGAGAAACTTTTGACAAAATTCAACACCCATTTATGATAAAAACCCTGCAGAAAATAGGCATAGAGAGAATTTCCTCAACATAATAAAGGTCATATATGACAAACCCACAGCCAACATCGCCCTCAAAGGTGAAAAACTGAAAACATTTCCACTAAGATCAGGAACAAGACAAGGTTGTCCACTCTCACCACTATTACTCAATATAGTTTTGGAAGTTTTATTCACAGCAATCAGAGAAGAAAAGGAAATAAAAGGAATCCAAATCGGAAAAGAAGTAAAGCTCTCACTGTTGGCAGATGACATGATACTATACATAGAGCATCCTAAAGATGCTACCAGAAAACTACTAGAGCTAATCAATGAATTTGGTAAAGTAGCAGGATAGAAAATCAACACACAGAAATCTCGGGCATTCCTATACACTAATGATGAAAAATCTGAAAGTGAAATTAAGAAAACACTCCCATTTACCACTGCAACAAAAAGAATAAAATATCTAGAAAAAACCTACCTAAGGAGACAAAAGACCTGTATGCAGAAAATTATAAGACACTGATGAAAGAAATTAAAGATGATACAAATAGATGGAGAGATATACCATGTTCTTGGCTTGGAAGAATCAACACTGTGAAAATGACTCTACTACCGAAAGCAATGTACATATTAAATGCAATCCCTATCAAACTACCACTGGCATTTTTCATAGAACTAGAACAAAAAATTTCACCATTTGTATGGAAACATACAAGACCCCGAATAGCCAAATCAATCTTGAGAAAGAAAAATGGACCTGGAGGAATCAGGCTCCCTGACTTCAGACTATACTACAAAGCTACAGTAGTCAAGACGGTATGGTACTGGCACAAAAACACAAATATAGATGAATGGAACAGGATAGAAAGCCCAGAGATAAACCCATGCACATATGGTCACCTTATCTTTATAAAGGAGGCAAGAATACACAGTGGAGAAAAGACAGACTCTTCAATAAGTGGTGCTGGGAAAACTGGACAGGTACATGTAAAAGTATGAAATTAGAACACTTCCTAACACCATAGAGAAAAATAAACTGAAAATGGATTAAAGATCTAAATGTAAGGCCAGAAACCATCAAACTCTTAGAGGAAAACATAGGCAGGACACTCTATGACATAAATCACAGCAAGATCCTTTTTGACCCACCTCCCAGAGAAATGGAAATAAAAACAAAAGTAAACAAAGGGGACCTAATGAAACCTAAAAGCTTTTGCACAGCAAAGGAAACCATAAACAAGACGAAAAGACAACCCTCAGAATGGGAGAAAATATTTGCAAATGAAGCAACTGAGAAAGGATTAATCTCCAAAATATACAAGCAGCTCATGCAGGTCAATATCAGAAAAAGGAAAAACCCAATCCAAAAATGGGCAGAAGACCTAAATAGACATTTCTCCAAAGAAGATATACAGATTGCCAACAAACACATGAAAGAATGCTCAACATCATTAATCATTAGAGAAATGCAAATCAAAACTACAACGAGATATCATCTCACACCAGTCAGAATGGCCATCATCAAAAAAATCTAGAAACAATAAATGCTGGAGAGTGTGTGGAGAAAAGGGAACACTCTTGCATGGTTGGTGGAAATGTAAATTGATACAGCCACTATGGAAAACAGTATGGCGGTTTCTTAAAAAACTAAAAATAGAACTACCATATGACCCAGCAATCCCACTACTGGGCATACACCCTGAGAAAACCATAATTCAAAAAGACTCATGTACCAAAATGTTCATTGCAGCTCTATTTACAATAGCCAGGACATGGAAGCAACCTAAGTGTCTATCAACAGATGAATGGATAAAGAAGATGTGGCACATATATACAATGGAATATTACTCAGCCATAAAAAGAATTGAAATTGAGTTATTTGTAGTGAGGTGGATGGACCTAGAGACTGTCATACAGAGCAAAGTAAGTCAGAAAGAGAAAAACAAATACCGTATGCTAACACATATATATGGAATCTAAGAAAAAGGTCATGAAGAACCTAGGGCTAAGATGAGAATAAAGACACAGACCTACTAGAGAACGGATTTGAGGACATGGGGATGGGGAAGGGTAAGCTGTGACAAAGTGAGAGAGTGGCATGGACATATATACACTACCAAACGTAAAACAGATAGCTAGTGTGAAGCAGCTGCATAGCACAGGGAGATCAGCTCGGTGCTTTGTGACCACCTAGAGGGGTGGGATAGGGAGTGTGGGAGGGAGGGAGATGCAAGAGGGAAGCGATATGGGATCATATGTATATGTATAACTGATTCACTTTGTTATAAAGCAGAAACTAACACACCAATGTAAAGCAATTATACTCCAATAAAGATGTTAAAATAATTAAATGAATAAATAAATAAAATAAAAAAGGAAAATAAAAGAAAATCTAAAATACTACCATGGGAAAATGTGGCATTTATAAAATTGGATGAAGAATTTACTGTTATTTTTTCTAAATGTTAGATTACTGATGTTCATAAGGGCGACACTGTAAACCAAATATGAATAGGGACTTTAGGTTTGTAATATACATTTTTTCCAAAATTATCAATATTTTTTAATAAAGGAAAAGAGTGAGTGAAATCTCTCACTAGACAGACTAGATTCTCTAGTGAGAATCTCTCACTAGACAGAAATCTATTAAGTGCCTTCTTTTTAAAGAGTAATGTATTAAGCATATTACTTAGAATATTGTATTGAATCATAAGGACAGAGAAGTTATTATTTATCACTGCAACTGTAAGGTATCAAAACTTAATAACAGATAAGCAATCAAACTCTTCAGTTGAATAACTGGATGGATTGGTGGTTGAGAAGATTGATTTTGTAAAAGTACTGAATTCACAGTGAATAGATTAGGTTCAAGTCTGAGTTCTACTACTGATTATTTTACAGTCTTCTACAGGTCACTGTATTCCTTTGCTTCAATTTCCATTTTAAATGTACTGATTACACAAATTGTATCTCAGGGTTTAGAAACTTTTAGATTCTGTCAGATTGAACCCTATGACATTACTGCTTTTGTCCATCTAGTACCATCAATTTCATAGGATTCACATAATAAAAAGTAACCTATTCTTCCCAATGAAAATCTCACCAAGTTATTTTGTACGTACTGACAAATTGATCTTAACTTTTGTATAGAATGGGAAAAGGCCTAATTTAGCCAACGTAATACTGAAGAATAACAACAAACATGGAACACACATAATGTTTATTTTTAATGTATCTCCATGTATATACACACACCTGTTTCTGTTTATCTTGTATATGTGTGTATACACACACACACACACATTTATGCTTATAGTTTATAAGGTGGAACTATGCCAGGTGTTAGAGATAAAACAATGAATAAAGTATGGCCCTAAATTTGAAGAATTCAAGTTTTCTCCATTGGATGTTACAATTGTGTGAAATGTTGGAATGATAGACAAATGTCATGCTAGATTTGTTGGGACTGGTAAATATTCTTCAGGAACGAAGAGTTATCTACACACCTGCCTCCTCCCCAACACATACATTTTGCCAGTGATCGGATTAATTCTGGCCACTGAGTCAAAAGGAAAAGTGTATTCTGTTATTTTTAGATGACATTCCCTCCAATAAAAAAGACTGATGATAAAAGGGAGGAAAAAACAAACCGAACAAAACTTTTAGCTCTATTGTCTTCCTTCCAATTTAGAACATAGACATATGAAGATGTGACATTTGAAGCTATGCAGCCATGAGCCTAACACAGTACTTAATGTATGAAACGGCTTACTGTGAAAATGAGGCCCTCAAGAATAATATGGTGTGAGAAACAATCTGTAGAATCATGTAGTTATTTTTATATAACATAAACATTTTTTACAAGCAGTGATTAGTTTGTCAATCTTTCATTTATATTCAAACTACCTTACTCGATTCAATAAGAAAGGAATTAATTAAGTGGAGGCCTCATACCTGTCTATTTGATCTCATAACTGAATAAGCATAATTAAAGTAGGGCCTTCGATGCATATTGTTTTACATAACATCATGATATAAAATGGAAGTAGCAAATGTTGATGCACCAATTAATGAAAACGAAGTTAAACAAGACAATCTGTGAACTACTGGGACTAAATGGCCAGAATTTATAAAATGTATTTCCTAAAATGATGGGTGGGATAGTTATACTGGATTTATTTATTCGAATGCCTCCCTGTCTCTCTCTCTCTCTCTCTCTCTCTCAGCACCGCCCGCCCCCCCGCCCCCAACCTACTATCCCTCACTATTAGCACAGCAGTGATCCTGAGGATCACTTCACTATACAATTTTAATGTGGCCCACTGATTTGCAAATTAACATCCTACAGAAAATTGCAACATGTCTCAGAACAACATGAATATGATTTGTCTCCTTTACTAAAAAGTATCTGTAATCAGGGTTCATTCACAGCTTAATCATTTATATATCGTCTACATGCCCACAATAAACATATTTTTTTAAAACCAACACAATCAGACAGAAAATACTAATGTTGCCATGTTTATAATTTTAATTATTTTGCAATGTAGGCCCCAAATGGTGATTTGCAAGTCATTTTCATATTTCAGCCTCTTTGAATAGCCATGCTCACAAATGGAGATTTACAATATCGGGCATGCTTGACAATGGAAGGTCTGGATGCCAAGTGAGGAATCTACTTCTAAACGGATGCCAAAGCATTGTGTGTTCCACATAAATTCATAACTGCCAAGCAGCCTTTCTAAGTGACTTTTTCTAATTCATCTGCAGACTATACTTCTAATTTTTAAAACAGTTAGTTAATAGCTATGGATCCCTCAAACTTGCCATTTTTCAATCATGAAATTCATGTAAAGATTATTTTGCATAGTTCTGAGAGCATCCCCTTGTCATTCACCGTATTCTGAGAACCAATGTGCTCATTTTCTAATCCTTGTTAATCTGTCACTAATGTTGAGGAAAAGAGCAGTTAACGCTGGAAAAAGTATTAAAATGATCATTTTTTTTAATACCCTGTGTCTCTTCTCAGCTTGCTAATCATGGAATAAACACTATTATTTTCAAGTATTACATACAAAAGAGAGTTTAATAATTTGTTGCTATAGATAGGCAGAATCTCTCAAGGAGCCACATAAATACTTTAAACAACAGAAAGGCACAGATTGCAACAGGAGTAGTCAGGTATACTTCATGCCCTCTAGAACACATAACAATAAAGGGTACAAAGTTTTAGACATCTAAGTGTAAGATCTGGGGGAAAGAACTGGATTGTCTAAATCTAGAATGATCCTAAAGAAATGTATATATTTTTCAAATAAAAAACCTAAACACAAAAAGCAGATAATGTTCAATATTTTGTACAAGCAAAAGCTACTGTCTTTAGTGTTAGTATGTAAAGATTCTGTTTACCTAAAATTTATACCAATTTACATTGTGTAATCTTAATTTAGGAACATCATCATCCACTCTTTAATTTTCATTGTGTCCAATTTATCTGCTTTGTTTTGTTGTCTGTGCTGTTGGGGTCATATTTAAGAAACCACTGCCAAATCCAAGGCTGTGAATATTTGCTCCTATGTTTTCTTCTAAGAGTTTCATAGCTTTAGCTCTTAAATTTAGTTATGCGTTTCATTTTGAATTATTTTTTTTGTATATGGTGTAAGGTAGGGTCCATACTTCCTTCTTTTGCTTGTGTATATCCAACTTTACCATTACTATTTTTGAACACACTTCCCTTTTCCCATTAAATAACTTAACCACTTAACCGCATTATCAAGGTTAAAGGAAAAGAGTACTAAAAATAACTATAGCTACTATAATTTAAGGAATATACAACATAAAAATAGGTAAATTTTGACATCGATAACATAAAAGGGGAGAGTAAAAGGGTAGAGTTGTGTTCTTAACTAGAGAGGGCTTGTAATTATTGGTATACATTATTTTATATATTGGTATAAAATCGTTCCATATTATCTTTTATCAGAAATGTAGTAACTTCTGAATAATTTATATAAGGTTTGACCTATATTATGAATTAACCTTGAATAATTCTGCCCATCTCTAAGGTGCAGTATTGACTAGTTTTCTCCATTGACTGAACTGCTTAAGACAATGGGCCAATGGGGATCATATGAGGCAGGGAAGACAACTGCTAGCACCTAGGAATATTAAATCAAGTAGTAAGCTTTCCTAGTTTCTCCAGTTGCATTTGCTTGAGAAACCTATACCATTTTTTAAAGTCCTTAGGGACAATGTTCGTGTCTGATTCACTTTCATTTATTTTCGTCTCTCTACCTCACATAGCACGTCTCACACAATAAGTACAAAATAAGTAATTATAAAGTACACACAAATTATTTAATTAAATGTTAAGTTTTGCAATATATCCCTCCCCTAGCACAGCAATATGATAATTACAGCAGATTCTAATAAATAATTGAATGTATTTAGAATTGTACCAAATAAAGAACCCTACTTTTCTTTTTTATTTGTCTTTTTTCCTCATAGTTTATAATCCATTTAAGGATCCTCAGTCAAGAAAGAACAAGTCTTCTCCAAGTATTTGGCCTCTCCCTCTCTTTTTTTATTTCAAAATTCTTTATTGACCCAAGGAAAAATCATCAGGATGGCAAAAAAAATTCTTCCAGCTTTACTGGGATATAGCTGACATACAAATCAAAGTTTAAGTGTAAAGCGTACATCTTGCTGATTTGATACGATTATATATTGCAAAATGATTATCTCCATGGTGTTAACTAAAACCTCCATCACGTCACATAATTACCATTTCTTTTTTTGTAGTAAGAACATTTAAGATTTATTCTCTTAGCAACTTTCACATACATAATACAGAATTGTAAACGATAATCACAATGCTGTGCATTAGATGATTAAAACACTTTTTAACTGGAATCTTGCAACATTTGACCAACATCTTCTCATTTCTCCCACCTCTCATCCACTGCTAACCACTATTCTACTCTCTGTCTCTAAGTGTTTATGTATAAGTGATGTCATACATTATTTGTCATTTTCTGTCTCTTTCACTTAGCATAACGCCATCACCACCTATCCAGGTTCTTGCAGGTGGCAGGATTTTCTTCTTTCTCATGGCTGAATAATATTCCATTGTATATATATATATTTTTCCCACATCTTCTTTATCCATTCGTCCATTCACAATAGCCAATAATTGTTTCCATATATTGGCTATTGTGAGTAACACTGCAATAAACATGAGGGTGCAGGTATCTCTTTAATATCCTATTTTCATTTCCTTTGGATATATCTCCGAAAGTGAAATTGCTGGATAATATGGTAGTTTTTAATTTTTTGAGGAACCTCCATATTGTTTTCCGCTATGTTTGTAGTAGTTTAAAGTCCCACCAACAGTGCACAAGGGTATTTTTCTCTCTTCATACTCACCAACACTTGTTATCTCTTGTCTTATTTATGATAGCCATTCTAACAGATATGAGGAGATATCTCACTGTGGTTATGACTTGTATTGCCTTGATGATTAGTCATGTTGAACATCTTTTCATGTACCTGTTGGCCATGTGTATGTCTTCTTTGGAAAAAACAATCAGATTGTTTGATTTTTGTTATTGTGTTGTATGAGCTATTTATATATTTTGGATATTGACCCCTTATAAAATAAATGGTTTTCAAATCATTTCTTCCATTCTGCACATTGCCGTTTCATCTTGTTGACTGTTTCTTTTGCTGTGCAAAACTTTTCAGTCTGATGCAGTTCCACTTAATGATTTTTGCTTTGCTGTCATATCCAAAAAACCATTTCCAAGACCAATGCCAAGAAGTTTTTCCCTATGTTTTCTTAGCAGTTTTATTGTTTCAAGTCTCATGTTCAAGTGTTTAACCCATTTCAAGTTAACACTTCATTTACAAACAGTCATCAAAGGAAAAGGAACAACCTAATTTGAGTTTAATGACTTAGAAGTATATTGCCAGAGTGCACATCAAAGATTCTCCCATTGTTTTGTACTCAGATATTATAAAAGGGCCTGAGGAAAAAAAAATCAAGTTGAATCCTAAGTCTCTTAAGAGGTAGCACCTGAGTGTCATTTATTTCTTAAACACAAAATCTCTCAACTCTCCTGGGTAGATATGGAGCCATATTATACAGGGCTGTGGGGCAAGAATTTCAAAGTGGCTTACACCTATGTATTTCACAAATGATCTTTGTACTTCATGAGTGATTTACTCCTAGGTATTTCATCATGCATATGCTTTTTTGATCAAAAGTTTTGGCGCTCTATAAAAAAATCAGGATTTTTATTTCTATAATGTCTCAATTATACCCCCCTTTTTTCTATGTTTCTTTCTTCTCTTTTTTAGGGGTTTTTGGAGCTGGTGTCAGGTAGCTATAGAGTATAATGGTAAGCAAAATGAGTATTTTGGTCTTATACATAACACTTGAAGTCCTGACTCCACTTGACATTTCTCTGAGTTTTCTGGACTGAGAAAATAGGCACAGAGAAATACCATTGTTCTCTATATTGGAGTAAGAAATAAAATGTAGGTTTTTTGAAAGATAAGGATAAGTTTAATTTTCCATATGCTGGATATATGGTGATTCCTGTTGAAATCCTGAAGAGGCAGTTGGATATACAGGTCTTTGAGAAGTGAAGTCTGGGCTGGAAATATAAATGATGAAATTGCTAAGTGGCTGAGGTCACATAAAGAAAGAACATTGAGCAAGAGACTTGAGTCCAGGCAGAGCACAGACAGAAGAGGTAACTATGTGAAGAAAGTGTTTCCAGATAGAAGATTGGAATACTGAGTAGAATGCTGTTGAATTTTCACATAAGACCAGGACTCAATGTTTCATTTGCATTTAATGACACAGCAGGGTATTTCATAAATTAATATTTGTCTACCAAAAATTATTTTCCCATTCTCCATTATGAACACGTAGGAGATGAACATATACAATTCATTTTACTTTTCCAGCTTCACTGAGATATAACAGAAAAAACTTTGTGTTAGTTTAAGGTGTACAACATAATAATTTATGTATATATTGAAAAATGATTATCACAATAAATTTAGTTAACACATCCATCACCTCACATAGATATATTTTGTTGTTATTGTACTGAGACCTTTTAAAATCTATTCTCTTAGTAACTTTCAAATATACAATACGGTACGCTTTACGGTCCCCAAGCTGTACATTACATCTCAAGAACTTATTTATCTCTTAACTGGGAGTGGCTACCTTTCAACCACCTTCACCCATATCTGCCCAAACCCCCTTTCCCCTGGCTCCTCACCTCTGGCAACCACCAATCTCTTCTTTGTTTCTATGAGTTTGATTTTTTTTTTATTCCACATGTGAGATCATACAGTGTTGTATTTATCTAATTTATTTCACTTAGCATAATGCTATTTAGGTTCATCCAGATTGTCACAAATGGTAGGATTTCTTTCTTTTTCATGGTTGAATAGTATTCCATTGACTATACTACATATACTACATTGCTTTATCCATTGATCCATTGTGGGACATGTAATTCATTTCCATGTCTTAGCTATTGTAAGTGATGTTGCAATGAACATGGTGGTGCAGATGTCTCTTCAAGATAGTGACTTCACTTCCTTTGGATATATACTCAGAAGTGGAATTGCTTTTTGACGAACCTCCACAGTATTTTCCATAGTGGTTGTGCATTGCCACCAACAGTGTACAAGAGTTCCTTTTCTCCACGGCCTTGAAAACACTTGTTATCACTTGTATTTGATGATAGCCATTCTAACAGGTGTAAGGTGATATCTCATAGTGGTTTTAATTTGTATTTCCCTGATGATTAGTGATGCTAAGCACCTTTTCACGTTCCTTTTGTCCATCTGAATATCTTATTTGGAAAAATGTCTATTCAGGTCCTTTGCCCATTTTTAAATTGAATTAGTTGGAGTTGTTTTGCTTATGAATTGTATTAGTCCCTTATATGTAAGATATGCAATTTGCCAGTATTTTCTCCCATTCTGTAGGTTAAGCTTCTATTTTGTTGATTCTTCCTTTTGCTGTGTAGAAGCTTTTAATTTGAGGTACTCCTACTTCTTTATTTAGCTTTTGTTTCTTATGCTTCAGGTGTCATATCCAAAAAGTCATTGCCAAGACCAATGTCAAGTAGCTTTTCTCCTTTTTTTCTTCTAGTTTTATGGTTTCATGTCTTACACTTAAGTATTTTATCTATCAAGTTAATTTTTGTGAGTGGTGTAAGACAGGGAGGGGTCTAGTTTCATTCTTTTACATGTAAATATCTAATTTTTCAGCACCATTTATTAAGGAGACTCTCTTTTCTCCATTGAGTATTCTTGGCTCCCTCTCAAATATTAGTTGACTGTATATGCATGAGTTTATTTCTGGGCTCTCGTTTCTGTTCCATTGATCTATGTGTGTTTTTTATTGACAGTACTATACTGTTTAATTATTATAACTTTATAATACAGTTTGAAATCATGATGTGTGATGTCTCCAGCTTTGTTCTGTCTCAGTATTGCATTGCACATTCAGGGTCTTTTGTGATTTCATATAAATATTACAATTGTTTTTCTACTTATACAGAAACTGCCATTGCAATCTTAATAGGAATTTCATTGACCCAAAAGATGTCTTTGGGTAATGTGGCCACTTTAAAAATACTATTTCTTCCAATCCATGAACATGAGATATCTTTCCATTTTTTTGGTATATTCTTCAGTCTCTTCATCAATGTCTTACAGTTTTCAGTGTATAGCTCTTTCACCTCATTGGTTAAGTTTATTCCTGCGTATCTCATTGTTTTTGATGGTACTGTAAAGGAGATGGCTTTCTTTTATCTTTTCAGATAATTCACTGCTAGTATATATATGCTACTGATTTTCATATGTTGATTTTATATACTGCTGCTTTACTGAATTTGTTCATTAGTTCTAACGGTTTTTTGGTGGAGTCTTTAGGATTTCCTATATATAAAGTCATGTTATCTGCAAAGGTAATTTTACTTCTTCCTTTTCAATTTGGATGCTTTTTATTTCTTCTTCTTGCCTGATTGTTCTTGCTAAAATTTCCAGTACTATGCTGAATAGACATGGTGAGACTGGGCACCTTTATCTTGTTCCTGATCTTAGAGAAAAAGCTTTCAACATTTCACCATTAAGTACAATGTTAGCTGTAGTCTTGTATAAATATGCAACTTTTAAAAAACTATATTCCTCATCTTATCTTGCAGATAGGGCAGGAGAATCCATGTAAGCCAAATTCCTTGGCCAGGGCTGACTCAGAAGGCAATTGCTCTTATACCCATTTTCTTTCTGCCTTCCTGCCCAGAATATGAATATAATACCTTGAGCAGGCCATCTTGCAGTGTGAGCATGGAAGCTACCCAATAAGGAATACAGAACAGAAAATCGGAGCCTAGATTTTTAATATATACCTTGCAGCTGCAATTCTGGTCTTTCTTGTGCTTTTCTCATATGAGAGAAATATAAGCCCTTAGAATGATAACACTACTGTTATTTTGGGTCTCTGTTACCAGAAGTTGAACACATGTCATATGTGATACAAAGTAGTTATTACAGTTAGTAAGGGCTGTTCCTATTAAGTTGGAATAAGACAGAAAAGAAGCCACTGAGTAGGTTAAGGAAAAACTTATTTTACCATTACTAAAAACATAAAATAGGCCTGGAATTAAGTTAATCATTTGCAATACAGTGGTGAGAAGACGGATATGTTATTTGTCACTGTAGAGCTTATGGCCTAGTCACTGGCCATATTTCAATACCCTTTCATCTAAAAAGGTAGTGCTCAGAGTTTTAAACCATCATTTTGTAAATGAAGAGTTGATAAGTCTACCTGTGTATCTTTGAGTTTGCTTTTCCTTTTTCCTCTGGGTTTTTGTTTTTCTTTGTACTTGTTTGTTTTAGTCTCAGCTGCCTCCCTTCTCTCTGCACTGCCTCACTGACAAATATATTACGGGAAAAGATAATACTCGATTTCCATTTATCTGTCAATCTAGACTAAGTTATCTATGACTGAGGTCACAATTGACTTCCAAAGGTGATTTTTAAGTATTTCTCCATAGTCATATTATCTAATCTTTCTCCAGTATAGGACAATGTTGACTACTCCCTCCTGGAAGGACTCTCCTCTTTTTGGCATTTGTAATGGTATTATTCTATTTTGGGATTCCTCCACTCACTTGAAATGCTCAATATTTATAGATTCATTTTTCTTAATGTCAGTGTCCCTCAACCTCCAACCCAGGTTCTTTGCTCTCTTCAACATATTTATTCTTCCTGAGAAATGACATCCATGTGTATGGCTTCAATTACCACCTGTCTTAATGATTTTCAACATTAGTAGCCCCTAGCCTAGACCTTGATTTTGAGATTCCTTTATTATTTAGTATAGTTTGCTATTACTGTTAGTTCAAGCTAGTTGGCCCACAAATAACTCAAATGCAATCCAACATAATCTATTTCTACATAATAAGCCATGTCCTATTTTTGTATAGTTTTCCCTATTTTCCCATTCCTCTAAAAAGTATGTACCTCTTTCCATTTTTCCTGCCAATTTCCTATAGAAGTAAACAAAACCACCATCTGCAACTTTTTCAAGATGAACATATAATTATCTATGATTCAGTCCTCTCTTTTCATAAATCCTTAGCAGCCAATCCGTTACTAATAATCTACAATCGGCTTACAGACATATATGGAATCTGTTCTCTTTCACCAAATCATTTCCATTATCTTATCTCATCTACTTTCAAATATTCAAAATAAATTTTAATGGGTACCTTTGCTCATAAATATACATTTGTATTTATTTACATATACACATATATATCTAAATTTCTTAATATCTCCTAACTTTAGCTGTGCATAACCATTTATTGCTTTAAAAGTCCACATTTTTCTGTAACTCCAAGTCTTCGTATATTCTACACTTTTTCCCTTTATCTATTTTGAAGGTATCTTCTGCATCAAAGTAATTTTTTAATGTATATCTGTCTTACTGAATACTTATTGTCTCTTCTTTCTCTGAATCTTGGGTTCTATATTCATGCAGGTATAGGAGTTATAGGAGAAATGCCTCCTATTTTGGGAAACAGTTAAACTACTGAGACTCCTAAAAGAGCAGATATTCTGCTCTTCTTCATGTCCATGGTTTAAGGCTAAGAAAGTGGGCTAAGGAAGGTGGGCATTTGTCACCATAAGTTCTATTTTTCATGAAGCCAATGTCAAACTTCCTAAATTCCAGATTTTTGGTATTTAGCAATGTATTGACAAATAATGCTCGATAATTACGTGTTAAATGAATACAATGTAATGACACCCAGCACTTTTACACCATTCTCAGGTAAAGGTGTATAAGGAGAAATCACAGGAGCAGATAATGTTAACTGTCATGCATTCTACTGACTCTCAATAAGAATTCACTAATATTGATTAGCTGAGAGTTAATAGAATAGGAATAAACATACTATTTCTCATTAAGGGGAATTATTACTTTCTGGCATTCTGTTCAGAATAAAGCACATTGCTTAACTAAAGAGTTAAAATTTAACCTTTGTTCCTGCCTAAATATGTTAAATAACCCATTTTTCATTTTTCCTGACATCTGTGGCCAGCACTGTTGCAGTCTCAAATAAGAATAGATTGTGTAACTCCACATTATTTTAGGAAATAGGTGTTACTGCAAGGGATAGAAGATAATATAATCTGAAGAAATGGTCTTGCTCTACTGTTGTGACAAAGATCACACTTTCCATTCCATGAGGTCAAAGAATACTTCTAATAGATCTAGCATGGTATTCTCCCAAAATCTAAAATAGTAAGCACTTAATACTAAAGTATATATTAAATGTTGGGCTAACATTAAATGAAGATATCTGTGAAATACTCAGGGCTGCAGTTTAGTCTTTAATATACTTTTAACAATTGAATTTCCAGAAAAAAATATATATCATTTGTTCTATTATTCTTATTCTACTGAACATCAATTTAATCTGTATATTTATTCGGTCACACATACAAACATACTTTTCTGAATCATTAGCAAAAACAAACCTATGAATACATAAAACTCAAAGAGAAGGGAAAGAAAGAATATGCTAGTATTTGCAGATTTCTAGACAGCACTGAATGCCAGCTTCTCTGATAAACCTATAAAGCAACAAGAACTAAGGTAAAGAAGAGGATTTATGAAGCTGTTACATCACTGCCTCAATAACATTTACTCCTCATTTTACAGATACCCACATATGGATAATATTGAAATTTACATGCTAACCTGACAGTTTTTCCATAGTTTTTATTAATTATCTATTTTATACATATTAGTGTATATATGTCAATCCCAATTTCCCAGTTCATCCCACCACCCACCCCTCATTTTCCCCTCCTTGGTGCCCATACGTTTGTTCTCTACATCTGTGTCTCTATTTCTGCCTTGCAAACCAGTTCATCTGTACCATTTTTCTAGATTCCACATATATGCATTAATATACGATACTTGGTTTTCTCTTTCTGACTTACTTCACTCTGTATGACAGTCTCTAGGTCCATCCACGTCTCTACAAATGACCCAATTTTGTTCCTTTTTATGGCTGAGTAATATTCCATTGTATATATGTACCACATCTTCTTTATCCATTCATCTGTCAGTGGGCATTTAGGTTGCTTCCATGACCTGGCTATTGTAAATAGTGCTGCAATGAACACTGTGGTTCATGTGTCTCTTTGAATTATGGTTTTCTCTGGGTATATGCCCAGTAGTGGGATTGCTGGGTATATAGTTTTTCATGGTATTAATATATAAAATGAAGTCCTTTCCAAAAATGTAATTATTTTTTCTACCAAATGATAAATGAAGTAGGTATTATTTCACAAACTTTACATGAAAGTTCAAATAGTAATTTAAAACCAATTTAATTCTCTTGTTTTGCTTCTTAATTTAGAAGCTTTTGCACATTATCTTAAAAATAAGTATAATGAAGAAAGATTTCTATTTACTAGAGCAGACATTGGCGTTACATGTTATATATCAAGTTTAATATGCATTATAGAATACTTCTGAATTTAAATACACTATTTTGAATACAAGTATGAATATCAGATAAACATAATTACATTTTGAAAATCATATTTCACATTGCTAAAATGAATATTAGTAAATCAAATTTTTATTAGAATTACATTTGGTAAGAAAGTTTAAATCACAGCTTAATTATCATTGATCAATGCTCAGCTAGTAATTGTCTACAATTTTGAAATGCTTTTTAATAACTATCTGCCCCACCCTGTTGAGAGGCTACAGTAGGCTCAGCATAAAATTAATATTGTGTATTCAGTGCTGTTAGATTGATCATTTGTATACTTGTTTTGAAACTTGTGTTTAAATGCCCTCTCAAACTCCATTTAACCACAGATCTTGTAGTGTTAATATTCACCCCTTTCCCCTTGACACCTAATCTAGTCTTTATTGGCTCTGATGCTAGGCAAGCACTTTTAGTTTGCACAGATGGTAATTACTTGTATTTACGATACAGGTTTTGTGAACTGAAAAATCTAAAAAGGAAAGGAAAATAGCTGCAACTGCCTGAGGGTCAAACTTGTGGGAAAGTAGGAATACAAAATCCACAGCAGCTTTAGTGACACATCTTATCTATTTGCTGGTCCAGCAGTTCATACATGTTGTCCCCTACTCTAATGTACAATTTGGGGATTCAGCTACTCTGAGATCTTCTATGATGCCTGCTATGGATTCCAGATTTCTGCTTACACAGAAGTTCTGGGTACAGTCCTTTCTATGGATGACATTCATCCACTGCTCCCACTACCAATTACTAATTCATTCTCATTCTGCATTCAATTTACTCCTAAAGAGTATTTCATTTATTTAGTTTTTCATTATCCAGTTTCAAGAGTCTCATACAGGGCTTCCCTCGTGGCGCAGTGGTTGAGAGTCGGCCTGCAGATGCAGGGGACGCGGGTTTGTGCCCCGGTCCGGGAGGATCCCACATGCCGCGAAGCGGCTGGGCCCGTGAGCCATGGCCACTGGGCCTGCGCGTCCGGAGCCTGTACTCCGCAGCGGGAGAGGCCACAGCAGTGAGAGGCCCGCATACCGCAAAAAAAAAAAAAAGTCTCATACAGGTAGTATTCTCATTCCAGGTTACTTCATAGTTTCCTGGGCACTCTAAAGAGAGCTGCCTATGGCCAAAGAACTCAACCCAATTCCAGACATCTATGACCAAATGAGATCAAGTACTCCATTTTTTCAGAAGGGGTGTGGGGAGGTAGCTTGCTATATGAGTGTATGTTCATCCAGCCTCCTTAGCAGTACACAGTTTTTGGAGATCCCTTTCTGCAACATGACTTTCAGAACGCTCCAAAGCCAAAGACCACCATTACAACACACTGCTCCTGTGGGCAGTCCACACCCCTGTCTGACCTGGCCTCTGAAGTGACACACAACTTTTTCTCACCATCCACAGTTTGCAGCACTTGTATCACAAATACGAAAACATATTTAACTGGTAATGGCTTGGCATGTAAAAACAAAGACTTAACATGATTCATATTTAAAATTTAGATCCTCTTTTATAAAAAAGCTGGATCATACTGCATAGCAGCTAGGGAAATAAGATTTTATTCTTTGAAATGAAAAAATTCAAGGCAACGTTTCTTTTAAAAGATACCTAAATGCTAGAGCAAAGGAAAGATACTAAGCTTCTAAGAAGGAAATTTGATATTTTCAATGAAGTGTGGGGTTTGCATTGCCAAAATAAAAGGTGGGAAGCAAATTCTAGGTATAATCTAAATGATCAATATAGATTTATATTTATTTTTGTCAGGGGAGAATACTGACCAGCATTATTAGAGCAAAGATATATACTGGGGATCTGAAAACAAAACTGAATAAGTAAAAATGTGATAGTGGGATCATAAATTCTAGGACAGGTATTTTTAAGTCAGTGTTAACTGGAGCAGGGTGCAGAGAGGAGAAAATATTAGTTTCATGATGACTGAAACTTAAACTACTTTTTCTTTCTCTTTTTCTTTCTTTCAGAGAAGCAAGCACAGTGGCCTATCAAGCAGTGTGGTAAAGTGGTTAAGGTCTTGAACTTTGGCAACAGAAATACGTGGATTGTCATTCTAAAGAGTCCTTACATTAGCTTGGCTAAATAACTTTACTGAATCTAGCTTTCCTTACCTATAAATTCAGGATAATGCTACTCAACCATATGGCTGTTATAATAAACAAAATGATAAACAAAAAAAAAAAAAACAAGCAGAAGATGTTGCAAATAATATATGCCCATGAGTTAATAACTATTCCCATAGTATCTTGAAAATAATACTAAACTGGAAATTAGAATTTAGGGTTCTAGAACCTACTTTGTAAAAACTGCCCATTTTGGCTTTGCTATTTTCTCCTGAATAATAAGAGCTGGATGAAATGATCTCTGAATATTTTTCTTGAGTATAATGTTTCATATGCCTTCAGGAAAAATTACAATAGTATATGATGCTTCTAAATGATAACTATATTTAAATTTACATGAAAAAATGCAAAATTGATACTTCTTCATTACCAGTAAGCCTGTAAGACAACCCTATCATTTGACTGTATCACTAAGAAAGCTGACATATTTTATAGGGTCATCATCACAGAATTTGACCCTATTACTCCAGTCTACTACTGAGGACCCTGTTACCATCTTACCTATCTCTTCCACAGTTTTAGTCTAAAAGCAAGAATAGTTTTTGGCACACTTTCGTTGCTTAGTTAGAATCTACTGAGTAAGAGTGAATAAATCCATTAATTCTTAAACTAGATTTAAGCAACATTGTGAATAACATGCCCTTTTGTGAATTTGTCAAAAATCCATCAGATTTTACATTATGACTTCTTTGTTGAAATGCATTTCCATTTTCAAACAGTGAATATGTTAGAAACATAACTTATTCCTAAACATAGTGTAGGGTATGTCTAGATAAGGGAGTCAAACTCATTGTTTTGGTAAGTGGTGACATTTTAACATCCAACAATGTTAAATGTTTATTATTCATTTAGCACTCAAATTAAAGAGATAAAAATGCCATTTTCATTTTTAATGTTATTTAATAGTCTTATAATGATTATGCCATTATAGACAAATTTAATAAAATATAAAAATTCATATTTAAAATTATTTGATGAAGAACGTAGTTTGTTAGAATTGTATTAAATTCTAGTCACGGTCTGAAATGCAAATCTTAACACTGACATTGAGAGAAGATAAACATTATTTCTAAAATATTATGCCATGACTATGTAAAACTTAATTGAGCCCAGTAAAAATTAAGTCCAGTAAGATATTTATAATAGAATCATCTAAGTACTTTACATAATGGTGATTCTGAAAATAAATGATTCATACGTGATTGTGAAAGATCTAAAAAGCTTTATGAAAATCAGGAAAGCACAAGAAGTAATGCTTCTCTTATTTCAAGTCAAAAGTCTCAGACTGCAAAGATATTAAATTTCTGGACACTGAACAGTTGGTGTCATACCTTAGGTACACTTGGGCACTGAACATTCGTTCTCCTTTCAGTTTCTTAATGCAGATTCTAACAGAATGTTGATGTGGGTTGCAAATAAAAGGTGGAGACACAGTATAAATGCATGATATTACCTATTTTGACAGTGACAACAGAAGCATAATCCTTAAGCAGTCACCTAGAAAGAAAAGCTATGCATAGTTATCACCTCACTCTGTATAGCCACCGTGGTTCTATAAACTTCCATGTCATTGCCTGAACAAACAGAAAATTTACAGCAGATATGGTAGATTGTTTGCAAATGTAGCTGTTATAATATTTCCCATCCTTGTACAGATGCATCTCTGCAATGTGACTATACTGCTATGACAATTAACAGGTGGAGCTTATTTCTCCATCTCCTTGAATCTGGACTGGTAGTATGTCCAGTTTGATTTGACCAATAGGTTATGGCAGATGTGACATTGTGCAATGTCCAAAAGCTATTGCAACTCCTGCTCTACTCATCTTGATATTTGGAAACTGAAGTGTAAAGAAACTCAGCCTAGCTTCTCTGAAGATGAGAGATTTTATATAGAGACAGTCAAAGCCTACCACCAGAACAATCCATAGGCATGTAAGTGAGATCATCTTGGATCACCTAGTCAAATGACTACAAACCAGAGTTGAGATCAGCAGAAGAATGGATCAGCTGAACCTAATTCAAATGATCAACCAAGAAAATCATGAGCAAATAAATGGTCATTGCTTTTAAGTCTCTGTATTTCAAGGTGGTTTGTTATGCAGCAAGAAATGACTGAAAGCTGGTGTGTGTGTATGAGGTTTTGTGTATGTGTGTGTGTATGCACACATGTATGTGCATGCATATCCTTATGCATGCACCTAAGTGGTTTACTCCCACTGATCCACACATCAATTGTGTGTATTAGGAAAGCCAAGCAAAAGATTACAAATTTATCAAACTCTAATAAAATTTTGCCATTATGATGTAGACTCCAACATAGTTTTTCCAATAGTGGAAGTCTTAACAATAGTATTTATTTTTACAATCGCACACATTTATAGCATAATATAATGAGGTGGGTCTTAATACTACACCATGTTATTAAGACATATTTGAAATAAATCCTTTTGAATTTCATATATAAAGAACATACTGAATGTTCCCATAATAAAATGCCAAAAGCCTACCTCTTTTTCTACTTCACTATGTGAGAGTCAAAGCTATTCAGCAGGGATTCCCTGGTGGCGCAGTAGCTGGGATTCCGCCTGCCGATGCAGGGGACATGGGTTCGTGCCCCGGTCCGGGAGGGTCCCACATGCCGCGGAGCGGCTGGGCCCGTGAGCCATGGCCGCTGAGCCTGCGCGTCCGGAGCCTGTGCTCTGCAACGGGAGAGGCCACAGCAGTGAGAGGCCCGCATACCGCAAAAAACAAAACAAAACAAACTATTCAGCAGTAATAACCTATAATGGAAAAGAATCTGACTGAATCACTTTGCTATATACTTGAAACTAACACAACATTGTAAATTAACTATACTTCAATAAAAATTTTTTAAAGAAAACAAAACTGTTCAGCAAAGTGATGTGTTATTTCTAAAAACATTTATCAGTTGAATGAGTAAATAAATTATTCAAAAGATAAGCATGAGAAGTATATTTAATATGGTCACCAATGTCAATAAATATTTTCATTTTTTTCCAATGATAATTTTAAGATGCTCTATATAGGAAACAAATGTGTATTTTTTTAAAAAAAACTTTACCAAATGTATTTTAGTTGGAGGTTACGACTATAACAAAACTCAAGTCAATGCCAGTGGCAGAATGAGGTTGAATGCATAAAGCCAAGTGAAAACATAAGAGATTAAAATAGCAGATATATATCTATCTATATCTATATATCTATATCTATATCTATATTTTGTTCTAGAGCCTGATTGTTTTTTCTCTGTTTGTAGTTCTGATCTTAATAAGATCTGTGTTGCCTTCAGATCAGGGTAAAAATGGAGACACTGCAGTGTAAGTTATTACCACTCACCTTGGAAAAGTCTGAAACTCTATTAGGGTGCTGTTAATTTAGCAAATATATGGTGATCTCAGTCACTAGTGGAAAAGTGAGAAATATACCTGGGATTTGTTGAAGAGTTTTTTGGGAAAACTCACTATTCAGTTAATGAGGTATGCTGTCTAATATAATCTGTTAGTCTTGTCATCATCAGTTAGTTTTTGAGTCAACTGGATAAGAAAGAGAGCCTGGCACCAAAAACAAATTACTTAAAAGCATGAATCATTTACCAGTTACTATTAGACCTAATTATAAGAAGTATCCTTGTTAGACTACAAATTCCTACATACATTTTCCTACAATGAGGAGGTGATAAAACTATTTTATGGAATTTTATAATATTAAATTATATTAATATAATTAAACATCTTGGTAATTATGACAATTATACCAATACAACTTTTGACATTATTCTTACTACTAACTTCTAGTAAGGGTTTGCATTGTTCCTTATAATCCTGAAAAACTAAGAAGCAGTTATTAATGTTCCCATTAGATGAAAGAAGAAACTGAGTCTTAGTAAGGTTCAGTAGCTTCCAAGTTCATCTTGCTCAGTGACAGATCTGAATTTGAAACCAGATATACTGATTTCAAATCACTTATGTTTGTTTCATTAAACTAAATATTTAATATTCACTGAAGTCAATGGTTCTTTTAGATAATTACTGAAATAAGCCTACAAAGAAATATAAATCTATTCTACCAATTCAGTAACTGGAACACAGTAATTTCACTACATAAATAGGATGTGAGATTCGACAGAACACAAAATTCAAAATATTTAAATAAAACTGTAATAGCAAAACATTCCCAAAGTAAAATGTCAAAGGTAATCACTTAAAAAATATTTTAGAAACTGAAAAAAAATTAAAGTTGTTTTTAAGACACTAGGCATTGTGAAAGAAAATACAGTGTTCCTGAGAGATGGGACACAAATGAGAAGAATCCTATGACTGCCACAGTTTACAGCTTTGAAAGTGTTTTCAAGCACAATGCAATGAGAGGGAACCTGGAATGATCAAGCACATACCTTAAATAGGGAGACACATCTGAGAACCTATAAAAGTGAATGTGGCTAGATTTCATGGAGAGACTAATGGAAAGGACAGCTGCACAGCAAGAGAGAACTTTGGAGAGCTGTAGAAGGTTCTCTTAGATTACTATTAATGAAATTGATTAGCACATGCTCATGAAGAAACTACCTGAGGCCAGGGAGAAAATGAAAAAAAAGGATCAGAAGGAACAGTACCTGATATTTACACAGAACTTTAAAAAAATCTTCATTTTATGTTTGTTTTATTTCTGTTTCTTTTTCTTTATTTCTACCAACCATGCTGGAAAACCTCATAATTCACAAGATACTGGGAAGAGTACTCAGAAGGGAATAAATTAGCTCTAGATTAAATGTAGCTCTTGTCCTGCCTGAAGAATCTTTCATGCAAGAACCCAAAGGGTCAAAGGGATTCATAGTAAGGGATTCACACATAGAACTGTGCCCTAGGATACAAAACAAAGTTCAGAATAAGTATAGGAATACAAAATTAACCCACACCCAACAAGGTAAAATGTACATCTGGCACCCAATAAAAGTGTCAGGTGTGCAAAGAAGCAAGATTATATGATCCATTATTGAAGAAAAATCAATTAATAAATACCTGCTCACCATTGAAAAGATGTTAGAATTAGCCAACAAGAATATTAAAAGAGTTATTATAAGTTATGAATATATATTCAAACATCTAGGAATGAAAAGTACAATGTCTGAGAAGAAAAATAGGCTAGGACTTCCCCAGTGGTCCAGTGGTTAAGCCTCCACACTTCTACTGCAGGGGCCACAGGTTCGATCCCTGGTCAAGGAGGTTGCATGCACGCGAGGTGGCCAAAAAAAAAAAAAAAAAAAGAAAAATAAGCTAGACAGGATTAATAGCAGACTAAATATTACAAAATAAAAGATTACTAAGCTTGGAATCATAGAAATATAAGCTATCCCAAAGAGAAAATAAAGATATATTACATTTATATATAATATAGGGATATGATTTATTATACATAGTAAATATATATATAATAAAGTACACACACACACACATATAAAGCATCAGTGAACCATAAGACAACTTCTAATAACGTATCGCTCATCATAATGGTACCTTTTACCAAAGATGAACCTACTTTGACATATCTTAATCACTCATAGTCCATAGATTCCCTTAGCGTTCACTTGGCGTTGTACATTCTATGGATTTGGACAAATGTATAATGATATACATCCATCACTATAATGACATACAGAGTATTTTCACTGCCCTCAAATTCCTCTGTGCTCTGCCTATTCATTTATCCCCTCCCACCTCTGGCAACCACTGACTTTTTTCCCCCACCTTTTTTGAGATATAAACTAACATACAACATTGTGTAAGGTTAAGGTGTACAGCATGATATAAACAACTTTTTAAAAGATAGTTGACTATTTAAATATAGAACAGGGCCTAAAACATATGCAAAAGTAAAATGTACAACCTCAGTAACCCAAAGAATAGGAAGGGAAAGATGAAAGTACATTATTTTAAAGCTCTTATATTATCACTTAAATTTAGACTGCAGTCATTTAAAGATGCCTGTGATGAACAATGAAGCAGCCACTAAAATAACAATATCAGGTGTTGTAGTCAATAAATCAACAGAGGAGGAAAAATGTAATCATAAAAAATAATCCAATAGAAGTCAGAAAAACAAGAAAAATGCTCAAAAAATAGGACAAATAAAAACAAACAGAATATTGTTGAATTTAAGCATAATTATATTATCTTAAGTGAAAAAGTAGTAATAAATATTCAAATTAAAAGGCAGATATTGTCAGATTGCATAAAAAATGCAAGACAACTATAAGAAATGCAAGTAAGAAATAAACAACATAGACACACACACACACACACACACACACACTCTAAAGGAACAAAATATTTGCATAAATCATCTCAGCCAAAATACTTAATAACTACTGTGGTGATTTTAACGTATGTCCACAAACTCCTTGATACTTCTCTGTCCAGTAGGTAGAAATTCATTCCCCTCTCTTTGACTGTAGCTAGATTTAGAGACTCATTTCTAACTAACAGAACATGAAAAAGGAAAAACAGTAAGTTTACTGTAGGGAAACCTGGCAGATGCTACCTCACCCAAATGATCAAAGTTAATATCACCACTGAGGAGTCATTTTGATATGCATTCCCTGATATGAGAGAAAGACACATAATCTCTGTGGTATTCTTCCTTAAAACTCATAATCTCATTGTAATCATGAGAAAAAAAACCCTATATTCATTAAAATAACAGCACTAATCTTCCAAAATGTCAAATTCATAAAGCTTAAAGACTGAGAAACTGATAGATGAGAGGAGGCTGAGGCTAAGGTGACATGACAACTAAAGGCAACATGATATCCTAAACTGTGCCCTGGAAGAGAAAGAGGGAAAACTGGGGAAATATATGCGTGTATTTCAAAATTCATATATTCGAAGTTTGTCGTTTAGTTAATAGCATTGCATCGATGTTAATATTTCAGGTTTGATAAAGACACCATAATTATGTAAATGTTAACATCAGGAGAATCTGGGTAAAGGGGATATGGATAGCCTCTGTCCTATCTTTACAACTTTTCTTTAAATTCAAATTCAATTCAAAATATAAAGTTAAAAAGATACTATTTGCAACAGTTATTAAAGTATATTTAATAAAAAATTAAGTATGATTTTAGAATGTCCTGTAAGCCATCACAGGTAAGCTTCGTTTGAAAAAACAATCAACTTACAAGTCGAAAATAATTCAGTTTGAAGTTACTTTATTAGAAATAGTACAGCAGTTAAAAAAATAGGTTACCTTAAGATCTCTGAATAAGGAATATATGTCTTCAGACAATATGACACCATTATCCTAAGTGTTGTAGAAGCATCTACCATGTGTGCAGGCTAGCGGGTGCACCTCTTGATTAAATGCCTCCACAGAGGGTGTTTTAGATTCAGACATTTTTAAAGGGATTATTCAACACTCTCTTTTATTCAAATGTGAATGTAAATAATCCCATATCTTTACCCTTCCTAGTCCTACTTCAATATAGCAAAGAAGAGAAAGAGACCATATTTTTAAGAAAATCCAAGATGCTGGTCGTGGGAAGCAGAAATGACCATTTTTCCAAATCTTTTTCTCAGGTAGGCCTGTTAAGTTTGAAACTGTGTATAGCATAGAACTCAAAGCAATGAGGCCACTGTCTACTAGGATCACCTCTCACTCAGCAAATTCAATGAGACACTCCTTTATGTCAAGGCACCATGTTTAATTGTTTCTGTAGCAGACAGAATACATTTCCTCATAACCAATTTTGAATTCCTGTGAGGGTCTCTGACCATTTAGCACTGCCAGGCTTTCTGCAGTTTTGTAGTTTATCACTCTGTTGTATTTTCAAAAGGATTGCCTGAGGCAGTTAGCAGTCAAGTGAAGAGAGAGAAATAATATGCATCTCATCTCAAGTCATGGTTGGCCCAATAAACATTTCTGGTGCTATATAATCATTTTATGCTGTTTTTTAAAAAAATCTGTAACAAAATCTTCACAATAGCTCAATGGGCCCACTTGCAAATCTTGCTGCACTCCTCAGGCAGATTCTTAGAAAGGGACAAGGAGAAATTTAACTATATTTACATACACAAAGATAACCCTTATAGACAAGAAAGAATGTAATAGCCCTTCAATTATCTGTGGTTAGAATGAGCTTAAATGCTTCTTGCCCTTATTAGAGAACCACAGTGTCATGTTACTTTGGCCACCACACAAATCTTAGAAACTAGCAACTATCAGCAAGAAGCTGTTCTTTCTGTTCTTAATTTTTTGTCCAAAATAACTCTGGACTGGTATTTTGGAGAAATTATGTATATCAACTGCAGAAGGTAATTAAATTATAGTGATTTCTGCCCAGTGAAATTCTTATTTAGAGGTCCATCATTGAAGTTGTACACAGCATACACTTCCGTCTTGAAAAGATTGGCAGCTCCCTCTGCTGTTCCTCCGGGTGAGGTGCGAGGAATCAAGACTCACCTCTTTGTGTAATCTCCTTCCCTGTGATGCTGGACTTTCACAGCTTGTCAATTAATGGCCTTCAAGCTGGCAAGCTTTCAAATACTGGCTGACTTTCAGCAGTATGATGGCACCTTTAGGACACCTGCTTCGAAGACCAATCTACTTCAAAAGAAAGCTTGATACTGCTATTAAAGCAAGGCATGTGAATCACACCCTTTCTTTGAAGGTTTCTATTTTTGTGTATATCCGTCTGGTCTGTTTATAACAGATGCAGGCTTCTGAAAAGCAGTCCTGCTTGGCAATAAAAATTTGTGGTTTCAGAATCTAATTTCTTTTACATTTTTTGCAGAAACATTTATTTTTTTACGAAGCACAGACTGGCTGGTATCTATTCTTCTAGACCTCATTCACATTTGCACAAACCAACTTTTCATTTTTTCCATCCTACGGGATACATTTCTTATAATAAAGTCTACATCTCTTTTAACCATGCTTTTGGTATTGTGACTACAGAGAAATGGGAAAGAAACAGGTGCTATCGTCTCTCTAAATAGAATTTTCCAGAAACTTGTCTGCATTTGTAATTCCCTTTTTGTATATTGAATCTTTTAAATAGCCTTGAATAAAAGTATTCATTATATTACGGTGGTTCAACAATTTTAGCTTAAAAGACAAGGATAAAATAACCTGCTTCATCTGCTAAAACATGTAGAAGCATAATTACTTTCTTTTCTTCCTAAAATGAAATTCAGCTCAAGAGTATAGTTCTCCATTATAAATCAATCTAAATATATAAGAAAATGAGAAAAGAACTAAATGACCTCACTCCAGTATCTGTCCTTAGAAATATTACTATTTATGAAAAAGAAGATACTTATTTTTTGAGTTTTTCTATATCAACTAAACATGGGTACTATTACTTTTCAAATGGACTATACTATGACTTTATTTTTTCCAACAAATATCTCTGAAACATGGTAAGTGTAGATTAAATATAAAAGGCAAAGTAAAATCTACCTCTACTTGAAAATAATGACTGTTCTTTGTGTCTAGAAGGAATTATTCTGTGTATAATGGTGATAATATTCTGCATCTCCTCTGAAGTCAGATTTCTGTTTTCACTGCAATGAGATGGAATGGGGAAAGATTTCTATGTATTCCAAAATGTGTAAGAAAATGTCCCTCCTTTTTCCCTCTACCTTTTTCAAGGTGCTGTAAGGCAGTCATGAATGTTACATTTGAAAGGCTTACAATTTTGAAAGGAAGATGTGTACATAAATAAAGTTCAATGGTTAAGAGCCCTACACAAATAAAGATGCAGTGCTTACAGAATTTGAAGCAAACAGCATTTAAGTAAATTGGAAAAATTCAAACTGTGAAACAATACCATGAGAAAACAGTCTCTGTTTCTATATAACAATGAAGCAATCAAGTCAATTAACAAAAAAAATAGTCAATTTCATCTCATAAGCAGATTGCAGAAATTCTCACACTGCTGTTCCTTAAAAGCTAGGCAGATCACTATCTATTGAGAATACTTCATAGATTTTAGATCCTAGAACTTGAAAAGATGGAATGAATAACACAAGGATACTTACACTTCTATTGTGTGATCATTCAACTGTTCTCTATTCATTCAATAAAATTATGAATAGAAAAGCTTTATTGGCATATTATTACAAGAAAATGTTGAAATGTATAAAGCTACATTGAATAAAATGGACATAAAGGATCATAACTTGAATTTTAAGAGAAATCTAACTTAGTCCTTGGCCAAGGAGCATGAAAAAAATCAAACTCATGTGCACCAATTGTATGATGCGCTTATTAAGACAACTGATAAAAATCAGTGGCTGAAAACAACAATAAATATTTATTATCCTTATCAAAAAAAAGAATCAGTTATGGGGTTCTATATAAAAATTATCTCCAGTGCCTGTAATATACTCTCTACCACTCTCTGAAAGTTTACTGAACTAACTCAGCCGCCTCTGATATGCGGCTGCATTACATCTGTCATCTTATGTTATTACAGTATTCACTGGAGCATTGTCCAAAGCCACTTCGTACAGCAGCTGAACTCTGATGGGACACTGAAATATTTCCTTGTCAGGTATCTAGCTCCTAGCTTACTATGCTGAGACCCAATAACTCTGTATTTGCATTTCAACCATGAACTCACACAATTGAAAAACAGGGCGTAACAGACATATACTTGCAGCTACCAAGACTGTGAATAGAAAACCAAATGACTCTATGATCAGATACCTAATTACGATGTACTGAAATAGTTTGGTGAAACAAACAAACACAAAATATGATTCAAAAATGACTCTCAATCCTGGAAATCACTGATTCGGGGATAAGAAATATCTCACATCTGTTGTTTTTAAACAAACAGTGTTTTTGTATGTATTTCTTGCCTATCTCTCTGCAAAGTATCTTTTTCTAATTTTTTTAATTTTTTGATGTGGACCGTTTTTAAAGTCTTTATTGAATTTGTTACAATATTGCTCCTGTTTCATTTTTTTTTTTTTCCTGCAAGGCATGTGGAATCTTAGCTCCCCGACCAGGGATTGAACTCGCACCCCCTGCATTGGAAGGCGAAGTCTTAACCACTGGGCAGCCAGGGAAGTCCCTGCAAAGTATCTTTACAACAGGAAAAAGATGTCTCTTATTCGAAGTACAATACCTAATAAGTAACTGAAAAATTTGGTGCTTGACATTGTTAAATATGAAAAATAAAGTACACATTACTTACTAAACACTGAAAAAGATCTTTGGTAGAAATAATTTTTAGAGCATCAGGTATATCTTGTTATTAATAAAGGGACAACAGATGCATTATCAACAGTTTAAAGTGTTTTTTTCCTTTTGCAGATGTTAAAAATAATTAACAGGATTTTATCTGTATTACCCAAAGAACAATGAACGGTATGATATTACACAAGATTTGATAGTTTCATAAAACATCCCAGTTGGCAAAAAGCTTTGTCATCAAATGTCAATACACCTATATGCTTGGACAGTCACTGCTATATGTTCTTTTCTACTGGTGGTGTTGCATAAATTGTCTTTTACAGTTTCATGTTTTGCAGATGAAACATGTAGGGTATGTTAGTAATATAAATTTGTGTGCTGGCTCATTGGACCTTTCTTGATCCAATGAAAATGGCACATTATGTTACTAAGGAAACTGACCAGGAACTGTCTAGTACCTCTTCTGTTCTCTGAATTGCTGTCTTCCAACTGTAAATCTGAATGCAATAAATGTTCACTATACACATCAACACGTGTTCTACATTGATTTTTCATGTTTGAAAATTCTGGTATCAAGATTTGGAACTTCCTGTCTTTTCTGTGGGAAAGTGTGATCACATGAATTAAAAAGTTTATACCACCTGACTAAAAAGTCTTCTAAGGTTTTATGTCCCATTTTCCAAGATCAAAATGACATATTTATATGATACTGAAAAGACAAACATATTGCCAGCTACTCATAGATATGCTTAGTAAAGATACAGTGATAAAAATGATCATAGAACAACTTGAATCAAGTATATCTGACACTGTATTTGTAATATTTACAACTAAAAAAAGTTTTATAGAGCTGTCAAGGGTAACTTTTAAGACTCTTCCTTTACTATAGTTTAGCTGCATTTAAACTTCTTTCTTAGGAAGTATATTTCTACTTAATGTGCTTTATCTGTCACATGCTTTTTAACTTAGCTTCACTCAAACAGCAAAGAATATTTTAGATGCCTCGACCAAACTCTCTACTAGTTACAGCTTTAAACTAAAGCATGAAGTGGATGGAATCAAATGATTAACTTCATTAAAATGGTGACTCATATAATGTGATTTTAAACCAAACAGGTGAGTCTCATCCCTAGATAAGGGTAAGAAGGACTAAAGCCTGGTTTGGTTCATGGACATTTATCATACTGGATTTAGAGTACAGCTCTGTATAATCTCTATGGCAGCTGGGTATGCTAAAATAAAGTATAATATGACTGCAATACTCCAGGGACTTCAAAATATGATCAAATTGATGTTTTTCTTTCTGAAATGACTGTACCAATAAGTAAAATTGCTAATAAATCAATAAATCCACATATAACCATGGATGTTAAAACTATCAGTTCAAAGTTAATTAGCCAATGAAGAGTGATAGTTGAAGAAGATAGTGTTTCATGCATTCTATTAAGCATATTTGTGAAGGAGCAAACCCACATTTGTGTGATGCATCAGCTCCTAGCATAACATCATTGTTTATATCCCTTTGGAAGAGAGTCCTTATTTCTGTTCTATATTGAATTACTATCAAGGCTGGGGTGGGGAAAGCAAACATGTATTAACTATACACTTAGAGAATCAAACAGATTAAATATAATTGTGTTCTACAAATATTAAGTAAATATGCTTTAAGTATGACTATTATTGCTTCACATTTTCTAGACTGTTTCTTAAAAAGCATCACACTTTTAACTTTCTCCAGACAGTATCATGTGCTGGTGGCTCTGTTTTCAAAACAAACACATAATGTTACTAATTTTTTTCAAATAAAATATATTGTAGGAAGCCTTCAGAGAGAAGCACTCATTCTACCTCATAACTCCCTGAACAATCCCTGTATCGTACTCTAGCTTAAATGTGCTGGTCATGTATGTACTCATACTAATGCATTTCTGCCACTGTATTTCATGCAATTGTGTGGCATGTTGTAGTCATGGAAATGATGAATCCTTGAGTTGCACACCAGGGTCATACTTGGCACTCGATTTCCTGGGGTAGATTAAATATATATAGGGACAAATCCAAAAGAGACCAAGGGATATTATTTTGATCTGGCTCAAAAGAATAATACGGTGAACTCTGTGGACATTGGTAGATTGGGTTTGAATATATGACCTAGGGATCTGAGACTTAAAGAACCTCTTTAGACTGTCTTTGGCCTGGGAAGGAAAGACTCAGGAAAAAAAATAATAAGAATTTTTAAGTGCAAAATGTCCAGGGCCTACTCCAATATGTCAATAAATAGTAATGATAATATTAAGAAACAAAACTTAAAACAAACAAGAATCTCTGTGCCAATACTGTATTAAGAGTTTACGTAAATTGTCTTCTTTCATCTTCAATATTACCATGTAAAGTAAGTTGGCAGTTGTATTAACTCCAATTAAATGATGAGGACACAGATTTGTTTTTATTAGTGTTTTTATGTGATACTCATATTTTCTACCTGTTTTCAAATCTATTTTGGTAATTTTCATTTGTCTAGAAAAACATTCATTTTGCTTAGTTTTAGAAATTCATTGGAATGAATTAATTCATTTTAATCTCATACATAAAGTACGTATCTATTTTCACTATAGTTTTTGCTTCTTTTACTTTTTAACATTTTGTACTTTTCTCTTCATACCTTATAAGTTCTACTCGCAGTATGTCTCTTTTGTTGGATTTTAAGAAAGTCAGGTTTTAATTTCTTAAAGCTCTTCCACTGTGGATTTTAAATTTTCTCTTTATTGTTCTATAATTTAATTGATTTGTAATATGTGAATGTGGCCTGTAAGGTTCTGATCATTTAACACTTGTAAGGAAGTTCTATATATCTTAATGGTCCAAACATAACTTGCCTAATTACTTAGTAAAAGCTTCCCAATTCTTCACCTTACTATTTAGAGTTTTAATTTTTAATTAAAAGTTTTAATTTTGCTAGTTTACTGAACAGAGAAAAAATTAGTTATAATTTATATAATCAATAGCTGGCAACACGTTCTGAAATAATATGTCAATTTCTGAAGCACTATGATTATATTTTATTCCTCCCCTTTTTTGGTTCATTTACATACTTGCTAGTGATTATTTTTCAAAGTATGGAAAAATTTCTCTCATCTTTTTCTACCAGAAATTGCATGATTTTGCATTCACTCTTTCATGATACTTTATGTATAAAATTCAGAGCTTTCTAGTATTATTTTGAAAATATCATTTGGTTATATCACTTGGGAGTTCATAAGGAATCTGCTGTAAATCAAATAAACTTTCATTTATAAGCAATTTGCTTTTCTCTCTGAGAATTCTATCTTGTTCCCTTGGGTCTTATAGCTATGAGAATTGTATCTTATTTCCTTGCTTTTATTCATCTTGCAGTGTAAAATTTCCTGGGGTGTGTTTATTAAGGTTTATTCTTCCAAGTTACTGGAATGAACTTTTGATCCAAAAACACAAGGTTGTAAACACTGGGGATTTCTCTGAAATCACCTTTTTGTATATTCTTTTAACATATTCATTCTGATATGGTTTTAAGAACTCTTGTAATACATATATTATAGTCTATTAATTTATCCTTCTTGCCAGATGCTTTTATTTTCTTTAAATTTTGACATTGCAGATACCATTAGACCAGAAGCCAACATCAGAGTTTCCCTGAATTTCCCTCCTCACCACAAACACGTTAAGTGCACAGCTACACATGGAGCAATTCCCTCAGAGAGAAATCTAGAAACTAGGTGAGCAACTCCTATACATCAGGGGACTGAGAAAATATTCTCATCAAAATGCATAAAAAAGGCTGAGACACACTCTCACCTTAAACCCCAACCCTGACCCAGCACCATACAATCAAAAAAGAACCCCTAACTCCCAGCTTTCCCCTGAAGAGTTAAGGTTTGAACTGCACAACTACCACCCCAACTTTTAAGGACACCACTGGAGGGATGGGTTCCTAAAATACCTAGCTCAGAAAGCCAGCAGAGCTTGCATTCATGAGTCTCTCAGGGATATAGCAAACCAAGAAGCAGTTCTTAATGGGAATATGAGTCTTTACCATGGCTATCCCTCTAGGAATCAAGGCAGAGGGAGCAGGCAAAAATGCCCCTCCCCCAGCCTTTCCATGAAAGGGATTTGACTGCATACCTTATAAGCTGCTGCCTGAGGATCTGCTTCTAATCAGCACACTTCTAGGTGCTGACTGTGATCCTCCCTGGAGCCTGAAATAGCCTGTGGGCACTTCCCCTGCCATCTCCCTCATGCTTGCTCCAACAATAAAACCAAGCCAGTATCTCCCTGGAAGAATGTCTACATCTCTAGTGCCCCAATTTTTAAGACTCCCACCTGAGGGACAGGATCCTGAATAGTCTAGATATGATAAGTACAAACCTATCAATAACTACTTCAAATGTAAATGAAATGATTATTCAGTCAAGAGACACAACGTGGCTGAATACATAAAAAAAATCAATCCCCAACTATACTCTGATCACAAGAAACTCACTTCAGCATTAAGGAAACACATGACTGAAAGTGAAGGAATTGAAAAAGACAGCACTTGCAAACAGAAACAAAATTAAAAAGGGGTAACTACACTTATATCAGAAAAAACAAACTTTAAGCCAAAAACAGTGAAAAGAGGTTATTACATAATGATAAAGGGGTCAACTCATCAAGAGAATGCAACAATTTTAATATTTATGCAACCAATATCAGAGCACCTAAATATATTAAGCAAATATTAACAGATCCAAAGGGAGAAATAGACAACAATACAATAATAGTAGAGGACTTCAATACTACATTGTCAACAATAAATAGTTCATCCAGACAAAAGGAAAAAATCAATAAGGAAATACTGGACCTAAACTCAGGTCAGGCCAGATAGACCTTACAGACATATACAGAACACTTCATTCAAGAGCAGCAAAATACACATTCTTCTAAGGCACACATGGAACATTCTCCAGTATAGATTGTATGTTAAGTCAAAAAACAAGTCTTAATTGTTTAAGCAAAGAGAAATTGTATCAAGCATATTTTCTGATCATAATTGTATGAAAGCAGAAATCAACTAAAGAAGTAAACTGGAAAAATCACAAATGTAAACAGATCAAACATGCTCCTAAACAGCCAATGGGTCAAAGAAGAAATTTTAAAATCCTGGGGAGTTCCCTGGAGGTGCAGTGGTTAAGAATCCACCTGCCAATGCAGGGGACACAGGTTTGAGCCCTGGTCCAGGAAGATCCCACATGCTGCAAAGCAACTAAGCGCATGTGCCAAAACTATTGAGCCTGCACTCTAGAGCCCGTGAACCACAACTACTGAGCCCACACACCTAGAGCCCGTGTTCTGCAACAGAGAAGCCATGGCAATGAGAAGACCGTGCACTGCAACAGAGTAGCCCCCACCTGCTGAAACTAGAGAAAGCCTGAGGGCAGCAACAAAGACCCAACACAGCCAAAAATAAATAAGTAAATAAATTAATTAAAAATCTTGGAACGGGGGAACCTTCAAAATGGTGGAGGAGTAAGACATGAAGATCGCCTTCCTACCCACAAATACATCAAAAATACAGCTACATGTGGAACAGCTCCTACAGAACACCTACTGAATGCTGGCAGAAGACCTCAGACTTCCCAAAGACAACAAATTCCCCATGTACCTGGGTACGGCAAAAGAAAAAAGAATAAACAGAGACACAAGAATATAGATGGGATCTGCACCAGTGGGAGGGAGCTGTGAAGGAGGAAAAATTTCCACACACTAGGAAGCCCCATCACTGGTGGAAACGGGGGGGTGGGGGTGGGGGATCTTCAGAGCCATGGAGGAGAGCGCAGCAACAGGGGTGCAGAGGGCAAAGCGGAGAGCTTCCAGCACAGAGGATAAGTGCCGACCAGCACTCAACAGCCTGAGAGGCTTGTCTGCTCGCCCGCCGGGGCAGGTGGGAGCTGGGAGCTGAGGCTCGGGCTTTGGGGGTCAGATCCCAGGGAGAGAACTGAGGTTGGCTGCGTGAACACAGCCTGAAGGGGGCTAGTGCACCACAGCTAGCAGGGAGGGAGTCCAGGAAAAAGACTGGGCCTGCCTAAGAGGCAAGAGTCCATTATTTCGGGGTGCATGAGGAGAGGAGATTCAGAGCACTGCCTAAACAAGCTTCAGAGACGGGCACGAGCCACAGCTATCAGCACAGACACCAGAAACGGGCATGAAAAGCTAATGCTGCTGCTGCAGTCACCAAGAATCCTGTGTGCAAGCACAGGTCACTATCCACACCTCCCCTCCCAGGAGCCTGTGCAGCCCACCACTGCCAGGGTCCTGTGGTCCAGGGACAACTTCCCCCAGAGAACAAATGGGGCACGCCTCAGGCTGTTGCAACATCATGCCAACCTCTGCCACCGCAGGCTCACCCACATTCCGTACCCCTCCCTCTTCCCAGCCTGAATGAGCCAGAGACCCCTAATCAGCTGCTCCTTTAACCCCTCTTCTCTGGATGAAGAAGAGATGCCAGAGAGTGACCTACATGCAGAGGTGGGACCAAATCCAAAGCTGAATCCCAGGAGCTGTGCGAACAAAGAACAGAAAGAGAAATTTCTCCCAGCAGCCTCAGGAGCAGCAGATTAAATCTCCACAATCAACTTGATGTACCCTGCCTATGTGGAACACCTGAAGAGACAATGAATCATCCCAAAGTTGAGGTGGTGGATTTGGGGAGCAATTGTAGACTTGGGGTTTGCTGTAGGTGACTGACCAGATTCTGATCTTTATGTTTATCTTAGTTTAGTTTTTAGCACTTGTTATCATTGGTGAATTTGTTTATTGGTTTTGTTGCTTCCCTCTTTTGTTTTTTATTACTTTTTAAAAATTTTTATTTTAATAATATTTTAAAATATTTTGATTTTAAATAACTTTATTATGTTATTGTATTTTTTCTTTCTTTCTTTTCTTTCTCACTTTTCTTCTGAGCCGTGTGGCTGACAGGGTCTTGGTGCTCCAGCCGGGTGTGAGGTTTGGGCCTCTGAAGTGGGAGAGCTGAGTTCATGATATTGGACCACTGGAGAACTTCCAGCACCACGTAATATCAACTGGTGACAGCTCTCCCAGAGATCTCCATCTCAACGCTAAGACCGAACTCCACTCAATGCCAAGCAAGCTCCAGTGCTGGACACCCCATGCCAAATAACTATCAAGACAGGCATACAACTGCACACATTAGCAGAGAGGCTGCCTAAAATCATATTAAGTTCACAGACACCCAAAACACACCACCGAAGGCGGTTCTGCCCACCAGAAAGACAAGATCCAACTTCATCCACCAGAACACAGGCACCAGTCCCCTCCACCAGGAAGCTTACACAACCCACTGAACCAACCTTACCCACTGGGGGCAGACAACAAAAGCAATGGGAACTATGAACCAGCAGTCTTGAAAAAAGAGACTCCAAATGCAATATGTTAAGCAAAAAGAGAAGACAGAAAATTATGCAGCACATGAAGGAGCAAGGTAAAAACTCACCAGATGAAACAAATGAAGAGGAAATAGGCAGTCTACCTAAAAAAGAATTTAACAATAATGATAGTAAAGATGATCCAAAACCTTGGAAACAGAAGAGAGAAAATAAAAGAAATGTTTAACAAGGAGCTAGAAGAACTAAAGACCAAACAAACAATGATGAACAACACAATAAATGAAATTAAAAATTCTCTAGAAGGAATCAATAGCAGAATAACTGAGGCAGAAGCAGGGATAAGTGACCTGGAAGATAAAATAGTGGAAACAACTACTGCAGAGCACAATAAAGAAAAAAGAAAGAAAAGAATTGAGTACAGCCTCAGAGACCTCTGGGGCAACATTAAACACCAACATTTGAATTGTAGGAGTCTCAGAGACAGAAGAGAAACAGAAAGGGACTGAGAAAATGTTTGAAGACATTACAGGTGAAAACTTCCCTAATATGGAAAAGGAAAAAGTCAACCAGGTCCAGGAAGCACAGAGTCCCATACAGGATAAATCGAAGGAGAAACATGCCAACACTCATATTAATCAAACCATCAAAAATTAAATACAAAGAAAAAATATTGAAAGCAGCAAGGGAAAAGCAACAAATACCATACAAGGTAATCCCCATAAGGTTAATAGCTGATATTTCAGCAGAAACTCTACAAGCCAGAAGGGAATGGCTGGACATATTTAAAGTGCTGTAAGGGAAAAACCTACAACCAAGACTACTCTACCCAGCAAGTCTCTCATACAGATTTGACAGAGAAATTAAAACTTTTACAGACAAGCAAAAGCTAATAGAATTCAGCACCACCAAATCAGCTCTACAACAAATGCTAAAGGAACTTCTCTAGGCAGGAAACACAAGGAAAAGACCTACAATAACAGGCCCAAAACAATTAAGAAAATGGTAATAGGAACATACATATCGATAATTACCTTAAATGTAAATCGATTAAATGCTCCAACCAAGAGAGGCTGACTAAGTGAATACAAAAACAATACCAGTATATATGCTGTCTACAAGAGACGCACTTCAGACCTAGGGATGCATACAGAGTGAAAGTGAGAGGATGGAAGAAGATATTCCATGTAAATGGAAATCAAAAGAAAGCTGGAATAGCAATTCTCATTTCAGACAAAATAGACTTTAAAATAAAGAATGTTACAAGAGAGAAAGGAGGACACTACATAATGATCAAGGGATCAATCCAAGAAGAAGATATAACAATTGTAAATATTTATGCACCCAACATAGGCACACCTCAATATTTAAGGCAAATGCTAACAGCCATAAAAGGGGAAATTGACAGTAACACAATAAGAGTACGGGACTCTAACATCCCACTTTCACCAATGGACAGAGCATCCAAAATGAAAATAAATAAGGAAACGCAAAATTTAAATGACACATTAAATAAGATGGACTTAATTGATACTTATAGGACATTCCATCGAAAAACAACAGAAAACACTTTCTTCTCAAGTGTGCACGGAACATTCTACAGGATAGATCATATCTTGGGTCACATATCAAGCCTTGATAAATTTAAGAAAATTGAAATCATATCGAATACCTTTTCCGACCACAACACTATGAGACTAGACTTCAATTACAGGAAAAAAACTGTAAAAAATATAAACACATAGAAGGTAAACAATACACTACTAAATAACCAAGAGATCACTGAAGAAATCAAAGAGGAAATTAGAAATTATGAAGAAACAAATGACAATGAAAACATGATGACCCAAAACCTATGGGATGCAACAAGTGAAGTTCTAAGAGGGAAGTTTATAGCAATACAATCCTACCTCAAGAAACAAGAAAAATCTCAAATAAACAACCTAACCCCAAAAGTTAGCAGAAGAAAAGAAAGCATAAATATCAGATCACAAAAAAATAAAAAAGAAATGAAGGAAATGAGAGCAAAGATCAATCAAATTAAAAGCTGGTTCTCTGAAGAGATAAACAAAATTGATAAACCATTAGCCAGGCTCATCAAGAAAAAAAGGAAGGGCTTCCCTGGTGGTGCAGTGGTTGAGAGTCCGCCTGCCGATGCAGGGGACATTGGTTCGTGCCCCGGTCCAGGAAGATCCCACATGCTGCAGAGTGGCTGGGCCTGTGAGCCATGGCCTCTGAGCCTGCATGCCCGGAGCCTCTGCTCCGCAATGGGAGAAGCCACAACAGTGAGAGGCCCACGTACAGAAAAAGAAAAAAAGGAAAAAGACTCAAGTAACAGAATTAGAAATGAAAAAGGAGAACTAACAATTGACACTGCAGAAATATAAAGAGTCATGAGAGATTACTACAAGAAACTATATGCCAATAAAATGGACAACCTGGAAGAAAAAGACAAATTCTTAAAAAACAATAACCTTCCGAGACTGAACTAGGAAGAAACAGAAAAAATAAACAGACCAATCACAAGCACCGAAATTGAAACTGTGATTTAAAATCTTCCAACAAACAAAAGCCCGGGATCAGATGGCTTCACACTGGAATTCTATCAAACATTTAGAGAAGAGCTAATATCTATCCTTCTCAAACTCTTCCAGAATACGGCAGAGGGAGGAACCCTCCCAAACTCATTCTACAAGGTCATCGTCACCCTATATCAAAACCAGACAAAGATATCACAAAAAAAAAAACTACAGGCCAATATCACTAATGAACATAGATGCAAAACTCCTCAACAAAATACTAGCAAACAGAAACCAACAGGACATTAAAAGGATTATATACCATGAGCAAATGGGGTTTATCCCAGGAATGCAAGGATTCTTCAATATACGCAAATTAATCAATGTGATACACCATATTAACAAATTGATGGATAAAAACCTTATGATCATCTCAAAAGATGCTTAAAAATTTTTCGATAAAGTCAACACCCATTTATGATAAAAACTCTCCAGAATGTAGGCATACAGGGAACCTACCTCAACATAATAAAGGCCATATATGACAAACTCACAGCCAACATCATTCTCAATGGTGAAAAACTGAAAACATTTCCTCGAAGATTAGGAACAAGACAAGGTTGTCTACTCTCACCACTACTATTCAACATAGTTTTGGAAGTTTTGGCCACAGCAATCAGAAAGAAAAAGAAATAAAAGGAATCCGAATCAGAAAACAAGAAGTAAAACTGTCACTGTTTGCAGATGACATGATACTATACATAGAGAATCCTAAAGATGCCACCAGAAAACTACTAGAGCTAATCAATGAATTTGGTAAAGTTGCAGGATACAAAATTAATGCACAGAAATCTCTTGCATTCCTATACACTAATGATGAAACATCTGAAAGAGAAATTAAGGAAACACTCTCATTTACCACTGCAACAAAAAGAATAAAATACCTAGGCATAAACCTACTTAAGGATACAAAAGTCCTGTAGGTAGAAAACTATAAGACACTGATGAAAGAAATTAAAGATAATGCAAACAGATGGAAAGATATACCATGTTCTTGGACTGGAAGAATCAATATTGTGAAAATGACTCTACTACTCAAAGCACTCTACAGATTCAGTGCAATCCATATCAAACTACCAATAGCATTTTTCACAGAACTAGAACAAAATATTTCACAATCTGTATGGAAACACAAAAGGCCCCAAATAGGCAAAGCAATCTTGAGAAAGAAAAACGGAGCTGGAGAAATTAGGTTCCTTGACTTCAGACTATACTACAAAGCTACAGTAATCAAGACAGTATGGTACTGGCACAAAAAGAGAAATATAGATCAATGGAACAGCATAGAAAGCCCAGAGATAAACCCATGCACATATGGTCACCTTATCTTTGATAAAGGAGGCAAGAATATACAATGGAGAAAAGACATCCTCTTCAATAAGTGGTGCTGGGAAAACTGGAGAGCTACATGTAAAAGAATGAAATTAGAACACTCCCTAACACCATAAACAAAAATAAACTCAAAATGCATTAAATATCTAAATGTAAGGCCAGACGCTATAAATCACTTAGAGGAAAACATAGGCAGAGCACTGTATGATATAAATCACAGCAAGATCTGTTTTGACCCACCTCCTGGAGAAATGGAAATAAAAACAAAAATAAACAAATGGAACCTAATGAAACTTAAAAGTTTTTACACAGCAAAGGAAACCATAAACAAGATGAAAAGACAACCCTCAGAATGGGAGAAAATATTTGCAAATGAAGCAACTGATAAAGGATTAATCTCCAAAATATACAAACAGCTCATGCCGTTCAATATCAAAAAAACAAACAAACAAATCCAAAAATGGGCGGAAGACCTAAGTAGACATTTCTCCAAAGAAGATATACAGATTGCCAACAAACACATGAAAGGATGCTCAACATCACTAATCATTTGAGAAATGCAAATGAAAGCTACAATGAGGTACCACTTCACACCAGTCAGAATAGCCATCTTCAAAAATCTACATACAATATATGCTGGAGAGGGTGTGGATGAAAGGGAATTTTCCTACACTGATGGTGGGAATGTAAATTGATAAAGCCACTATGGAGAACAGTATGGAGGTTCCTTAAAAAACTAAAAATAGAACTACCATATGATGCAGCAATCTCAGTACTGGGCATATACCCTGAGAAAACCATAATTCAAAAAGAGACATGTACCACAATGTTTACTGCAGCACTATTTACAATAGCCAGGACATGGAAGCAACCTACATGTCCATCGACAGATGAATGGAAAAAGAAGATTTGGCACATAGGTACAATGGAATATTACTCAGCCATATAAAGAAACGAAATTGAGTTATCTGTAGTGAGGTGGACGGACATAGAATCTGTCATACAGAGTGAATTAAGTCAGAAAAAATAAAACAAATACCGTATGCTAACACATATATGTGGAGTCTAAAAAGAAAAATGGTTCTCAAGAACCCTGGGGCAGGACAGGAATAAAGATGCAGATGTAGAGAATGGGCTTGAGGACATGGGGTGGGGGAAGGGTAAGGTGGGACGAAATGAGAGAGTGGCATGGACATATATACACTACCAAATGTAAAATAGCTAGTCGGAAGCAGCCGCATAACACAGGGAGATCAGCTCAGTGCTTTGTGACCACCTAGAGGTGTGGGATAGAGAGACTGGGAAGGAGATGCAAGAAGGAGGGGATATGGGGATATAAAGTAAACGTTTAGCTGATTCATTTTGTTATACTGCAGAAACTGACACAACAATGTAAAGCAATTATACTCCAATAAAGATGCTTAAAAAAAAAAAGAAAATTAAAAAAAAAATCTTAGAACAAATGAGAATGGAAACAGAATACACCAAAACTAATGGGATGCAGGAAAGCAGGTATGAAAAGAAGGAGTGATCAATTATAAAGAAAAGAAACATATCCAACAAATTAACTTTATGACACAAGGAATTACAAAAATAAGAAAAAACTAAGCCCAACATTAACAGCAGGAAAGAAATAACAAATACCACAGGAAAATTAAACAAAATAGAGACAAAAAAATTGAAGATACAGAAAACTGACAAACCTTTAATTAGACTAAGGAAAAATAAGACTCAAATAAATAAGATATGAAATAGGAAAAATTATACCTGATACACAGAAATAATAAGGATTCTAAAAATGTACTATGAAAAATTATATGTCAACATATTGGATAACCTAGAAGAAATGAATAAATTCCTAGAAAGATACGACCTACAAAGAATGACTCATGAAGAAGCAGAAAAGCTGAATGTATCAATTAATAGTGAGGAGACTGAATCAGTAATAAAAATCTCCCATCAGAGACAAATTCCAAGACCAGATGGCTCCACTGCAAAAATTTTACAAAACATTTTAAGAAGTATTAATACCAGTACTTCTCAAATTCTACAGAAAAAAATAGGAAGGAAGATTTCTAAACTCATATTACAAGTCCAGCATTATCTTGTTACCAAAGTCAGAAAAGGACAATAATAGAAAAGAAAATTATAGGCCAATATCCCCAGTCAATATAATTGCAGCAATCATCAAGAAAATATTAGCAAATCAACGTCCATAGTACATTTAAAAAGGATCACACACTTTGATCAAGTTAGGTTTTCTTTGCACACAAGGATGTCAAACATATGCAAATCATTAAATATGATACATCACATTAACAAAATGAAGGATAAAAATCATAAGATCATCTCAACAGATGCAGTAAAAGCATTAAACAGTATTCAACACCCATTCTTGAGAAAAAACTCTCAACGAACTGGATATAGAGGGAATGTACCTCAACATAATAAAGGCCATTTATAAGAAGCTCACAGCTAACATCATACTTAGTGGTGAAAAGCTGAAAGATTTTTCTCTAAGATCAGGTGCAAGAAAAAGATGATCATTCTTTCATTCAAGATACTTCTGGGTTCCTATCCAGAGCAATTAGGCAAGAAAACATCATAAAAGGCATTCAAATTGGAAAGAAGTAAAAATCTCTGTTTGTAGATTACATGATATTATATATAGAAAACCCTAAAAACTCCACCAAAAATGTGTCAGAAGTAATAAATAAATTCAGTAAAGCTGTGGAATACAAAATCAATACACAAAAATCAGTTCAGTTCTATGCAAGAACAACAAACTACAGGAAGGAGAAATTTTTAAAATAACTCCATTTACAATAGCATCAAAAGTAATAAAATTCTAGGAGTAGGGTTATGAAGAAGGTGAAATATCTATACATTGAAAACTAAAAGACTCTGATGAAAGAAATTGAAGAGAGAAATAAATGGAAATATATTATGTTCTCATGAAGTGAAAGAATTAATATTGTTAAAATGTCCTTACTACCCAAAGTAATCTACAGATTCACTGCAACGCCTAGCAAAATTCCAATGGCATTAATCACAGAAATTGAAAAAAATAAATCCTAAAATCTGTGTGAGATCAAAAGACCCCAAATAGCCAAAGCAATCTTGAGAAACAAGAACACAACTGGAGGCATCACACTTCATGATTTCAAACATACAAAACTATAGTAATCAAAACAGTATGGTATTGGCATAAAAACAGACATACAGATCAATGGAATAAAATAGAGAATCCAGAAATAAGCCCACACATATATGATAAGCTAATATTTGACAAGGGAGCCATAAATACTGAATAGGTAACACATAGCCTCTTCAATAAATAGTGTTGTGTAAATTAGATATCCACATGCAAAATAATGAAGCTGAACCCCTATTTTACACCAAACATGAAAATCAACTCACCAACTGACTGTTAAAACTTGAAACAGTAAAACTTTAAGGAAACTGTAATGTAAGTAGTTGATATTAAGCTTTTGTATTGTACCTGAAATTTGCTAAGAGACAACTTAACTGTTCTCACAAAAAAACAAGCACGCAAATAAACAAAACAAAGCGGAAATACGTGAGATAATGGATGTTAATTAACTCAATGGTGAGAATGTTCCCACAATGTATATGTACATTAATCATCATGTGGTACACTTTAAACATATTACAGTTTACTGTCTCAATTATACCTCAAAGTTGAAAAAAATTTTTGACATATTTTACATTAATTTCTCAGAGCTGTCTTCCACTATAACAGCTGTTATTTGTATCGAAGATCTTAGACAAACACCTAAGTTATTTAATTTTGCCTACTTATTTGTTCACAATTCACTTATTTTTTAAGGAGGTAATGTCACCATTCATTAAAAATTTTTTGATTTAGTTTACAGTATTTGACATACTTTTCAATATAACCATTCCACTAGATTACAGATCAGCATTAACAGATGAAGTTTTGCAATCAATTTTGTTAATGGTAAACACTAACTCTGAATGCTAATTAAGAAAAATATCCCTCCAAAACAATTCCATTCTTTACAGTATTACAAAAAATTGTATTACATTTTAATTTTTATATTTTAAAATTATCAATTTAAATTTGTGGCTTTTTTCTCTCTTGTTTTAGGAGCATCTATATAACATCCTTGAAAATGTTGCTGACCTGAGATCTATAGTATGCTATTTTTTGTGTAAGGAAAAAAGGGAGAAATAAGAAAATACTTATGTATCTGTAGTTCTGAACAAAAAGGCACAGGAAAGGCAACTGAGAGATTAATGAAACTGGTTACTTGTAGGGCATGGGTAGAAATCGGATGGAAAGGACACAGGGAATTAGTAGGAAAAAACACTTCTCTGAATATATCTTTTTGCACAGTCCTGCCATTTCAAACCTTTTTAATGCTTTGCGTACTCATAAACAAATGAAGAGATAAATAAATACGATCCATAAAGAAGAGATGAAAACCTATAAAATTTAACATAGATTCAAATGAATCAAACCATATTTCAAATGAACAACATAATCACACTAAAGGGAATAAAAAGTAATTAACCCAAGTAACTTTTATATACAGAATTAGAATTATATATCTTCGTAATAAAGACAAAAAAGAAGTCCAAACAGATATTAAACTCTATGTAGTAGGTTCTCTTTTGCAGAGGTAATAGCACTTCTGAAACCACTCTTTGTACATTCAAAATTTTAAGACAAGTGAATATATTTTAAATAATGGGAACCAGATTCTTCAGTGTCAAGCACAGGGAGTTAAAAATATGGAAAGGACCAAGGATAGCAACATTGTGGCATTTCATTGGGATTGGAGTTATCGGCATATTTGGATGGTTTTGTCTAGGAATTTTTGCATAGCACGATGTAGGAATTGATATATATGGGTGGGTGAATATATGTTGTAAAAATTACACAGCTTAGATAACTCTACAGAGCATAAATATGAAGAACTTTAATACAGATAAAGGACATGGTACAGCAAGAGAAATAAATCACAGGCAAGCTTTGGGGTACTCAGAGACTTTCAGGCATAGATACCCAGGATCCTTTATTAGATTCACAGGAGGAGTTTTATTTCTAGATTATGAACCACCAAATTTTGCATGCAGAATCTTTATTTCAGTAGAACTCAGGAAAATAGCTTTATTGGGGGGTTTTTAATGCTTCATTTGCTATTTAGTCAAATCAGGTTGTCCAACAGGCTTGAACAGATTTAAGCTGTCAATTTACACATCCTTAAACTAAGTAAACTAGCTGGTCCTGGGTGTGCTTATATGTCTGTGCATGCACACATTTGATAAGTTTATGTGAATATACAATTATATTTTATATCCTAAGTCTGTCAGTTGAGAGGGTCTGGATATAATGACACCTTGGTAGCAAGGAAAACAACTAGCACTCACATTTTGGTTATTGAATATTTTTCTCCACTAATGGGAACTAGGGGATCCTTGGAGCTATAGGCAATTAATGAACTTGGAACATAAGAAAGCATAAGTTTAGCCTGGGATATTTTTCTTGTTCCCCAAAAAAGGAACTTCCCAAAGAATTGGGGGTAGGCAGGGAGGGAATGTCGAAAGAAAAAAAAACTGGCTTGAAAGAGTCAAATCTGGTAAAATTTCATCTACTGGACAAACCAAGAAAATCTGCACATCAAAACAAATATTAAATTAAAGGACTGCAACCAACTGAAAAAATCAAAACGAATCACATTAACACAAAAAAGCAAGCAAACAAACAAATAAACAAAATAGAAAAGGAAAATTACTCCTTACTCTATGATGCCAACTGATCAATGAGAAGGAATGAAGGAATTAGGAAACTACTGTTTGGTAACAACAATAATAATTGATTCAGTCAGGAATTAGTAATGGATTCTAAAACTAGTGGGTGAATGTTTCAAGAACACAAAATACTCACTTAAGTCTTAAAATGATTTGCCCATAAGATACTTATTACTTAAAAAGGGTAAACTGGTGATATAAGCACAGTGAAGAAACTTGCCACTCACTACCTAAATCAAATGATCACAGTTAAACATTGCCAATAATGGAATTAATCAACCCTGCGTGTCTCCTGATACAATGTACAGAGACAAACTCAGCATCACTTCTTTTGTTCCTGCCAAAAATGTGCAACTGGTTATTTAATAATGAGAAAATATCAAACACAGAAAATTGAGGGATGTTTTACAAAATGTGTAGCTTGCTCTGTTCAAAAATTACTATTTTATGAAATATAATGAAAAATTAAGGAACTCTTCTAAACTAAAGAGGTCTAAAGAGACAGGACAAAAAGTGAATGCAATTTATAATTGTGAATTTTCTTGGTATAAAAGACATTATTTGACCAATTGCCAAAATCTGAGTAAGGTTTTCAAATCAGAAGATAATATTACATCAATATTAATTTTCTAGTTTTGATAGTTGTAACGAAATCCCTTCACTATGAAACACACACTAAAGTTCTTAAGAGTAAAAAATGAGTGTACTACTGCAATAAAATTATTTGATAAAAAGCATTAAATTTGAAAATGAAACAAATATTTTAGATTATAATTCTCTAAGTAAAACACATAAAGCTATAGAATACTATAAAAAAGAAAAATTAAGAATTATGACTATATAAAACACAAAAGTTAACTATATTTGCTAACAAAAACAGAAAAATTTTAAAAGACTAAATTATTAATAAACTATATTTGCTAACCATTTAACAAAATACTAGATCTTCATTGAAAAATAATATAAAAATTTTGGGAAACACCTATAACAACCATAAACAAAATAATGTGCAAATTTATTCCATGTGTATAGATACTAAAACTTAACTTATTATACCTGGGAATTTTCCCCAAATTAAATAAATACCATGAATTTCCACACAAAATGCCAGTAGCATTTGTCATACACATGGGAAGCCACACCATAGCAATAGCCTCTTCCCCGGGACACCCTCATTAGTACAAAGGTTAAACTCACAAGTTGGTGTATCTAAACGGTCAGATGTAAATCATGAAATCACACCCGATCTACTGCACTTTAACTGTGGTACTAAGTGCCTAAATTTTCCCCTCAAAAATATCCATACATACAATTGAGGATTCTTCCAAAATACAAAAAGTGTAAAAAGAATAAATGTGTTTTAAACTACACCCACCATTGTAGTCTAATTTTATAATAAAAAAATGTTTGGGTAGTACGGTAATTATTCATAAAATATTAATTGTGCATCTATTATTTAGTTTGGGGTACTTCTGGATACAAATGAAAATGAAAAGGCACACCTGGCCTTGAGAAGAGTCCATAAAAAGTGAGGCAATCAAAATATGTTAAGTTGTGATTCAATCAAACTGGACTATCTCACACCACACCCAAAAATAAATTCAAAATGGATGAAAGATTTAAACGTAAGACCTGAACCCATAAAGCTTCTCGAGGAAAACATACACAGTAAGCTCTTTGACATTGGTCTTAGTAATATTTTTTTGGTTATGTCTCCTCAGGAAAGGGAGACAAAAGCAAAAATTAAAAAATGGAAGTACATTGAACTAAAAAGATTTTGTGCAGTGAAGGAAACTCTCAACAAAACGAAAAGGCTGCCCAGTGAATGGGAGAAGGTATTTGCAAACGGTATATGAGAAAGGGGATTAATATCCAAAATATACAAAAAACTCATACAACTCAACATCACAACGCAGTTTAAAAATGGGCAGAGGATCTGAACAGAATTTTTCCAAAGAAGATATATAGATGTCTAACAGGCACATTTAAAAGATGACCAACATCACTAATCATCAGGGAAATGCAAATCAAAACCACGGTAAGATATAACCCCATACCTGTCAGAATGGCTATTATCAAAAAGACAACAAATAACAAGTGTTCACAAGGTGTGGAGGAAAGGGAATCCTTGTGCACGGTTGGTGGGAATGTAAATTGGTGCAGAAGCTATGGAAAACAGTATAAAGATTCCTCAAAAAATTAAAAATAAGCTACAATATGATCCAGCAATTCCACTCCTGGGTATTTATCCAAAGAAACAAAAACACTAAATAGAAAAGATAGATGGCAAAAAAGGATTTTGCAGATGTTTTTAAAGTTACTAATCAGTTGACTTTAATTTAATCAAAAGGAAGACATTTGGGTGGACCTACTATATTCATATAAGCCCTTTAACAGCAGAGTTGGCAGGGCTGAAGAGGAGGTCAGAAAGATTAGAATCACAGGACTCAACGTGTCCTTGCTGGTTTAAATATGTAAAAGCCACTTGAGAAGGAAGGTGGGTAGCTTCTTTGAGCAGAAAGCAGCCCCAGTGCTGACATCCAGAAAGGAAATGGGAACTTGTCTTCATTTGTCCTCCAAATGTAAAGAACTAAATTCTGCAGAAATCTTAATGAACTTGGAAACAGATTCATCTTCTGAGACTCCATTCAAGAGCACAGCCCAAATGACAACTCGATTAAGGCCTTGTGAGATCCTAAACAGAGAACTCAGTACAGTGCTCCTAGGCTTCTGACTCATAGAACATGCAGATAGTAAGTGGGTGTTATTTTATGTCACTAAGTTTGTCAAAACTTGTTACTCAGAAATAGAAAACTAATACAATAACCCACTCATAGATATGTGTTTATCAAAAATCTACTTACAGTGTAATATTTGCTTACTACCTCTTGTCCTAATTAATACCATGCAGGATAGATGCTAAAGTGCTAATGACTGAGAATTATTATGTAAATCTCTTAAATTTGCTTTATTAGGTCAGTAATTATTAGGTCAGTAATTTATTAGGTCAGTAATTTTAGTAGTATTTACTTCTCATATGTCTACCACAGTGTTTTACATCTCAAAATTTTTTAACAGTTTACTTGATTAAACTTACACAAGTATTTTAAATCTATTCTTATGATCCAGCTTTTCAATAATCCAAGAAACATTATCAAGTGTCCATATCTACTTCCTGCTAGGAATTCAACAATATAAAAGAATGTGATCTTATTCTCAAGAAGCTTACAGCCTGTAAATATAATTCATTATTTACCTTAAAAAAATCTATCCTGGTAAACATTTAGGATGTTTTTAATTTTTACACTATCAAAAAGTACTAAATTTATTCTTGTATACTGGTGTAAATACATCTGTTGTCATTTCCCAGGCTTTGAATTATTGGGTCTGGCCATGCATTTTGATTTTGATAAATTTTGCCAAATTACATTCCCCCAGTAATTGCCAGATGTATTAAAAAAAGTATCTGATATTTTCATTATTCAGTTCATAGCAAGATTGAACATCTTTTCTTATTGATTCCCCTTTATATTTTTTTCCAGACCATTGCCTGAACATATGAACATATTTTGTCCATTTTTTTACTTGTTTTTTTGTGTTTAAAAATAATTTGTAAAAACACTTGAAAGTCAAGGAAACCCTTTGCCTATATATGTGTTGCATATATTCCTTAACTTTGTTGGATGTTTGCTATGTAGACATTTTAAAATTTTATGTAAATTAAATTTGCACTTCTGTATTTTTAACGGCTCTAGCTTTGTATTTTATATATTCCCAATGTTTCTGTTTTCAATTGGAAGACTCAAATTGCACCTGAAAAAGGCTGAGAGTGGAGAGAGAAACTCACTATATGTTGGAAAAACACGACTTAGAACTATATATATTAACTTTGAATATATACAAAATGTAGAGAGCCTTAGGACATTTATATAATGAGAACTACATCTTCAAAGTTTTATGAATTCTTTCCTTACATCTTGGTTTTAAAGTCAAAAATTTTCAGAATCAAATTTCAATCTAAATTACCACCAGTTGTGATTCTATGAAATATTATTTCTTATACAGAGAAAAAAAGTTGTCATTCATCAATAATAAGCAATCTGTACAATTTTAATATAAGTCAAAGTCGTGAAAAAATGAGTCACCTGCCTCCCAATGAGATGAGAATGCCAGTAAATAATCTTGCTATAAATATGGCATTAAGGGATTGTCACAATATAGTCATGTTTTAGCTGAATTACTAGAGTGAGCACACACAGAGAGGAGGGACATAAGAGCACAGTTTTCACTTTCCAATACAATCCCAGCAGTTAGGCAGGAAAAATTTAGGGATTCATAGTATTGTGAAGCTTTTTTTTTTTTTCTAAATGTAGATAATCATTGATATGTTTAAGATGGAAATTTAATACCAATGAACTCTAATGGACAGTTTAAAAGAAGAAAATATAAAATCTATGGAGTAAGGGGTCTGTTGTCTTCATTGAGAATATAATTTTCCTAGAAGAAATCTGCTCCTAAGATATTCTTCCTTTACCAAACCTAGGAACCGCCCAAATAGGTCCTTCCATCCTACAGGACATCGAATTCAAACTCTCAGTAACACCAACGTATCAGGAGTAGAGGGTGTCACTGAAACCAAAGATCTTGAGAGTGTGAGGTCACTACATATCAGGAGCAATCCTAGCCAGTGTAAAGGGACTTGGGGATGGAACAAGTAATTCTTGTGGTGTTTGTGAGACCAGAAAGACAATAGTACCCTGTCCACATGCAGCTACAAGGGAAGCCTAAGCCAAGTCTTAGAAGAAGAGCTGGCCAAAGGGAATCAATGCCATATTGAGGGGAAGCAGAATACAGGACCCCCAAATACACCACTTTCGCAGGTGGATTATTTTAAGCTGAAGACATCAAGGCTCAACAGACTTTGGAAGAGTTGTTTACCTTCCCCTTAAACTGCCTAAGATAATTTAGATAGAGGGCCTGTATCAGGAGAAAAATAATACCAAAGATAAATTTTTATGAGAAAGACTTATCTGCATGGTATGGCAAATATTTGTTTACCAAATCTTCATCTTCCTGTAAATCGTCTGCCTCCTCTCTGAAGCTTCAGATGCCTACCACCTTCTCCTGAGCTCTGGATGGTATATAAGTGTCAACTGTCTGTCTATAGGTCTCATGTCTTTGGGAATCTTGCACGTATAAAATTTTTCTCCTGTTAATTTGTCTTATGTCAATTTAATTATTAGACCAGTCAAAGAACCAAGAAGGGAAGAAGGGAAAAGCCTCCCTCCCCTACAATATGAAACAGATACAGAGTAAATTATAAGGAATGGTAAATGTAAAAAACTGAACCCAGCATAAGATCATATGCTATAATCATCAAGATAAAGAAAAGGTAGTGAAGTAACAATAACTGTCCCAGTGCTAAGCATGTATATATTGTGTTAAGGTTAACAGACATTTACAATGTAATTATATCTGATGGGGTGATATTTGGAAACATTAAGCAATTTTCTCCCGATATTTTTCTCTTCCTGTTGTTATTAGTTATTCTCCAAGATATTCATTGCCTCTAGAAATTGATATGATAGTTGAGCAGAAACAAAAACAAAAAAACCCACAACGACTTGCGTTTCAAAGGTTTAGGATACAAGATTACTCAGCATTAAAAAAATAATAGTAAGATTTTCTATGTATAGTATCATGTCATCTTCAAACAGTGACAGTTTGGCTTCTTTTCCAATTTGGATTCTTTTTATTTCTTTTTCTTCTCTGATCATTGTGGTTATGGCTTCTAAAACTATGTTGAATAAAAGTGGAGAGAGTTGACATCCTTGTCTTGTTCCTGATCTTAGAGGAAATGCTTTCAGGTTTTCACTGTTGAGAATAATGTTTCCTATGTGTTTGCTGTGTATAGCCTTTATTATGTTGAGGTATGTTCCCTCTATGCCCACTATCTGGAGAGTTTTTACATAAATGAGTACTGAATTTTGTCAAAGGCTTTTTCTGCATCTACTGAGATGATCATATGGTTTTTATTCATCAGTTTATTAATGTGGTGTATCACATTGATTGATTTACCTATGTTGAAGAATCCTTGCATCCCTAGCATAAATCCTACTTGATCATTGTGTATGATCATTTTAATGTGTTGTTGGATTTGGTTCATTAGTATTTTGTTGAGGATTTTTGCATCTATGTTCATCAGTGATATTGGCCTGTAATGTTCATTTTTTGTGATTTCTTTGTCTGGTTTTGGTATCACGGTGATGGTGGCCATGTAGAATGAACTTGGGAGTGTTCCCCAACTGCAACTTTTGGAAGAGTTTGAGAAGGATAGGTGTGTTATAAATTTTATCTAAACGTTTGATAGAATTCACCTGAGAAGGCTTCTGGTCCTGGACTTTACTGTGTTGGAAGTTTTTAAATCACAGTTTCAATTTCAGTACTTGTGATCGGTCTGTTCATATTTTCTATTTCTTTCTGGTTCAGTCTTGGAAAGTAGTACCTTTCTGAGAATTTGTCCATTTCTTCTAGATTGTCTATTTTACTGGTGTATAGTTGCTTGCAGTGATCTCTTAGGATCCTTTGTAATTCCTTGGTGTCAGTTGTAACTTCGTCTTTTTCATTTCTAATTTTACTGATTTAAGTTGTCTCCCTTTTATTCTTGATGAGTCTGGCTACAGGTTTATCAATTTTGTAATGTGTATGGAAACAGAAGACACTGAATAACCAAAACAATCTTGAGAAAGAAAAATGGAGCTGGAGGAATCAGGCTCCCTGACTTCAGACTATACTACAAACCTACAGTAATCAAAACAGTATGGTGCTGCACAAAAACAGAAATATAGATCAATGGAACAAGAAATAGAGTCCAGAGATAAATCCATGCACCAATGGTCACCTAATCCATGATAAAAGAGGCAAGAATATACAATGGAGAAAAAACAGTCTCTTCAATAAGTGGTGCTGGGAAAACTGGATAGCTATATGTAAAAGAATGAAATTAGAACATTCTCTAACACCATACACAAAAATAAACTTAAAATTGATTAAAGACCTAAATGTAAGACCAGATACTATAAAACTCTTAGGAAAACACAGGCAAAACAGTCACTGACATAAATCACAGCAAGATCTCTTTTGATCCACCTCCTAGTGTAATGAAAATAAAAACAAAAATAAACAAATGGGACCTAATTAAACTTAAAAGCTTTTGCATAGTAAACCATAAACAAAATGAAAAGAGAACCTACATTATGGGAGAAAATATTTGCAAAAGAAGCAACCAACAAGGGATTAATCTCCAAAATATACAAACAGCTCATGCAGCTCAATATCAAAAAAAACAAAAACAAAAAACCCAAACAACCCAATTAAAAATGGGCAGAAGACCTAAATAGAAATTTCTCCAAAGAAGACATACAGATGACCAATAAACACATGAAAAGATGCTCAACATCACTAATTATTAGAGAAATGCAGATCAAAACTACAATGGAGTATCACCTCACACCAGTCAGAATGGCCATCATCAAATATTCTACAAACAATAAATGCTGGAGAGGGTATGGAGAAATGAGAACCCTCCTACACTCTTGGTGGGAAAGTAAATTAGTACAGTCACTATGTAGAACACTATGGAGGTTCCTTAAAAAGCTAAAAGTACAGTTACCACATGATCCAGCAATCCCACTCCTGGGCAACTATCCAGAGAAAACTTTAATTCGAAAAGATACATGTACCCCAATGTTCATTGCAGCACTATTTACAATAGCCAGGACATGGAAGCAACCTAAATGTCTATCTATGGAGGAATGGATAAAGAAGATGTGGTACATATATACAATGAAATATCACACAGCCATAAAAGAGAATGAAATAATGCCATTTGCAGCCACATGGATGGACCTAGAGATTGTCATACTGAGTGAAGTCAGACAGAGAAGGACAAATACCATATGATATCACTTATATGTGAAATCTAAAAAAAATTGTACAAATGTATCTATTTACAAAACAGAAATAGAGTCACAGATGTAGAAAACAAACTTATGGTTACCAAGGGGGAAAGTGGGGGAGGGATAAATTGGGAGATTGGGATTGACACTACTATATATATAAAATAGATAATAAGAACCTACTGTTTAGCACAGGGAACTCTACTCAATACTCTGTAATGACCTATATGGGAACAGAATCTAAATAGAGTGGATATGTGTATATGCATAACTGATTTACTTTACTATACTGCAGAAACTAACACAATATTGTAAATCAACTATATTCCAATAAAGATTAATTTTAAAAATAATAATAGGAAATAAGTGATACCTCTAAGATAGACTAACCATATTTGCAATAAAAGAATCCTAGAGTGAGCATGACGAGTCAGGAAGGAAGCAAGAAAATATTAGGTATTGGTATATCAGAGAAAGCAAAGACCTAAACCCTGCCTCCGGGAGCTCTTCAGAAGTCATCATGGAAAAGTAGCAGTAGAATAACGCTTGTGCTATACAGACATATTCCCATCTTCCCAGAAGATGTAGTATAAAGGTGAGATTCACAGGCCTTTGACAAAGGGCTACTATAGCACACACATGGCCCCAAACTAGAATGCCAGAGATGATATCAGTCAAAGTCAGCATGCACAAATGATGATCATAATATAGATGTGCCTATATGCATATTTGTAAGCATCCCACCCCACAATCTGTATCCAGTTCAGAGCAAAAGGGATTCATCAAATTGCTATGTGGTTACACATCTGCCACCAACAGGGTTTCAAAACAGAAATTTAGATAAATTATGAAAAACAAAACCAAGGCAAACATTTCAAAATGTTACATTTTCTGCATCTTTGAGTTTACATTTAGAAGAAATTAAAAACTGTAAATGCAAAGTGAGTCACAGAATCTCTTTAATCAAATGGAAAGAATCACTGTGAGATGAAAAAAAATACAAAATGTAGGTAAGGGAACAGGAAGGAAACTAGAAACAGAACTGAGAATTGTATTTACCTATTAGTGGCTAGAAGATTGTGAGAACAGATTAAAGACCAAATAAGGACATATGTTATTATCTCCACAGTAATTAGTTATACATGAAACTAATTAGTTATATCTGCAGCCGTAATTTGTGTGGAAATCCCTCAAATAGTTCACAAATGGTCTTGTTTAGGTCTTCTCAAATGATTTTTTTCAGTTGATTCAATATTTATTCAAAAAAACTTACTAAGAAATCAAATACCATGAAGTTCTGAATAAGACAAAAATAAGAACGGGCCCCCTCTCTCATGGGACTTACATAGGGGACATATAGTAAACAAATAGTTGCATGAGTAAGTTTTAAATTTCAGCCATGCTTAAGTGCTAATAAAGAATTTGAAGTAAACAAGTCAACAAATAAGACAATGTCTATCAAGGCTGCAGGTGCAGAGGATCTGGAGGTGACAGTGAGTGAAGTGTCTCTCATGACAGTGACATTTAAAATGTGACCTTGAAGGTCAGACTTCTAGACAGATGGGTGAGGTAGAAAAGGAGAGAAAATATTCAAGGCAGAGAGATCTAAATATATTTCATGGTTGGATTTAAATATCCTTCATTAATAATTAAGTCACCTTATTTGAATTAGGTGATCATGAATGGCTAACAGGCCAGAGGTTTGGTGTTAACAGAGGTAACTGAGACCACCAGGCTTCTATTTGAATAGACACCCATCTGTACCTCTTAGTAAGTACACATCCTCATGTGTACCTCTTAGTAATAAGTACCATCCTCTTAGTATCCTTAAGAATACTTAATATTTTAAAGATAACATTAAGTATTTTACCCCTAGAGGTCTACACTAATACTCGTTTACCTTAGGACTCCATAATGAGGATTGAGAAATTTAGATTAAAATCAAAGTTTGTATAAAAAATAAAACACTGTTTCAAAGTAAGAGAAATCATGTGAAACAAATAATTTATCTGTGACATCCAATATTCATTTAAAAGAAAAGTGGAGTAAGTGAAAAATAAATTATTTAATTTTTAATTAATAATGCTATTAAACACTCCAAGTGGTAATAAAGCCACATTGGCTATAATATCATATATAGTTTTATCTTTTATGATTTTAGTTGATAATGCATGTCTTTTAAAAGAGGAAATAAATACTGTAAAATTTCAGTATACTGAGAAGTTCCTTAGTTATTTAGATCAAAAATAATTTTGAAGGGTCTTGAAAAATTTACACATTTCTCAATAATGACAATTTTCATGATATGCAAAATCTAATCTCATTGCTTCTGCAAGGTAAATCTAATGTTATCTTCCAAGTATTTGAACAATACTTTCAACATTTTTTTTAAAATCAAGGGTGAGGGAAAGACATACATGACAATCCACTTTTCAAAAAGTAAAGCACGAATACTAATATATATATTTTCTTACATATGTCACTGGGATGATTACTGGGAAGGGTGAAAACCAAATACACACTGGATAAATAGTTTTCTAATAAACTGGATTTTACATTTGATTTTTGAAATCCACAGATACTGGTAAAAGTTTTGTGAATAAAAAGCGTTTGTTATATATGTATACTATACCTTGAAACCAGGGCAATATAAACGTATACAAAAAAGTTTCATAGAGTTTTACATTTATCAGTTACTCATACACTTCATAATATATATTAAAAGACTGCTGGCAGGGTTTATAGGTGTTAATAGGTGTGAGAGAATCAGATAATACTTTCCAACCTCCCTTGTCTTCTTTTTGGTTGCAGAATTTTGCTTCTAAAGGATTACTTCTTTGAATTTTCGGGTACACAAGATTTGAGTAAAATAAAATTTCTGAGCTCTAACATTACTTACAAGTTACTGTTATAGTTTGAATATTAGTTGCCTGAATATGATACCTGGAAAGTCAAGGTACATGTCTTAAGATTTGGAGTCATACAGCTTGAATTCACTTTTGACGTTATGACTTTGTGACCTTGGCAAGAAGTAATTTGTCTTTCAAAGACTCAGTTTCTTCACATGTAACGTGGGGCTCATAGAATTCATCTCATAGGATTGTCGACAGACATAAAATATGCTTCGCACAGAGAAGATGCTTATCAAATGTCAGCATTATTTTTAAATTTACTTTTCAGCCTAATAAGTGGCGAGACTCAGTAAAAGAATATAGTAAGTTGCAGCAGTTTCTAAAACGATATTACTATTTCATGAAATAATAAAAATGAATGCCATTTCTTAGAAATAAAAACTATTACTATTTTCTAACCATATGAATGGTAATATTCAGAAGTATTATTAAATTTATTAAACACAAATTTTGCTTCTGCGGTGCCAGACACTGTTTTAAGTACTTCAAAAATATTAACTCATTTAAGGTTCATAGTAACCCTTTGACGTAGACAGGGAAACTGAGTTATGAATTATTAAGAAATTACCTCTGGTTACATTTCTATGTGAAAAAGCAGGGTTCAATCCCAGACTCTCTCTCTCAGGAGTCCAATATCTTGACTGAACGTTGTTTATTTCTTAATTTTGAGTAGTACAGCATGATAAACATTCTAACGCCATTAAAAAATCCTAGATGAACAAGAATCATAGATGAACTAGAGAAATATTTCATTGTCTGCAAGTTGCAATTTCCAGGTATTGTGGCACTTCCAAATACTTGCAAGTATTAAGTAAAAAATCTTGAATCTGAGAAATTTCCTAATTTCAATGTCAATAAACATACTTTTCCTATAAAAAGTACAAAATTTTAAACTTATGTACAACTACAATATGGATAAACATAACTCTTCAGGATGTAATATTAAATATAATTTTCTAATGAAACCAAATATTTACTTGAAAACAACTTAAACAAGGAGTATTAAAAAATTATTTTGATAATCTCCAGACTTACACATCCAATTTTAAAATTTATATGCCCCTAGGTTGTCCTAAATGTGCACAAATAATGTCACAAAGTGGATTTCTGACCTTTATCTCCCCCAAACTGAACGTTTTAAAAAGTAGCATCCTCCATCAATCTGCATGCTCATCATCCTTTTTAAAGACACTACACACTAATAACAAGAATGGGCCTACTAAAATTTTTATAAATTTAAATTTTTTCATAATTCAGAACCAAATCATGTATAACAATACACAAAAACTCAGTATTCATAGTAGTAGAAATCAAAATTTCTGCCACACAATGAAAAGAAAGAAAATTTCCCAAAAACAGTGGCTCCAATAGGAAGATCAAATCTCAGTTGCAAAATATTTGAAGACAATAATACATAAAAGACATAGATAGCTGTGTATCTGGGCAAGCAGATTCAAAGTAACTGTCTGATTTAATGAAAAAGGGTAATAAGAAATGTATTAGAGAGCACAAAAATTAGAAACAAAAATTAGATCTCTAGAATCAGATAGCCTAATAATTCACATATATTATTTTAACTAATCTACAAAAATGTTAAAGCTAATAATTACATTCAGCAAATTTGCAGAATATAAAGTCAACATTTAAAAAATCAAGGAAGAACTATAAAAGTAAATTTAAAAGTACCAGAAAGTAAAGCAAAAGTGTTTAGAGATAAGCTCAACAAAATTTATAAAGTAACTCTGCACTAAAATTTACGGTACATTGGTAAGATAAATGCAAGAGGACCTAAATAAATGATCATCAAATAGAAAACCTAATATTTAGATAACCACTCTTCCATTACTTCACTCTGTATCACAGTCTTTAGGTTCATCCCCCTCACTACAAATAACTCAATTTCATTTCTTTTTATGGCTGAGTAACATTCCATTGCATATATGTGCCACATCTTTTTTATCCATTCATCTGTTGATGAACACTTAGGTTGCTTCCATATCCAGGCAATTGTAAAGAGAACTGCAGTGAACACTGTGGTACATGACTCTTTTTGAATTATGGTTTTCTCAGGGTATATGCCCAGTAGTGGAATTGCTGGGTCGTATGGTAGTTCTATTTTTAGTTTTTTAAGGAACCTCCATACCGTTTTCCATAGTGGCTGTATCAATTTACATTCCCACAAACAAGGCCAAAGGGTTCCCTTTTCTCCACACCCTCTCCAGCATTTATTGTTTGGAGATTTTTTGACGATAGTCATTCTGACCAGTGTGAGGTGATACCTCATTGTAGTGTTGATTTGCATTTCTCTAATAATTAGTGATGCTGAGCATCCTTTCACGTGTTTATTGGGAATCTGTATATCTTCTTTGGAGAAATGTCTATTTAGGTCTTTTGCCCATTTTTGGATTGGGTTTTTTGTTTTTTTGATATAGAGCTGCATGAGCTGCTTGAATATTTTGGAGATTAATCCTTTGTCAGTGGCTTCGTTTGCAAATATTTTCTTCCATTCTGAGGGTTGTCTTTTCATCATGTTTATGGTTTCCTTTGCTGTGCAAAAGCTTTTAAGTTTCATTAGGTCCATTTGTTTATTTTTGTTTTTATTTCCATTACTCTAGAAGGTGGGTCAAAAAGGATTTTGCTGTGATTTATGTGATAGAGTGTTCTGCGTATGTTTTCCTCTAACAGTTTTACAGTGTCTGGCTTTACATTTAGGTCTTTAATCAATTTTGAGTTTATTTTTGTGTATGGCGTTAGGGAGTGTTCTAATTTCATTCTTTTACATGCAACTGTCCAGTTTCACAGCACCACTTACTGAAGAGCCTGCCTTTTCCCCATTGTATGTTCTTGCTTCCGTTATCAAAGAAAGGTGACAATAAGTGCGTGGATTTATCTCTGGGCTTTCTATCCTGTTCCATAGATCTATATTTCTCTCTTTGTGCCAGTACCATACTGCCTAGATTACTGTAGCTTTGTAGTATAGTCTGACGTCAGGGAGCCTGATTCCTCCAGCTCCATTTTTCTTTCTCAAGATTGCTTTGGCTATTTGCAGTCTTTTGTGTTTCTATACAAATAGTGAATTTTTTTGTTCTAGTTCTGTGAAAAATGCCATTGGTAGTTTGATAGGGATTGCATTGAATCTGTAGATTGCTTTGGGTAGTAGAGTCATTTTCACAATGTTGATTTTTCCCATACAAGAACATGGTATATCTCTCTGTTTGCATCACCTTTAATTTCTTTCATCAGTGTCTTATAATTTTCTGCATACAGGTCTGTTGTCTCCTTAGGTAGGTTTATTCCTAGCTATTTAATGCTTTTTGTTGCAATAGTAAATGGGAGTGTTTCCTTAATGTCTCTTTCAGATTTTTCATCATTAATGTACAGGAATGCAAGAGATTTCTGTGCATTAATTTTCTATCCTGCTACTTTACCAAATTCATTGATTAGCTCTAGTAATTCTCTGGTAGCATCTTTAGGATTCTCTATGTATAGTATCATGTCATCTGCAAACAGTGACAGTTTTACTTCTTTTCTGATTTGGATTCCTTTCATTTCTTTTTCTTCTCTGACTGCTGTGGCTAAAACTTCCAAAACTATGTTGAATAACACTGGTGAGAGTGGGCAACATTGTCTTCTTCCTAATCTTAGTAGAAATTGTTTCAGTTTTTCACCACTGAGAACGATGTTGGCTGTGGGTTTGCCATATATGGCCTTTATTATGTTGAGGTAGGTTCCCTGTATGCCCACTTTCAGGAGGGTTTATATCATAACTGTGTGTTGAACTTTGAAGAAAGGTTTTTCTGCATCTATTGACATGATCATATGGTTTTTCTCCTTTAATTTGTTAATTTGGTTTATCACACTGATTGATTTGCATATGTTGAAGAATCCTTGCATTACCGGGATAAACCCCACTTGATCATAGTGTATGATCCTTTTAATGTGCTGTTGGATTCTGGTTGCTAGTATTTTGTTGAGGATTTTTGCATCTATGTTCCTCCCTCTGCTATATTTTGGAAGAGTTTGAGAAGGACAGGTGTTAGCTCTTCTCTAAATGTTTGATAGAATTCGCCTGTGAAACCATCTGGTCCTGGGCTTTTCTTTGTTGGACGATTTTTTTTTTTTTTTTTTTTACGGTACGCGGGCCTCTCACTGTTGTGGCCTCTCCCATTGCGGAGCACAGGCTCCGTACATGCAGGCTCAGCGGCCATGGCTCACAGGCCTAGCCGCTCCGCGGCATGTGGGATCTTCCCAAACTGGGGCACAAACCGTGTCCCCTGCATCGGCAGGCGGACTCTCAACCACTGCACCACCAGGGAAGCCCTGCTGGACGATTTTTAACCACATTTTCAATTTCAATGCTTGTGATTGGTCTGTTTACATTTCCTTTTCTTCCTGGTTCAGTCTTGGAAGGTTGTGCTTTTCTAAGAATTTGTCATTTCTTCCAGGTTGTCCATTTTATTGGCAAAGAGTTGCCTGTCATAATCTCTCATGATCCTTTGTATTTCTGCAGTATGAGTTGTTTCTTCTCCTTTTTCATTTCTAGTTCTATTGATTTGACTCTTCTCCCTTTTTTCTTGTTGACTCTGTCTAAAGGTTTATCAATTTTGTTTATCTTCTCAAAGAACGAGCTTTTAGTTTTATTGATCTTTGCTATTGTTTCCTTCTTTTTCATTTATTTCTGATCTGACCTTTACGATTTCTTTCTTTCTGCTAACTTTGGGAGTCTTTTGTTCTTCTTTCACTAATTGCTTTAGGTGTAAGGTTAGGTTGTTTATTTGAGATATTTTTTGTTACCTGAGTTAGGATTGTATTGCAAGAAACTTCCCTCTTAGAACTGCTTTTGCAGCATCCCATACGTTTTGGGTTGTCGTGTTTTCATTGTCATTTGTTTTTAGGTAGCTTTTAATTTCCTCTTTGATTTCTTCAGTGATCTCTTGGTTATTTAGTAGTGTACTGTTAGGACTCCATGTGTTTGAATTTTTTACAGACTTTTCCCTGTAATTGATATCTAGTCTCAGACCATTGTTGTTGGAAAAGATACTTGATACGATTTCAATTTTCTCAAATTTACCAAGGCTTGATTTGGGACCCAAGGTATGATTTATGTTCCATGACCACTTGAGAAGAAAGTGTTTTCTGTTATTTTTGGATAGAATGTCATATAAATATCACTTAAGTCCATCTTGTTTAATGTATCATTTAAAGCTTGTGTTTCCTTATTTATTTTCATTTTGAATGATCAGTCCATTGGTGAAAGTGGGGTGTTAAAGTTCCCTACTATTATTGTCTTACTGTTGATTTCCCCTTTTATGGCTGTTAGCATTTGCTTTGCATATTGGGGTGCTCCTATGTTGGGTGCATAAGTATTTACAATTGTTATATCTTCTTCTTGGATTGATCCCTTAATCATTATGTAGTGTCCTTCTTTGTCTCTTGTAACATTCTTTATTTTAAAGTCTATTTTGTCTGATACGAGAATTGTTACTCCAGCTTTCCTTTGATTTCCATCTGCCTGGAATATCTTTTTCCATCCCCTCACTTTCAGTCTGTATGCATCCCTAGGTCTGAAGTGGGTCTCTTGTAGACAGCATATATATGCATCTTCTTTTTGTATCCATTCACCCAGTCTGTGTCTCTTGGTTGGAGCATTTAATCCATTTACATTTTACGTTACCGATATGTATGTTCCGATTACCATTTTCTCAATTGTTTTGGGATTCTTATTGTAGGTATTTTCCTTCTCTTGTGTTTCCTGCCTAGAGAAGTTCCTTTATCATTTGTTTTAAAGCTGGTTTGGTGGTGCTGAACTCTCTTAACTTTTGCTTGTCATTAAAGGTTTTAATTTCTCTGTTGAATCTTAATGAGATCCTTGCTGGGTAGAGTAATCTTGGTTGTAGGTCTTTCCCTTTCATCGCTTTAAATATGTCCTGCCACTCCCTTCTGACTTGCAGCGTTTCTGCTGAAAGATCAGCTGTTAACCTTATGGGGATTCCCTTGTATGTCATTTGTTGCTTTTCCATTGCTGCTTTTAATATTTTTTCTTTGCATTGAATTTTTGATGGTTTGATTAATGTGTCTTGGCGTGCTTCTCCTTAGATTTATCCTGTATGGGACTCTCTGTGCTTTCTGGACTTCATTGACCCTTTCCTTTCCCATATTAGGGAAGTTTTCAACTAAAATATCTTCAAATGTTTTCTCAGTCCCTTTCATTTTCTCTTCTTCTGGGACCCCTATAATTCGAATGTTGGTGCATTTAATGTTTTCCCACAGGTCTCTGAGACTGTCCTCAATTCTTTTCATTCTTTTTTTCTTTATTCTCCTCTGTGGTAGTTATTTCCACTATTTTATCTTACAGGTCACTTACCCATTCTTCTGCCTCAATTATTCTGCTATTGATTCCTTCTAGAGAAATTTTAATTTCATTTATTGTGTTGTTCATCATTGTTTGTTTGCTCTTTAGTTCTTCTAGGTCCTTGTTAAACATTTGTGTTTTCCCAATTTTATTTCCAAGATTTTGAATCATCTTTACTATCATTATTCTGAATTCTTTTTCTGGTAGACTGCCTATTTCCTCTTCATTTGTCTGGTCTGGTGGGTTTTTACTTTGCTCCTTCATTCTCTGTGTATTTCTCTGTCTTCTCATTTTGCTTAACTTACTGCATTTCAGGTCTCCTTTTCGCAGGCTGCAGATTCGTAGTTCCTTTTGTTTTTGGTGTCTGCCCCAAGAGGGTAAGGTTGGGTCTGTGGGTTGTGTAGGCTTCTTGATGGAGGGGAGTGGTGCCTGTGTTCTGTGGATAAGGCTAGATGTTGTCTTTCTGGTGGGCAGTACCGTGTCCAGTGGTGTGTTTTGGGGTGTCTGTAAACTTAATATGATTTTAGGCAGCCTCTGTGCTAATGGGTGAGGTTGTGTTCCCGTCTTGATAGTCGTTTGCATGGGGTGTCCAGTGCTGTAGCTTGCTGGTCATTGAATGGTGCTGGGCCTTAGTGTTGAGAGGGAGATCTCTAGGAAAGCTTTTGTCATTTGATATTATATGGGGCTGGGTGTTCTCTGGTAGACCAATGTCCTGAACTTGGCTCTCCCACCTCAGAGGCTCATGCCTGACAACCAGCTGGAGCACCAAACCCTGTCAGCCACACAGCTCAGAAGAAACGGTTGAGAAAAACAAAAGAAAGAAAGAAAAAATAAAATAAAGTTGTTTAAAAAATTTAAAACTAATTAAAATATAAAAAGAGAAAGAAAAGAGCAACCAAAACAATGAACAATTCCACCAATGATAACAAGCACTAAAAACTATACTTAAAAATAAAAAAATACAAAAAAAACCCCTGACAACATATAGAGAGAACACTAGGACAGTGGTAAAAGCAAAGCTATACAGACAAAATCACACAAAGAAGCAAACACATACACACTCACAAAAAGAGAAAAAGGAAAAAATATATACATATATATAAAAAAAAGAAGAGAGCAGCCAAATCAATAAACAAATCGACCAATGATAAGCTGTAAATACTAAACTACGATAAACCTAAAACCAGAAACAAGTTAGATGCAGAAAGCAAACCCCAAGTCTACAGTTGCTCCCAAAGTCCACTGCCTCAATTTTGGGATGATTCGGTGTCTATTCAGGTATTCCACAGATGCAGGGTACACCAAGTTGATTGCGGAGATTTAATCTGCTGCTCCTGAGGCTGCTAGGAGAAATTTCCCTTTCTCTTCTTTGTTCACACAGCTCCTGGGGTTCAGCTTCGATTTGGCCCCGTCTCTGCATGTAGGTCGCCTGAGGGCATCTGTTCCCTGCCCAGATGGGACGGGGTTAAAGTAGCAGCTGATTGGGGGTTCTGGCTCACTCAGGCCAGGGGGATGGAGGGGTACGGAATGTGGGGAGAGCCTGCGGTGGTAGAGGTCAGCGTGACATTACAAGAGACAGAGGCACACCATGTGTTCTCCCGGGGGAAGTTGTACCTGGATCATGAGACCCTGGCAGTGGCGGGCTGCACAGGCTCCCGGAAGGGGAGGTGTGGATAGTGACCTGTGCTTGCACACAGGCTTCTTAGTGCTAAGAAAAAGCAGCCTTAGTGTTTCATCCCCGTCTCTGGTGTCCATGCTGATAGCCGTGGCTCATGCCTGTCTATGGAGCTTGTTTAGGCGTTGCTCTGAATCCCCTCTCTTTGCGCAGCTGGCAATAACAGTGTCTTGCCTCTTAGGCAGTTCCAGCCTTTTTCTCAGACTCCCTCCTGGCTAGCTGTGGCGCACTAGCCCCCTTCAGGCTGTGTTCACACAGCCAACCCCAGTCCTCTCCCTGGGATCTGACCTGCGAATCCCCAGCCTCAGGCCCCACCCACCCCGGCGGGTGAGTAGACAAGCCTCTCGGGTGGGTGAGTGCTGGTACGCACTGATCCTCTGTGCGGGAATCTCTCCACTTTGCCCTCTGTACGCCTGTTGCTGCACTCTCCTCCATGGCTCCAACGCTTCCCCCCCTCACCCCCCGTTCTCCACCAGTGAAGGTGCTTCCTAGTGTGTGGAATCTTTTCTTCTTTCACAGCTCCTTCCCAGAGGTGCAGGTCCCGTCCCTATTCTTTTGTCTCTGTTTTTCTTTTTTTCTTTTATCCTACCCAGGTACATGGGGAGTTTCCTGCCTTTTGGGAAATCTGAGGTCTTCTGCCAGAGGTCAGTAGGTGTTCTGTAGGAGTTGTTCCATATGTAGATGTATTTTTGATGTATTTGTGGAGAGGAAGGTGATCTCCACGTCTTACTCCTCTGCCATCTTGAAGGTCCCCCGTCCATAATAGATTTTTATATCCAATGAAATTTGAGAAAAAAGTAATAGGAGGCGTTTTTCAAGATAAATAAAACTAGTTCTAAAATTTATATGAAAATGCAAGGCATTTACACAGCCAACATAATCTTGAAAAAGAACAACACTGGATAAACTATACTACCTTATTTCAAGATGTACTATAATGTTACAGTAAATAAGAGAGTGTAATGTTGGTACAGAAATAAATTATTCCATGAGATATAATAGACTGCCCAGAAGTAGTTCTACTTGTATACAATCAATTGATTTATCACCAACAGCACCAGAGCCTTTTAATGTGGAGAGAAGAGACATTCCAACAAATAGTGCTCTCTACAGATAAAAAAAGAACCTTTATCCATCCCTTACACCATATATAAAAACTAACTAAAAATGGAGTAAACAAAAATGTAAATACTAAAATTATAAACATATAGAAAAAAGGTATGACAAAATCTTTCCTATCTTTATAGAGAAGATTTCATATTCTATGGAAAAGTGCAGGCATTACCCAGAAAATACTACCAACAAAATAAAAATTGACACAATAAACTTCAGGAAAATAAAATATACTGCTCATCAAAAGATACCTTTAGTAAAACTAACAGGTAAGACACTGGGAGAAAATGTTTAAATAAATATTCCAGCTGAAGGATTTGTATCCAGGATATATAAAGCATTTCTCTAACTTGCTAATAATAAAAAAACACAATTAAAAGTTGGCAAATGACTTGAAAATTTTCTTTGCAAAAGTAAATATACTTATGGCCAATAAACCCATAGAGAAGAGTTCAGTATTACTAGTCACAAGAAAAATACAAAGTAAAACCAAACTGAGATACCACTTCATACTCAATGGAGTACCGCATTTTAAAAAGACTGATTTGGAGCAACTGAAACTCATGTTGTTGTTGTATGTGTAAAATGATATAAACAGTTCAGAAACCAGTATAAAAATGTTTTCATAAAACAAACTCCTACCCTATGACTCAGCAATACGTGTGTGTGTGTGTGTGCATGTGTGTGTGTGTTTACATTTATAGTCAAGAGAAACGAAAATAAAACTTATATGTGAATGTCCTGAGAAGCTTTATCGATAACAGTCAAAAATGAAATAATTCAAATGCCCATGAGCAGGGCATGGTTAAACAAATTGTGTTTTATCCATAAGAATGAGATACTACTCAGCAACAAAAACAAAAACTAGCAAATAAAAACTCAATATATATGCAACACAACTGATCTATCTCAAACTCTTTTTTTTAACTCCCTAATCGAAAGAAGCCAGACAGAAAAGTGTACTTATATCAACAGTATGATTCCACTTATATGAAGTTGTAAAACCAGCAAGACTGATAAACACTGAAAGAAATCAGAACAATGATGACCTCTTGGGTTAGGGTTAGGGTACTTTCTATGAGTAATTTCCATGAGTGCATGCATTTGCAAAACACAGATCAGTACATTGAACTTTAAATTGTACCTCAGTGTAAACATTAGACAGAAAAAATAAATATAAGAAAAGAAAACAAGTCAAATAAAAGCTTACATATATAATATTGAAGTTATATCCCACATCTGAATAATGGGTTGCATTTACTTACCAAAGATTAAGTTATTTTATTCTTAGGTATATTAAAAAGCGTATTTCAGATGACAGAGCCAAGTATTTAAAAATAAGTTTTCCCCCACAACTGAATCCATGTGGACGGATAACAAGCTGTCCTTTCTTTTCAACTTTTTTGTCCCTTTGTTCTATCATAATTTTAATCAGAGTCTCTTTTGTTCTTCTGTTTCTGATTCCCCCTCCTCCTTACTCTATCCTGGTGGTTAGCTATGATATCCCCATATTCATGGTGGTATTATTTTCTTGACTTCAAACTAAAGAATATTCATGGATTTTTTTATGGCAATATAAATACCATTCATAAGTATTTAAAATTCTTCACAATGGAGCATCAAAAAGGTTTTCCTCTTGTTAATAGCACCTTTCTCTCATAGCAAACATTTATGAATAATTATGTATCAACCTCTCTCTGAAGAATGAGAAGTAAAGGGGATGAAAATGTATTGGGGAAGAACACAAAATCCTTTCCTGCTATACTTAACTTCAGATAGATGTACTTAACTTTAGACATCTCAGGAATAATTTTTGTTCTTGAGAGTAAGGTATTTTAGATGGCAAGCTGGCCGTCAGAAAAAAATGCAGTAGGTTTCGTAATCTTTGGCACCTCTTCTCTTCAGATTCAGCTTCATTTGCCTCCCATAACATCTCACCTTTTCCTTCCTGGACTCCCAAGGGCAGGCTGCACATGGCTGCTATTCTCTGCTAAAGTGTTAGCTGATAATTAAGATGATAGCTGAAACCCAAGGTGTTAGCTGACAAAGTTTAAGGTATCAGCCCTCTTAGTGAATTTATACTTTAACAAGGGACTGTGAAAAACAAAGTCCTTGTTTTGTCCTTTTCATTTTCAATGCTGTCTTTAATGCATTTTCCTTTATTCTGAACATTTACAAAAAATATTTCAGTTCATGAAATTAGAGTGAAATATTATATTTATATCTAAATCTATCAGTTCCCATTATCTGTCCCTTCCTACATCTGTACTATTTATCAACATTCAAGATAAAACAGCCAATAGACATATGGACCACACCATACTTACGGTTATAATAATCATATATTACATATTATAATAAGTATAACATAACTGCATCTATTTCTTTTAGTCAATGCTTTCAACCATCAAAATGACTATTAGTAATTTAAACTGATATATTAAATCAAAGTATGACTAACCACAGGATTCTTAGCCTCTACCTATATGAATAAAATTTTAGTGATTCCTTAACCAAATAAAAATTTCATAAATTCTCAAAACAAGTATTTTTTTGATCCCCTTAATAGTGTTCATATATGTTCTAATTAACCACCTGCAGGGAAGGGAATATCATAACTTTGGAGACTGACAATACTTTTGATCATTTAAGAAGTATCTGTTTGTTTCAAGAATGATTTTTCTATGATTTCTGTAGAAATACTATTTTTAATGTAGAGTTATGTCTGGACAGTACCACTTTACTAGAAGTATACTTTCTGATGTACTCTGTGTAAAAAATTGTTATACCACCTATGACTTTCCTATCCAGGTAAAACATTCCCAAGAACTTCATGTAAAACAATTTTTAGATAATTCGTCATCCTGCTCCCTTTCATCTGAAATAATTTAATTTTTTTTGCTTTTAACTTATTTCCAGTCATTAACATTGAGTATCAGTTACTGATGATAAGATAGGAAAGACTGAATCAGTATGTTAATTAATGACTGGGAAATCAACTGAATCTTTGTAGACTGTAGATACAGAGGTTTAATCTGTCATCAATGCAAAAGGATGTAGGAGATGCTGAAAGTCAGAAGACAATACTAAGGACATAAGTTACAGTATGACAAAGTGAATATACAGGAGTGACTAGAGTTATACTGAAGGTAAAATTCATGTTATAAGGCAAATGATTAACTGTGGAAGATTACAACACAATCAAAAGTTAGAGTGACTATGAGTACAGAAGTAGCACTAACTGAAATTTGAGGATAATTAGAGCAGGATTAGGAAACAGATGAAGTCAGACTGAAGCATGTGGAAACTGAGATATCAGAAAGATACTTAAAAATATTCTGAAGGAAATATGAAATTTAAAAGATTATCTTCAGAGTAGGTATGCCTAGAAGTTTATAGTCTAGAATTCAAATGATTAGAATCAAGAAGAGATTTTTGATTCCAAGAGTATTTTTGTCAGCTACTAAAACAAAACACCATAAACTGACTCGCTTAAACAACAACTTATTTCTAACAGTTCTGGAGACTGGGAAGTCCAAGATCAAAGTGAGGGTAAATTCACTGTCTGGTGAGAGGCTGCTACCTGGTTTGCAGATAACAATCTTTTCATTGTATCCTCACATGACAGAGAGTAGAAAGAGAAGCACTAATTTTTATAAGGCTTTTAATAAAGGCACTAATCCCATCATGAGGGGTATAACCTCATGATCTAATTACCTCCCAAAGGCTCTATCTCCAAACACTGTCACTTGGGGAGTAGAGTTTCAATATATGAAGGGGGGTGGATGGCAAATATGCAGTCCATAGCAAGGAGAGAGGATAAGGTCACCAAGGGCAACCTATGGACAGGTAAAAATGTTGAGGAATATGTAAATATAAGAAACGGGAGGAAGAAATAACAACTGAAGAGATTAAGAAATAATCAGAGAAGTAGGATGAGCATGATATAAAATTCACAGAAAATGACAGATCAAGAATACTGAGAATAGGGGACACTTATCAAGAAGGCAGAGTAGGAGGACATGGAACTCAACCCCTCCACCCCAACAAAACATCAAAAATACATCTACATGTGGAATAATTCTCACTGAAAACTAACTGGAAACTGGCAGAAAGACTTCTGTACAGCCAAGACTGTAAGAAAGATCCACACATACTTGGGTAAGAAGGGAATAAAAGCAATTAGTTCTGGACCAATGCCCCTGGAGAGGGACTCAGGGGAAAAGGGAGAATATATGGGCAGAGATCTGCTCTGAGAAGTGAGCTGTGAAATCCACAGATTGGGAACTCCAGTCCTGGGACCTTACACAAGGGAGACAGGCCCCCTTGGCTGGCTGGAGGACCACTGGGCAGTGAGAAGCCTGGACACCACTCTTGAGGACCAAGCCTACACTGGCTTGCCCTGAGGCAGTAGCCATGACATTTTTCACAGAACTAGAAAACATAATCCGAAAATTCATATGGAAACACAGAAGACCCCAAATTACCAAAGAAACCTTGAGAAAAAAGAACAAAGCTGGACGTATCACCTTCCCAGACTTCAGACTATACTATGAAGCTACAGTAATCAAAACAGCATATTACTGGCACAAAAACAAACACATAGATCAATGGAACAAAACGGAGAACCCAGAAATAAACGCATGCACCAATGCTCAATTAATCCACAATAAAGAGGCAAGACTATCAGGCACATGAAAAGCTGCTCAGCAATTCTAAGCATTACAGAAATGCAAATCAAAACACAATAAGATATTACCTCCCACCTGTCAGAATGGTGTCATCAAAAAGTCTACAGGGGGCTTCCCTGGTGGCGCAGTAGTTGAGAGTCCGCCTGCCAACGCAGGGGACACAGGTTCGTGCCCCGGTCAGGGAAGATCCCACATGCCACGGAGCGGCTGGGCCCGTGAGCCATGGCCGCTGAGCCTGTGCATCTGGAGCCTGTGCTCCACAATGGGAGAGGCCACAACAGTGAGAGGCCCGCATACTGCAAAACAAACAAACAAAACAAAACAAAAAAAAGTCTACAGGGCTTCCCTGGTGGTGCAGTGGTTGAGAGTCTGCCTGCCGATGCAGGGGACACGGGTTCGTGCCCCGGTCCGGGAAGATCCCACATGCCGCAGAGCAGGTAGGCCCGTGAGCCACGGCCGCTAGGCCTGCGCGTCCGGAGCCTGTGCTCCACAACGGGAGAGGCCACAACAGTGAGAGGCCCGCGTACCGCAAAACAAAAGTCTACAAATAACAACACACTGGCAAGGATGTAGAGAAAAGGGAACCACTGCAAACTGTCAGTGGAAATGTAAATTGGTGCAGCCACTATAGGAAACCTATACAAAAAACTAAAAATAGAACTACCATATGATTCAGCAATTCCACTGCTGGGTATATATTCGGAAAAAGAACAAAATACTAATTCAAAAAGATATATGCATCTCAGTGATCACAACAGCCCTATTTGCAAGACCCAAGATATGGAAGCAAAACAAATGTCCATCAACAAATGGATAAAGAAGATGCGGTATATATATACAATGCAGTATTACTAAGCCATTAAAAACAATGAAATTCTGCCATTTGCAGCACCGTGGATGGATCTAGAGTATATTATGCTTAGTGAAATAAGTCAGACAGAAAAAGATAAATTCTGTATGATATCACTTATATGTGGAATACAAAAAATAAAACGAATGTATATAGCAAAAGAGAAACAAACATAGAAAACAAGCTAGTGATTCCCAGTGGGGAGAGTGAAGAGGGGAAAGGAAAAACAGGGGTATGGGATTAAGAGATACAAACTACTATGTAAAAAATAAACAACAAGAATATATTATACAGCACAGGGAATTGTAGCCATTATTTTTTTAATTGTAATTACTTTTAATGCAATATAATGTGTAAAAATACTGAATCACTATGCTATACACCTTAAACTAATATAATATTTTAAATCAACTAGACTTCAATTTAAAAACAAGGAATCCTCAATAAAGATGTTTAAAAAAAATAAAAAAATGTTGAAAAAAAATAAAATAAAATAAAAACAAGGAATCCTGAGAATGGAAATCATGTCTAGTATTAAAAGTTATTGTTAATATATACCAGATCCTGTACAAGCACTTTATATACCTTATCTCACTTAAAATCACACAATCTCTTTAAAAGGTTAGTATCAGCCACATGAAGTAACAAGCCTCAGGCAGTTTAAGTAAATTATCTAAAGTTTTATATCCAGAAACTGGAGAAGCTGAATTTTAATTTCGGGCTTATGTGAGCATGGCTTAATCACTAAACTACATTACCTTCAATACTGACTGTAAGCTAAGACTGAGAATGAAAAAGGGCCAAAGTTACTTGTTAGCTAAACAGTCATCTTTTAAAGAGCAGTTTGAGAATATTTACCAGGACAGAAGCTCAGTCACAAACAACTGAGATGTGACTGGGCAGTAGACAGTGCAGAAACCGACAAGAAATTTAGCAGTGAAATAGAGAGATAGTTTAGTTTGATAGGTTACTGGGGTAGAATGAGGAACATCTTACATTAAATGTCCATTTTTAATGATTAAGGAAACTAGAAAACTGCTGTGTGTTAACAGAATTTCACATTTGTGGTATAAGTGGTTCTATGGGTCACTGACTCAGAGATGAGAGCTGACACAATTCAACAGCAATTTATGCTCACTGATGCATCACTAGGAAATGACCTAAATTAGGTACCCCTTGTTAAAAGTAATTACATACATGAAATTAAAGAAAGTGAAATGTTAAGATATTATATAGGAATCAAAAAGAATTGTACTAATCTGGTAGAAAATAATATTTGTATTTGTATAAGAAATATTAGCATCCATAAAACTCAGACTGTACCACTTCCTAGTATGGATGTATAATTTATAAGAATCTGAAAAAATACACATATTCTTATAAAAAGACCCAGGATGATGACTTTTAAAATTTAAAAGAAAATGGTAGATCCTTCATTTTATTTTTCTAATTCCAGGACATAAGTAATTTAACAACAAACTGTGGTATACTATAGTAACATCATTCATAGCATGTCTGGCTAAGCACCACTGCTGGGGCACTTGTGAGTAGATTTGTATAACTGATATTTTGATTGAAGATTCTAATTAATTTGACATCATTCTTTGAACTTTGAAAGAACTAAACCTATTAGAATATAAGATAGGAAACTGGTGTATTTTGCAACATTTCAACTGATATGGCCCTTAAAGACATAAGGGGAATTTATTACTTATTAACGTTTGTAATTTCATTTTCCTAATGCACAGAAGTACTTTTTCATGCTGTGGTAGTTAGCATCTAATTAAAGCACATAGTCATCTACTCTAATACACTGAAAGAAATTTTTGACACAAATAATATATATTTAAGACAATATTCAAGTATAAACATATACACAAAACACATTAAATGGTGGTCTAGGGACAGGGTAAGGGAAAGGGTATACACACACACACACACACACACACACACACCCTTTGTCTAAGTGTGGTCGTATGACCAAGTTATCATCAATGGAATGAGAGTAGAAATGAAATGTGCACTCACTTGAGAGCCTCCCCTGCCCACAGGAAATTGTTTCTTTGGGTCTTCTATCCTTCCCAATATAAGGTCACCCAATTCTGATTATGTTGAAGAACACAATCATCCTGGGGAGACCAGAACAATAGGAAAGAAGAAACGTGGGTCCTTAAATAATCTAATCAAACAGTACTGCTTTTGTAGCCTAGATTTGTCAGATTGTGGTGGAGGGGGGCAAATAATAATTTATCTTATTTAAGCTACTGCACTGTTCTAAACTGGATCAGAACTCCAAGGGAACACGTATAAAGTGTATGTGCTTTGTCAATTACCAACATTAATAGACGATATTCACATGCACGCTAAAACTTCTGTACCACTGCCTAACACCAAGAAAGCATAACTGGAAGTATCACTGATTATGACAATTACATCATCTTTTTGGAAAAGACTAAAAATTACTAAATATTAAAACTCACCTAAAATCCTCCAATTTCCTTTTTAATTACATAAATTAGAAAAAGAAAATTCTTCTGCCTATTCCTTCAAGTATGTACCCCACAGGCGCCCACAGTTATCAGTTTGGTGTCTTCTCTCACCCAAGTCATAGAAGTCCATCTCCATGTAAAAACATACATACCTGTACATAATATATTTACAAAACAGAATAATATGACACATAACATTCATCAACTTAATTTTTCATTTACAAAAATATCATGAATAGATCCCTAATCCAGTACATAGAGATCTACATTAATATTTTTTGGAAATGCTCTTTAGTATTCTATTCTATTCCTCTACTGTATTTAGTAATTTACCATGGTCATTTAAATTGTTGCCAACACTTTGCTATTATTATGTTTCAATAAATAATACATAGGTAGATAGATAATGTCTCTATGTATTAATGCTACTATTTTTGTAGCTAGAATCCTATAAGTATTATTATCCTCCCACAAACAAGCAAAATTTATCCCCAAATCTTGCCTCTAAGATGTTGGAACCAAGTTAAAGACATAAGTAATATATATGAATGTCTATCATCCACTCTCCTACTACCAAATGTTAGGTCTTCACCTTCAGAATGTAATTAATTAAATAGTACTTACAACTGGGCAAGATCAGACACACACACGGTATCCATAAGTAAAAATATAAGGAAAATAAATATACAAGTTCACTGAGATAAAGTTGCTAACAGTTGGGGTATGCTGTTATATATATATACACATAATATATATATATATTTTACATCTTTATTGGAGTATAATTGCTTTACGATGGTGTGTTACTTTCTGCTTTATAACAAAGTGAATCAGTTATACATATACATATGTTCCCATATCTCTTCCCTCTTGCGTCTCCCTCCCTCCCACCCTCCCTATCCCACCCCTCCAGGCGGTCACAAAGCACCGAGCTGATATCTCTGTGCTATGCGGCTGCTTCCCACTAGCTATCTACCTACGTTTGGTAGTGTATATATGTCCATGCCTCTCTCTCGCTTTGTCACAGCTTACCCTTCCCCCCCCAATATCCTCAAGTCCATTCTCTAGTGGGTCTGTGTCTTTATTCTTGTCTTACCCCTATGTTCTTCATGACTTTTTTTTTCTTACATTCCATATATATGTGTTAGCATATGGTATTTGTCTTTCTCTTTCTGACTTACTTCACTCTGTACGACAGACTCTAGGTCTATCCACCTCATTACAAATAGCTCAATTTTGTTTCTTTTCATGGCTCAGTAATATTCCATTGTATATATGTGCCATATCTTCTTTATCCATTCATCCGATGATGGACACTTAGGGTGTTTCCATCTCTTGGCTATTGTAAATAGAGCTGCAATGAACATTTTGGTACATGACTCTTTTTGAGTTATGGTTTTCTCAGGATATATGCCCAGTAGTGGGATTGCTGGGTCATATCTGATATATACTTAACTTACCATCAAAAAGCAAACAATAATTACTTTTCTCTTTTTAACTTTTCAAAACACATTTGGTGTAAATATTCTCCTTTTGTTCATATTGTTCATATTGATGCCTCTAGAAGCATCAGATGGTGTAATTTGGAGTTTACCCCATCACAGTAATTGAAATATGATTATATCCAAATTGTTTTCACAATTACTAAGGCTTGAATTCAATTATTTTGGTTAACATGAGTAGTAGCGGGGCACAACCACAAAAATAAATAATCTATTCCCTGCTGTTCATGGCAAGGAACCAAATACTACATAGGCACG